>NC_142053.1:24695632-25002239 GCF_982192425.1 Myodes glareolus | reverse complement strand
GAAAACTCTATTGGGAGAGGGGATGTCGTCCTCTAAAATAGATTCCAGTTGTCATGGGGGCAACGTTTTTCTTAGGGGGTCCTATGGAAATAAATGATGGTAAAATTCCAATATTAACATTTGGTGTGAGAAAGTTGCAAATAGACTCTGAATGTTTTGAGGAGGTCTGGACAGAGTACTGACAAAAATTGTGCACCATTTGGAACTGTCTTGTGCAGCTGGTACCAAAAAACAGGTCTAAAAGTAGCACTATCAACATTATGACGTCATAGTAACCAGGTGGAGTTTATGTTGTGGGGCCCCATCTTCATCCTAGAAACTTTAAAGATTACTGCAGGAAAATTCATTGTTTGTTATGGGAAAGTTAAACATTATCTATGAAGACATATACAGACATATATATTAATAAAGACAGAAACAGGTGTGTGGAAAGGCCAAGAAAATTTATAAACTATTATTATTCTGTCCCACATCTTGACTCTTGACATGAGACAGAAACTCTGGAATATCTCTTATCAACAGGCTTGGAAATGAAGAGGGACTGAGCCGTAGTCCAACTCCAAAACCAGCTTTACGTATTTATAAATAAATGCACATTAGTATGTATTTAAAAAAATAGTAATACTTACCTAAACTATTTGGTTTTATTGCTGATCCTCTTTGGGTTGTAGATGGTTCCTATCCACTAGTATTCATATATCCAGGGTCCCTTGAATTCTTTAAAATGAGTGTTTTCCTGTGGAGATAAGAAGAGAACCCTGCCCCCAACCTCTATATTTTTCTTACCTTTCGTGTGATTATTATCCTTGTGAATGAGTTGTTATTTATCTCTTCCAAGAGGCTTCTCCTCTTCAAACTGAACTTTTATTAATTTTGATGGTATCCACAATTTTTCTTCTCCTGTGGAAAAAAGAACAAAACCCCTTCCCCAACGTAGCACATCTCCTGGCTTCCATTGTGAGGTCAGCACATCCTTGTAATAAAATGGTTGGTTTAATTCAGCAGACTTTTCCATTATTCAATGTCTTTCTGCAGCCGTTGTCCCCTTCTCATTAGCGTTGAGAAAATTTATGGTTAATAAAGCATTATGTAACCTATTTCTGGGGGTATTTTCCACCCCTTTTTGTTTGTTCGACATATCTTTTATAGTTCGATTTGATCTTTCTATAACTACTTGACCTGTAGGATTGTATGGTATACCTGTAACATGCTTAATATTATAATAAGCAAAAAACCATTTCATTTTCAATATCGGTCAGTCGACCGAGTCATATCAGACAAAAATCTAGTCTCCGCCATGAGAACTCCAAACTCTTTTTTGAGGAGGTTGATGTCAGTCTGAATTGTCCGTAAGGTTTGAATCTCTGCCCTCAGCATTCTGTATTCAGTCTGTAAGAACTGCATCATTCTCAAAAAACTGCCAAGCACCAGAAAAACGATAAGCCCCCGAAGTAACCAACGAAGAGGAATATCAGAAACATCGTGCAAGATCTCATCTATAGTGCAATTAAAAAGGCTATAAAAACCTGGAACAGTAATATTGTCCAACATTTTCAATTAATTACCATCTTACACCTGTCAGAATAGTTAAACTCAAAAACACCAATGATAGCCTATGCTGGAGAAGATGTGGAGAGAGGGGAACACTCATCCATTGTTGGTGGGAATGCAAACTTGTACAGCCACTGTGGAAATCAGTGTGGCAGTTTCTCTGGAAACTGGGAGTCAACCTCCCTCAGGACCCAGCAATTCCACTCTTGGGAATATACCCAAGAGATGCCCTATCATACTACAAAAGCATTTGTTCAACTATGTTCATAGCAGCACTATTTGTAATAGCCAGAACCTGGAAACAACCTAGGTGTCCCTCAATAGAAGAATGGTTAAAGAAGGTGTGGAACTTATACACATTAGAGTTTTACTCAGCGGTAAAAAAACAATGACATCTTGAATTTTGCATGCAAGTCGATGGAAATAGAAAACTCTTTACTGAGTGAGGTAACCCAGACCCAAAAAGAGGAATATGAAATGTACTCACTCGTAAGTGGATTCTTGCCTTAATTCAAGGTCTTTGAGCCTATAATTCGTGATCCTAGAGAAACTAAATAAGAAGGTGAACCTGAAAAAAATCATATAGTTATCCTCCTGGATATTGGAAGTAGACAAGATTGCCAGGCAAACTTGGATGCATGGGGGGTGGGGGTGGAAGTAAGGGGAGATGGTTAGAGAGAAGGGAGAAGGGGAGGATTGGGGATGGCTTGGGGAATGGGATGGGGGGAGGAAGGATGGATATGGGAACAGGGAGGTATATATCTCAACTAAGGGAGCCATTTTAGGGTTTGCAAGAGACTTGATTCTGGAGGGGTTCCCAGGCCCAAGGAGAGGTTCTCAGATTGTTCCCTGGGTAGCAGAGGAGAGGGTGCCTGAACTGGCCTTGACCCATAACCATACTAATGAATATTTTGCATATCACCATAGAACCTTCATCTGGCGATGGATGGAGATAGAGACAGAGACACACACTGGAACACTGGACTTAACTCCCTAGGTCCAAATGAGAAGCAGAAGGAGGGAGAACGTGTGCAAGGAAGACAGGATCAGAGTGAACCTTCATCTGATGATGGATGGAGATAGAGATGGAGACCCACACTGGAGCCCTGGACTAAGCCCCCAAGGTCCAAATGAGGAGCAGAAGGAGGGAGAACATGAAAAAGGAAGTCAGGACCGCAAAGGGTGCGTTTGCCCACTGATACAAGGGGACTGATCGAATGAGAGCTCACCAAGGCCAGCTGGACTGGGACTGAACGAGCATATGATCAAACTGGAGTCTCTGAATGTGGCTGACATGGGGGCTGACTGAGAAGTCATTGACAATAGCACTGAGTCTTGTTTCGTCTCCATGTACTGGCTTTTTGGGATCCTAGTCTGTTTGGATGCTCACCTTTCTAGACCTGGAGGGAGGGGGGAGGAACTTGAACTTCCCACAGGGCAGGAAACCCTGACTGCTCTTAGGACTGGAGAGGGAGGAGAAGAGGGAGTGGGGGGAGTGGGAGGGTATTGGGAGGAGGGGAGGAAGTGGAAATTTTTATGAATAAATAAATAAATAAATAAGTAAATTTTAAAAAAAGAACAGGGAGGACATGGCCTTTGTAGCAGACTTTGACTGCCTTTAAACTGAAACGTGTAAATGGAAGAGTAAAACTATATACATTTTATGTAAAGTAATAGTTCTGCATATGTTTATAGGAAGGTTTGTTTCTAAACCATTTCCTTTACTCAAAAGATTTTTAAAAATTCTTTAAATTCGGCATATTCAATAAAAATTTATTTGTTTAGTTAAAAAAAGAAATCTTACTTGTATGTATGTATGTATGTATGTATGTATGTATGTGTTTATTTATTTATTTTCAATGCGGGGGGGGGGAGGATACCTGTAATGACCATTGCCTGCCAGCAGGTGGCAGGGTGCACCTGAATCCACATTGCAAGGTAGTCAAACCGGGAAGAAAATTCTGAAATATGTATACTCAAATCCACAGGTTAAATTCACAGATCGTATACTGTGTGGATTACTTACATGCTGGTAGCAGAGCAAGCCGGACTCAGCTGGGGCTGCGGGGAAGACACTGCCAGAGGGCGTAGAGCAGCCGCAGGTGTGTGCTCAGATAGAGTCATGCTTCTTGAACTCTGTTTGCAGATTCACTCTCTTGCTTGTTTTGGCAGCATCAGCGCAAACCAGGAATTTCACTGTGCCCAGCCCCACGCTGCTTCTTCTGCCGAGCAGAAGCTGCACAGAGGACAGAGGCCACGGTGGCAAGGGGAGTGGGGAGGGACCGCTGGCTCCCAGTGGCCACATGGCAACTTGGAGGCTCTGTGGAAATAAAAAAGAAAAAGCCCTATGGTCAGGTGCCACAATATAGTGGACGTGGTCAATCGATAATTAAATATCAGCCAGACTAGCTTAATACAAAAGATACAGCTTTAATAAACAGAAGGAAAACTTACACCAGAGTCCCAACTGTCCATCAAAAACGCAGGGGCCAAGAGAGAGCAGGGAAACACACCCGCCAAGTTTATAGGTAAATTTTTGCATTAGGGCACCATGCCCCATGGACAAAATGTGATTGGCTGAACTCCCCTATCAACATAGAACCTCTGACAATAAAGTACCTGTTAAGGAAAGTGGGTGCATTCTACTTACCTTGGACAAGGTGACTTTAAACACACCATTTCATTTCAAGTGGACTAATACAAACTCCTCTGATCAAAATGATACAGATCAGATCAGTGACATGAAAATTTGGTCATGTGTTCACCAATTTCTCATGCATGCGTCAAATAAATACTCCCTGACCTTTACCTCCTCAGAGCAACCACTTCTATCTGTGAAAACCTCAGCTCTATTCCTCTAACTGAGAAGGCCTCAATGTTTCCCTTCTTACCTGGGTGTCCAGGCATGGCCAGATGACCAATAGGATGTCAGATCATACTGAGCTGGTATCCTAGACAAAACAGTAAAAATCTGATTCTTCTACTTTTAAGATTCTCACCAGAAATGAAGTGGTCTCCTATGCCTGTGCTGCTGATGAAAGGCTTGTGGAGGACACAGAACCAGGGATTATCAAACAACCTGTAGGGTTCTTTCCAGGGTGAATAAACTGATGTTGAAAAAAGATGAAAAAGTTGGTGTGGTAGCTCATGTAAGGTCTAGGCTAGCCTGATCTTTGCAATGAGTTCCAGGTAAGACAAAGCTGCTCAGCAAGATCTTGTCTTAAACAGTATGGGGGTCACAGGAGAGGGTAGAAGGGAAGAGGGGAGGATAAACATGCATAGCTCACTAAAAACAATAAAAAAGTGGAAAAGTGAGATAAATTCTCAATGAAGGCTTTGAGATCTGAATTACATTCATAGGACTTCTCCAGTAAGAATTTACTGATGGTAAAAAAAAAAAAAAAAAGAAGAGAGGCTGTATCTGAGTAAAGGCCTTTCCACAATGTGCTGAATTCGTAGGGTTTCTCTTCAATATAGACACTGTGATGATACACTTAGTTGTAGATGGAGTTTTCTCTTGGCCACCAGCTCACAAATAATGACATGATGATTTATTAATTATGAATGCTCGGCCTTAGCTTAGGCTTGTCCCACTAGCTCTTATAGTTTAAATTAACCCATTTATTTTAATCTACATTCTATAGTATGGCTCATTACCTCATATCTCCATACTGCCCATGCTGCTTCTTCCCTGTCTCCTGGAGTCTCTTGCAGGCCTATTTCCTCCTACTCTTCCTCTCTCTGCCTGGACGTTCCAACTATACCCCCTGTCTAGCTATTGGCAATTCATCTTTTTATACCAATCACAGCAATACTCTTTCTCACAGTGTGCAAATATCACACAACACTTGATAAAGACTAAGTCATCACTAAAAGTTTTTCTACATTAATTGCATTTATTATGTTTCCCTCCAAGTTGGATTCTCTAATGTTGAATGAATGATATGTTCTGAAGACTCTTTTGTGTACTTTACAATCCTTCTCACAGTGATATTTGGTCAGGTATGTGCCTTAATTGTTTTTCTTTTTCTGTGAAGGGATGCCATGGCCACAGAAACTCTTAAAATGGAAAACATTTGATTGGGGCTGGCTTACAGTTTCAGAGGTTTAGTCCATTTTCAGCTTGGCAGCAAGCAGCCAGACATAGTGCTGGAGCAGGAACTGAGAGTTCTACACCTTGATTCACAGAAATCAGATGTGAATGCTACACTGGCCTAGCTTGAGTCTTTGAGACCTCAAAGCTGGCTCCCACAGTAACACACTTTCTCCAACAAATCCACGCCTACTCTAACAAGGCCATACCTGCTATAGTGCTACTCCCTATGACCCAGTTCTTCAAACACATGAGTCTATGGGAGTCATTCCCATTCAAATCACCACCACAATATGAGTTCCAAGTATACACTTTTCTACCTTCATGACTGCTGTCTAATACTGGTTAGCTCACTGATGTTCAATGCAATGGATACTATGATTACAAAAAGGATTGTCATGATAGTTACATTCCAATTTTCTCCCTGATATGAACTAAACAGTGCTGAACATTACCTGAGCAGTCAGTGAAGAACTTTCTCATTCGTGATCACTCCTGCCTGATTGATGCCATGCTACCTGCCATGATAGCCATTGACTGTAACCCCCTGGAAGTGTGAGCCCCAATTCAAACACTCTCTTTTATAAGTTACTGTGGTGATATTTTGTTTGTGCTCAAACAAATAAAGCTTGCCTGAAAATCAGAGGCTAGAGCTAGCTATTAGTTAACCATGGAGGCCAGTGGTGACACACACCTTTGGTTCCAGCACTTTGTATCTCATGACTTTGATCCCAGTACTTGGGAGGCACATGCCTTTAATCCCAGCACTAGGATGGTGGAGACAGGAAGTGGTGTGGCTGAGTGGAGAGAAGAATATAAGGCAGGAGCAGATAGGAGCTCACCCTTTTCAATTTGAGAATTTTATAGAGGTAAGAACTATAGTGGCTGGCTCCTTTACTTTTCTGATCTTTCAGCATTTACCCTGATATCTGACTCTGGGTTTTTATTATTAAGACCAATTAGATTCATGCTACAAGTTACCTTAGACATGATGTTTTGTCACAGTAACTGAGAAATAACTAAGGTCTCATAAGATAACATATCTGCCACATTCAGTATACGGGGGGGGGGTTATTATTTGCTATTAATATTCTTTTATTACTAAAGGCTTTTCCCACAACTTTATTTCCAGAGCCTCTTCTTTGAGGTCTCCTGTTTGATCTCTGAATAACAGTCATATCTCTGGGCCTCTGTCAAACTGGAGTTCTCAACATTAGTCATTTTGTTTCTCCCTCTTTTTATTCCCTCATATGAGGAACAAGTGCTCTAAACTACTGAGTCGCCTCTCTACCCCTGAAGTAGTAATGTTTTGTTTGCTTGTTTTTATTTAAATAGTTTTGATATTATAATACAGTCACATCATTTCTCCCCTCCCCTTTCCTCCCTTCAATCCTTCTCATGTACCCTCTTTTGCTCTCTCTCAAATTCAGGCTCTCTTTTTAAAATGTCGGTGGTGGTGGTGGGGTGTGTGTATGTGTGTGTGTGTGTGTATGTGTGTGTATGTATGAGTATGTGTTGTAGCCTGCATACACTACGAATATTTCTACATTAACTCACTCTGTGAACTTTGTTCCTTAGGACTCTGTTTACATCCCTGCCAAGGAATGCCTCAGGCTAGACACTTCCTTTCCCTGACTTAGAGTCTTCAAGAACATTATCCAAACAGTTCCCAGGAATGAGACTTTATACCCCCTGAGCACAACTGGTGAACGTGATAAGAATTACTCTGTTTATCATTCTTTCTCTGTCCCTGCTTTGAACTCTGCTCTATCTTGGAATACTGTCAGAAAAGCTTTTAGTTGATAGTAGAATGGAGGAAGCCTGAGCAAGAGGAATCACAGTACAAGTCAGGAAGCTAGAGCATATGTGGTATAGTCAAACTTTTTCTTTCTCAAAATTCAGGTGTGAGAACTATCAAAGTAAATGTGATTGACACCAATGCTTCCGCGGCCAGAACCCCAATGATTTAAAGACTTTCTACTAGTGCCCACCTCTTCAGTTCCCCTTACTGCTTAACATTGTCATGATAAGGGCTAAATTTCAACTGCTTCAGCCCTTGGGAAAAAAAAAAAAAAACCTAAACCACAGGATTAATATTGTTGGGCAAAACTTCATGTATTTGTTGGCTATTAATTTATCTTCCTTGGAGAATACTGAAGTCATTTTTGAAAAGTGTTTATGTAATGATAAGCCTCTTAACCGACGCTATAGTCCAAATCAGACCCAATCAAACCGAATTAGAAAAAGCCCAGGTTTAATGGACGGCAGTGCTCCAGGGTGGCTCTTCTAGGTCCCCCATCCAACGGAAAGGAAGACCGGAAAATTACGGAGAGGGAAAAAGAAGAACCAGGAAGACCACATGTTTGTTGTCTCGGGGAGGGGCAATATAAATAGCCTGTGGGAGTGGTCTTGACTCTCTCAGGGGAGGAGTCACCATTTGATGGCTTTCTCGGAGGTGGAGTCTGGACTGTGGAAACTCCCAGAGGAGGGCGCCTGGAATGGAAAGTCCCACCCAAACACTTCAGGCTTTTTGGATATAGGGATGTTAGAGGCTGGGGTGAAGCCTTAACCCAAACAATTTCCCATTAATTTTTTTATTACTTTATTTATTTATTTATTTATGTGTGTGTGTGTGTGTGTGTGTGTGTGTGTGTGTGTAATTCTTGTACGGAGAAATCAGTTTTTCTCCTTCTACAACATGGGTCTTAGGGATTGAATTCAGGCTATCAACCTTTACAGCCAGCAACTTTATCTGCTGAGCCACCTTGCTGTCCTCCCCCCATTTTTAAACTTAATTGCCTATATCTTCGCCTTGTAGGAGTTTCTTTACCAGTCTTAATCATAATTTAATAATAATCATTTTCAAACATTTTCTCTCATTGTGTGTCCTTAGTTTTACTTGTTTGAGGGTATTCTTTGAGGTACAAACTTTTTTTTTAATTTTGGGGAAACTCAATTTAATTGCTTTTACTTTCTTGCCTTTGGTAACAAGTTTAAAGAATTATGATCTTATCCAAGGTCAAAGTAACATCTCTACATTTCCCTTTGAGATATTTAAAGTCTTAATTCTTATATTTAAGTCTGTGGTCTATATTGTATTGATTCATGTTTGTATTAAGGTGTGTGTTACAATATCCTTCTCTGTTTTGTGGAAACATTTTTTTCTCATGGCATTTCATGGGGCACGTGATGCATTCATAAATGGGATAATATTTAGCCTGAAAATTGAATGAAGTTCCAGTAAAAGGTACAACACAGGTAAGCTTTGAAATCATAGGACTAAAATGAAGAAGCGAGATACAAAAGTCACATGCTATCTGATGTTTAAAAATATCATATATTCAGAACAGTTGTATCCATAGAGACAAGCAGATTAGTGGTTGCCAGGGTGTGGGTGGAGGGTGAATGAGGAGTGATTACTTGGTAAGCAGGAATTTTTCCTATGATAATGAAAGGATTTAAAACTCTAGAGAGGTGGTGGATGAAAATATTGCTTGCCACAGAATTGAATACTGTAAAAGAGTTATTTGTATCTTAGGTGAATTTAATCTTAAAAATAAATATGAATGTTAACATAGCTTAGATAACTCCTTGTGTCTAGCAATGTGAATAATTAAAAATGTAAATAGTTCTAACAGAAAACCATGTACGTAGTATGTATACTCTTGATGCCCAATAGAGGAAAATAGTCAGAATTCAGCTGTGATTGGTATTCCATGAACTGAAGAATCTGATGGTTATTAAACCATTGTTTCTTCTAACACCAAGTAGGCAGTTACTATATAAATTATATTGGTGGGAATAATATCATATCCTCCCATCGAAATGACGCATGCAAATGCTGCATTAGAGCAAAAAACAAAAAATCCAAAAGGGTGTATGTCAAAAGACTGATAGTTTTCATTCTAGCCCTCACTTTTGAATTTCCTATTTGTTCATTGGATGATGCAGAAACAATGCCTGACAGCCCTAACCTTCAAGGAATCCAATGTTGAACAAAAAGAAGGAAGTGCAAAGCAGACCATTGTGGGTCATAATAAATATGAAAACATTTCACTAGAGCTGCCATGACTGAGGATTTGAGTAAATAGCTGCTGCTTCTTCTGAATTAGTTGTCTGGCAAGGGTGGAATACTGGTACCCATTCCTCTGGAAAACAAATGCTAATCTATGAGATCAGAGTATATGTCTTCTCCTCCCTGAGGTCTTCCCTGTAACCTCACCACTGAACTGTAGAATTATACCACTGATTGTGGAATCCTTAAAATTTATCCAGTCCATATACTCATTTCATGTTTGGGTCTTTGTTACAAAAAAAATTGCCATTGGCCCTGTACTAGTTAGAAACACTGTATTATAAGGAACAGAAATCTCAAATTCTAATGACTTAATAAGTAAATGTAGAACTGTATTCAGAAAGTTCTGTTTTTAATTTGGTGTTCATTAGGGACATCAAAGGAGATTTTCTTCCTGTCCTTTTAAGATGTCTGGTTAATTTTACCTTGTCTTTCCTTCTGGCTGGAAGATGGTTGCCTACAGCCCCAGGGCCCTTTGTTTCTCTGAGTACATGCAGAAAAGTTAGTTGCTTCTAAAACTCCTTGTGTAAGTTAGGGCTATTGCAGCGATGAAACACCATGACCAAAGCAACTTGGAAAGGAAAGGGTTTATCTGGCTTACACTTTCACATTGCCGTTCATCACTGAAGGAAGCCAGGACAGAAACTTAAACAAGGCGGGAACCTGGAGGCAGAAGCTGATGCAGAGGCCATGGTGGGGTCCTGCTTACTGGTTTATTCTACCTGGCCTACTCAGCCAGCTTTCTTATAAGAACTCAGGACCAACAACCCCACCCTCAATGGAATGGGCCTTCCCCATCAATCACTAATTTAAAAACTGCCCTACAAGTTTGTGTATAGTCTAAAATTACGGAGCCATTTTTATCAGTTGATGCCCCCTCTCTCCAATGGTTCTATCTAGCTTGTGTCACTTGACTTAAAAATAGCCAGCATATTCCCCCAGAAGAATACAAAATGCTTTCCTATTTTGGTCACCTTGCTCTTGGACTCCTGATATTTGATCTCAATAGAATATAAACCATCACAAAAAAAGGTAAATCTATCCAAAAGTGATCGCATCTTCACTTTCTTAGAAAGAGAAAATACTAAGACATCAAATTAACTGTGATTAAAGAAAAAAGAATGACATTATAGCCCCTGACTATAGTGATATCTAGTTTATGATCTACCGAGTAAAACTTACCTGAAGATCAGAAAGAAACCAACCACTAGAGAGCTCTTACCTCAACGAAATATTCAGACTGAAAAGAGAGTGAGTTCTTATCTCATTCTACCTGATATTCCTCTCCAGCGTTGGTATTAGAGGCGTGCACTGCCACTGCCTGGCCTCTATCGATAACTAGTGTGACTGCTGGGATTAAAGGTGTGTGCCACCACTGCCTGGCCTGTATGGATATCTACTGTGGCTGCTGGAATTAAAGGTGTGTGCCACCACTGCCTGACCTGTATGGCTGACTAATGTAACTAACTTTGCACTCTGATCTTCAGGTAAGCTTTATTTGTTAGATCATCAGCAAGATATCACTATACATGACTTTCCATATTTGGTCACCTATGTGGACTATGAAGACACTCCAAAGCTGCAAGAGATATGCTTGAAAGAAGATGGTTAGCATCTTCAACTTATCCGAGCCTATAGCTAACTAACATTTTGGCTGGCTTTTGGGGACTTCTTCACATGCTGGTTTGCCTTGCCCAGCCTTAGTACAAAGGGAGGAGCTTAGTCCTATCTCAATTTGTCATGCCATGCTTTGTTGACACTCATGGGAGGCCTGCCACTTTCTTAATAGAGACAGAGGAGGAGTAGATGGGGAGGGGGGAGAACAGAAAGAGAGGGGAAACTGCAGACAGGATGAAAAATAAATGAATAAAAATTAATTAATAAAAAAAACATTCCAGAAGCAAAGACCATTGAAAAACAAAGCTACAAGGAGCATGCAAAAATCAAGTAAAGACAACTTTATAAAGTGTTCAGCAAAATATCTGAAATTTCTGGCTAGGGAGTTGGCTTACCATTATGGTACACAAGTACCCATATAAGAGCTGGCTAGTGCTGCATATCTGCAACTTCCGAGTTGAGTGGGGGATGTGCTGTGGAAGGCAGGTTCCTGGAGCTCACTAGCTAGCCAGCCTAACCAATGAAGGAGCTCCAGGTTCAGTGAGATATCCTGTCTCAAAAAAGGTGGAGGGTGATAGGTGAAAACACTCATCAGCCTCTGGTCTCCATATGCACAGGTACACATGCTGACACACACACACACACACACACACACACACACACACACACACACACAATCTGGATTATACTAATCAATCTGTAGGTGTTCACTTCCTTTTACTTATGGTTCCAAGACAAATTACAGGTCAATTTTGTTTTAGGATAACTTTTATTTAATTCTTGGAGGCTGGGGTAGCGAGACTGCTCAGTGGGTAAAACCACTTGTACCTAAACTGGACTGTCTGAGTTCAAACCCTGTATCTCACATAGTGGAAGGAAAGAACTAACTTCTAAACCCCACTCCCTGCAAATAAAAAAAACAAAATAAACAAATAGATGTAAGAAAAATTTAAGTGTAAATATTTTTTAAAAGATTTTTTTTATCTGTGTGTATTAGTTTTTATGCATTCTAGAAGAGGGCATCAGATTCCAACATATATGGTTGTGAGCTACTGTGTGGTTGTTTGGAATTGAACTCAGGACCTCTGGAAGAGAAATCAATGCTTTTAACTGCTGAGTCATCCCTCCAGCCCCTAAAAATGTAACGCTTGAATTTTTCCTGGATCTTGTTTTTAAGTTCTTGAATATGTTTGAGTAAGATAAAAGACTTCTTAGACTTTGGCAAGGCGAACGAGTGCTGAGAATTGAACCCAGATCCTTGCTTAAGTTTTATGAAAAGTTCACATTCTGGCAAGGGGAGCAGGTAGGATAACTGCAGATTTTTACCTCTCCCTCCACTCCACCAAGTCCAAACACCCAGTCTTATCCACATCTCTGTAGTGGAACACCTGATGAAGCCTTCTTCCCCCTCAACCCTCATATCAGAAGACCTCCCATGCTCATGGATCAGTAGGATTAGTATAGTAAAAATGGCCACCTACTGAGAGCAATCTAAAAATTCAAAACGATCCCCAATTCCCATCAGAATTCAAACACAATTCTTCACAGCTCATGAAAGAACACTTTTCAGTTTCATATGGAAACACACACACACATATACAAACAACTCACGATATCTAAAGAAAACCTGAATAATAAAATTGCTGGAAATATCACCATCCCTTGTTTCAAATCATACTACAAAACTATAGTAATAAAAATCAGAATGGTATTAACATAATACCAGAAATATTGAAGACTGAAATGCAATTGAACCCAGCCATAAACCGACAATACCCATGGACACCTGAGATTTTATGAAGCCAGAAATACACACTAAAAAACAGACAGCATCTTCAACAAATGATGCTGGTCAACTGGACATCTGCATGTAGAAGAATCCAAATAGATCCATACTTATCACCCTGCACAAAACTCAAGTCTATATTGATCAAAGACCTTAACATTCAACCAGACACACTGAATGAGGTAGAAGAGAAAGTAGGGACTGGCCTTGAAGGCAACAGCACAGGAAAAGACTTTCTGAAGAGAATACTGTTAACACAAGCACTAAGGTCAACAATTAATAAATGGGACTCATGAAACTGAAAAGCTTCTGCTCAGTGAAGGACACCATCTTTCTACAAAAGAGGCAGCCTACAAAATGGGAAAAGATTTTTAGCAACTACAAACCTGACAGAGAGCTAATATAAATATATAAAAAACCCCAAAAAGCTAGATATCAAGAAAGTAAATAACCCAATTAAAAATGAGATGAAGATATAAACAGAGAATTCTCAATAGAGGAATCTAAAATGACTGAGAGACATTTAAAGAAGTATTCATCATCTTTAACCATCATGGAAATGCACATCAAAACTACTTTGAGATTTCATCTTAAACCTGTCAGAATGACTAAGATCAATAACAAGTGACAGCTCATTCTGGCAAAGATGTGGAGTGAGGGGAACACTCTTCTGTCGCTGGTAGGAATGCAGACTTGTACAACCACTACAAAAATCAGTGTGGTGGTTCATTAGGAAGATAGGAACCAATTCTGCTATACCACTTTGGGCATATACACAAAGGATGCTTCATCCTACCACAGAGATACTTCCTCAATCATGTTCATTGATGCTCTAGTCATAATACCCAGAAATTGGAGACAACTTGTATGCCCCTCAACAGAAGAATGGAAAAAGAAAATGTGGTATGTTTACAAAATTAGTCAGACATTAAAAAAATGAAATTCTCAGGTAAATGTATCAACTAGAAAAAAAAGTCATCCTGAGTGAGGTACCCAGACTCAGAAAGATAAATATGGTATGTATTAACTTGCATGGGAAATATAAATTGCTAAGTCAATGATAACCAAGCTCTGTAGAACCACAGAAGTTAAGTATAGACTAGAATAAGGGACTACAGGGAATAGATAGATCTTCCTAGGAAAGGGAACTAGAATAGATAGTTATGGATGGAGGGAGGGACTGGAATGGGAGGATCAAGTTGGGAGGGGGAGAGAAGGGGAGATGAGGGAAAGAATACAGGAGGATACAGCTAAAATGAAGGATCATTTGAGGGGTAACATGGAAACCTAATACTGTAGAAGCTTCCTAAAATATGTACATATATGAAGGGGCAATCTAAATGAAATCAGCAAATAATAGATGAGACAGAGTCTCAACTAGTTCTCTCTTGGAATCAAATGAAGTTTCCAGTACTGGGACTGGGTTACAATTAATTGACTTGTTGGCCAAAGGGGTCTCATAGGAGTCCTTAACAACCCAGGCTGTTGCCAAGACTATAGGTTGTTTTCCAGAAACTGACAGCAAGTCCCCATTGTTGAAAACAACATCTACACAACTCTTTGAAAATGGAGAAGATGAGCTGGTGCCTCAAAGAGCCTTCACCCCTATGTGCTAGTGTTTCATACACAAAGGTACTCTGCAAGCTCTCAAAAGAGAAACAACACCACCAATCTAGCCACAAGCCTTTTGATCTACAATGGTGTCCCGTCTCTAAAATGTGCTAGTGCAATGGTGGCACAAAGCTGTGGGAGTAACCACCAATTCCTGATTTGGTTTAAGGACCATTGCATTAGATGGAATCCATACCTGACACTGCTCAAAGCAGAGGGGAACAAATATACAGAGCCCCACAACCAGATATTATGCAGAGAGTGAGAGATCTGAGAACATCAACCCTAAATGAGATCAAATCCCTTCCCTCAGGGCTCAGGGAAGCCTGTGAAAGATAAAGCAGAAAGAGTGTAAGGGTCGGAGAGAATAGAGGACACCAAGAAAACAAGGCCCTCTAAATCAACACAACTGAAGCTCATACGAACTCACAGAGACTGAAGCAGCATGTATAGGGCTTGCATGGGTCTGTACCAGGTCCTCTGTTACATATTATAGCTTCCAGTTTAGTGTCGTTATGGACTCCTGAGTGTGCAAAGGAGTGGGTATCTGTTTCTTTTGCCTTCTCTTTTGCTCTTTCCTTCTGTTTATTTTGTCTAATTTCTATGTGTTAGTTTTTGTTTTAGCTCATTACATTATTATATTATATTATATCCCCTTAGAAGCCTGTTTGCTTTCTAAGGAGAGACAAAAGGGGGCAGATCTGAATGGGCGGGGATGTTGGGAGGAATTGGAGTAGAGAGAGGGGAAGCCATAATCAGGATATATTATGTGAGAAAAAATCTATTTTTAAATAAAAAAGGAGAGGGAGAGAGAGAGAGAGAGGACACTAAGATGGAGGACACAAAGAAAACAAGGTCCTCTAAATCACCATGATCAAAGCTCATATGAACTCAGAGAGACTGAAGCAACAAACTCTAACCTTGGGCAAGGAGGGTTCTTCATGGCACAGGTCTGTACCAGGTCTTCTCTTATGTATGGGAACTGATGTGGGAGTTGAATACAACATATAATCCTTAATTGGAAACTATAATGATTCAAAGAAATTCATGTAAAAGCTGGAGAACTCAGAATGTCTCTGTTAGTAGTGTTATAACACATAAATGTCGTGCTTTTTAACTAACATGCCAAGTCCCATAAATGTTAGTAATTAAGGGTAGCTTGGAGAAGCTGATGAGAGCAGGATCTTTATAACTTCTCCGTGAACTCAAATTATTCTAGGTTCTTTTTCAAGATAAGATTTTTCTAGGTAACGGGCTTGGCTGTTCTTGAACTTCATTAATAGATCAGGCTGGCCTTGAACTCACAGAGATCCACCTGTCTCTGCCTCCTGAGTGCTAGAACTAATGGCATGTGCCACCACGCCCTCCTACAAATTATTCTAAAATAAAATTTTCCCACAATACAAGAAAATAGATAAAATATTTTAATTTTTATGAAAAGTTCTATTTTTCCCACAAAACAATAATTAACAACCACAAAAGATTAGGAGCCAAAATTAGCCCCTACCTCAAAATGCTCTTTAAATATGATATAGTTCTGGGCTTATGAAGAAAATCCAATAAAAGATTGATAAATGTTTTTGTCATGATTTCAAATCACTTAAGGGTAGTATAGGCCTCGGGTATGAATTGGATGTGTGCAAGAAGAGGTGAAAGCAGTCTTCTTAAGGTTTCATATGCAAACTAACCACATAGGCATCATGCAAAATGCTGATACTGTTTTAAATAAGACTTGGCTGGAGTCTGACTATCAGAATTTCTTACCAGCTCCAAGTGTTCCTGATAGTGTTAGCTGGTCTCGGTTGAGTAGCAGGGACCTAGATGCTCTGGTGAGGGCTTTCTGGAGTAGGCATGTGACAATGCATCTGTCAGAGCAATGAGTCAGATCTCTGTCACCTACCACATGTGGCTGCCGAGCAGTTGAAAAAGTGCGTCGTCTGAATCTGAGGAGTGATGCAAGTATAAAATACACAGCGATTTAGTCCCAAAGAGATGAAATTGTCTCATTAGTATTTTTTACTGACTAGAATCTGAAATGGGAGTTTTTCAAATATTTTGGGTTAGGTTGGAGCTCAGTGGAAGCTCACTTGTCTGGCATGCGTACCTGAGGTCCTAGGTTGATCCTCTAAGCATAGGAAAAAAATAGAAAAAGAAAGGTTTAGAAACCCTCACGAATCTAAGGAACTTGGCTAGTATCTCGAAGTTGACACAATCTTGAAGAATTCCTTTTTTTCTTTCTTTGTGGCAGTCTGGAAAAAACTCAACGCTGATAGAAAGGGTAAAAGGAGAGGGAGAGAGTGGCTCTTAGGAGCAGCAAGAGATTTTTTTAGCAGGGTCCATAAAACTTCCAAGTTACGTTAGAATTAGAATTCATGATTCTGTCCTCTTGAATAGCTTATATAATTAGATAGATAAGAACTTAAATATAACCCAAGACAGAATATGTGTGATCAAAAACTGGTCTTTATGGGAGAGACTAGAAAATAGAAGGTAATTTATAAGGGAAATGTACAACTTTGATAAGGGGGATTAGATTTTTGTGTTATAGTACTAAAGAATGTGAAAACTGAAATAATGCAACCAAACTGCAAATGTGTTAATATGGCGTATGCTTATGTTCCTAAATTGCTATTTTTTGCTCACATGTAGAATTTTAAACATGAGTCATTTAAAAACAATGAACCCTTTAAAAATTTACCTAGTTGCTAACTAGATTAACTGTTGGAAATAGTGACTGAGTGGGAAAATACAGTTTTGTACAAAAGCTACGATAGTGATTTGCCCAAGGGCAGGTCATAATTCTACAAGTTTCAGTGAATTGGATGTGAAATGCAAAACCAGGCCATAGCTTGTTGGGGGAGGCTGCTCATTCATTTCCCGGTCATTCAGACTCGAAATAATCACACAGGAACTATATTATTTGCAATACTGTTTGCTCAAAAGCTTAAGCGTATTTCTGGCTAATTTTTATATCCTAAACTAACCCATCTCCATTAATCTATGTATCACCATGAAGTCATGGCCTAACAGCAGTTTTTGCAGGATCCAGCAGAGGCCTCTGTCCCTGGAGGCTGCTACATGGCTTCACTTTGACTCTGCCTACTCTCTCTATATGTATCTCTTCCAACCTGGCTATTTTCTGTTAAGTCATTGGCTGAAAACAGCTTGTTTATTAACCAATAAAAGCAACACATGTACAGGAGGACTTCCCACATCAATAGCCGTACATATACTATGCTGAAGAGAGTCCAAACCTTCCAAGTTATAAGGACTCTACACACAGGATTTTACCCATTTGTCTAAAAGGGTATTGCTCTACTGTTGTCTAAAACGAAAGAATTCACATTTTAAAATAAAAACATTTATTTTATATATATGGGTGTTTTTGCATGTATTTCTGCACACAACTTGAGTGCCTGGTGTCAGTGAATGCCATTGAATCTCTTGGGACTGAAGTTACAGGGGTCTTTTGAGCCCTGGGACTGGAGTTACAGGGGTCTTTTGAACCCTGGGACTGAGTGTTGGGAATTGAACTCTTGTCCTCTTAAGAAGAGCAGCTTGTGCTCTTAACTGCTGAGACATCTCTTCTGTCTCCTAGAATTCACATTTTGGAATGCATGCAGGTGTTTCTTATCTTTAGAGTAATGAAGTTTCTGACATTAACGAAGGAATTCGATTTATTTTTTATTTTTTGAGATAGGGTTTATCTGTAGCTTTGGAGCCTGTGCTGGAACTTGCTCTGTAGACCAAGCTAGCCTCGAATTCACAAAGATCTGTCTGTCTCTGCCTCCCAAGTGCTGGTATTAAAGGTGTGTGCCACCACCGCCCTTCTAACGAAGACATTCTTAGAGTTGTACGTCTGGGCTCTCAAGTCAAGTTGCACGTTTGGGCACTTAAGTCAGTCTCAAGTTGAAATCCGACTTCTGCCTGTTATGACATAACTCTGCTTCACTTTTATGACCTAATTTTTCTTAGTTGTTAGGAGGTGAAAATAACTGTATCAACCTTGTAAGGCAGCTTCAAGCAAAAAAGCTCTTAGCATCACGTTGGCACATGGTTAAGTGCTCCATAATGTCATCATGATATCATGAGTGCTGCCTGAAGAAATTTAAAAAAGTAGATGTGAACAAGATGTGGAAGATTCTTTAGGAATAAAAAAATTCAAAACATTACCTTATTCAGCAAATAATCTCAGGACTGTGTGCCTTGAACTCACTGACTTATACTTATGTAAATAAAAAAACACCATTATTAACACTTGTGTGATTGTGGAAACTGTGATACAGTGAAAAAATTGGGGGCTGCTATTATTATTAATAATAATTTAGCTAATGGATTTACCCAGAAGTTTCTGGTTTTCTCTTCCAGTGGCCTTGGGAACTGGGGTCTGAAGCTGGTGGTCAAGCTTTTCTAGCCAATTGTGAGGTGCGGATTTGTCCCATTATTCTCTTCAGATTCGTTCGCTTTAACTTTTCATGGTCCCCATTCCGTTCTCAACTTGTTCCGAAGTTTCTGTCTCTAGGCTAGTAATTTTTCAGCGACTGCTGCTGACATTCAGTGGGGGAGGCTTATTTGCTTCTATCATCTTCATTTTTCTTTCTGAGCCCCGGTTCGGCGTCTAAATTCCGCTCACGTCCTAGTTCTCAGTTTTATCTTAAATTCCCAATCTTAAAAAAATCATTTATGTACGTATTTATTTATTCTCTCATATATTACATCCATGACCGCAATTTGCCCCTCCCTCCTCTGCTCCCAGTCTCCCGCCCCCGTAGGAAAAGGGTACGAAAAGCAGGCAAAAGAAATTCTCCCATTTTCATCTTAAATCATTTGCCCCACCTCCCTCCATGCATTGCGCCTCCTACCGCCTTGCGTTTTTGAGGCTTAGGGGACCATCTGCTCGGGTAAACCCCGGGTGGGTGACAAGGCATCTCCTCTGCCCTCTCTGGGGAGCACATTTGCTGCAGAAGCGGCCACATTCTCCCACCGTAGCTCCCCCTCCGGAAAGGCAGGTGGCTGGCTCCTGACCCTTTTGCACAGCCTTCTGGACTCTGGCCTTTTGACCCTAATGGTTTCCTTTCATTCGCGCCTTCCTTTTCGGGCTAGGAGAAGGCGGAGTTAGGATGGCTGCGCCACTGTTGCCGAGGCGACGCCTTGTTACTTCCGTTCATTTCAATGCTTCCGGGTTGGCGCTGCGGTGGCGTTTCCTACCGTGGGAGCCTCTGCTTCCCAGTCGTCTGATGAGCTTGAGCAGGTGAGGGGGAGCTCCTGGACTTCCAGGTTGGGGAGCGGGGTTGGGCTGCGGAAGGCCGCGCGGGCCAGGCTGGCCTGGTACTCGGCCTGGGAGGGGCTTAACAGTCCTTTGATCTCTCTCTCCCCTCAGCTGAGTCCCTTCCCTGTCTTTCACTCTTCTGGCACCGGTGGCTTTACTTCTTCGATTGAACCCTGCTTCCTCGACCCCCCTGGGAGGCTGCCTCCTTCAGGCGCCTCCCTTCTCTCCGAACTCGCTCTGACAGCTGAGGAACTGGCAAGATCCTGCTACCCAGAGGGTGAATGGGTATCTTTCCCGGAATAATCCTAATTTTTCTAAGGGTGAAGTTTGCAACGGCGGCTGTGATTGCAAGCGGAGTAAGCAAACATCTCCATTGTATCAGTGTGAGGGCTGCTGTTGAGAGATGCTCCCCCATCACTTTCTATCCCCCTGTCACTCCTGAGCTTGAGGCATTGAAGGCATCTGTTAAAATGCAGTTCAGTTACTTGATTGGGATCACAGCTATTATCAACATGAATTTTGTTTCTCAGACAATAATAAGCAGGGGCATTTATAGTTTTCTACCAGTGCTTCCTTGCCCAGCCCCTAGAGGTGCTTAAAGTAGACGTTAACTCTTTCCTCCTTCTCATTTATATCCTGAAATGTCTTTTGTCTCCATTTCAACAGATTAACCCCAATGCTAACAAGTATTCTTTTCTGCCTACTTCACACCCTCGTAAGCTATTTCCTTACCTCTCTGTTTGCAATCTACTGTGTTTGTGGTCCCTAGTAGCTAATTAAAATAGGGCATTACCTTCATTCACTTCGCTATTAATAGAACTAGTCTTCCTCCAACATCTTGTTTTCAAGCCTCTCGGTAGAATCTACTCCTTTCACTTGTTCAGCCAATATGCATATTGTGTATTCTGCTTGGGTCCTTGATTTCTGTCTCAGTACAAACTATACCGATTCCTACCTCCACATGATTGTGTATGTTTGCACATTTGTCTTTATGTACCCTGCTCACCCTTCCCAGATATTTGCTCCTACCCAGATTCAGTCTGCTCACTGTTGAGACCCAATTTAAGTTCTCTCACTTCCAAGAGCTTTTCCAAATTATTCAAACGCATGCCTATTGTTTTCTTTTCCATGCTTCCCTGCTTTATAGATTTCTATGCAGTTCAACACTTAATTTGTCTCTAACAATTTTTCTCTAGCAAAAATATTTAATTTGTTCCACCAGATGATTATCCAGGGAAGATAGTTGGAATGGCAAATAGTGTCTATGTTTGAATATATTTCTGTGAAATTTTTTTGGAGACAGGGTCTCACTGTATAGACCGGTCTGACCTCAGATGCACAAAGATCCACCTGCTTCTGCCTCTCAGGTGCTGGATTTGAAGACATGCATCACCACACTAGGCTGTGATTTTGAAAAGTTTGACAATTATATTCATAGACAATTTCAGGTTTGAGTATTTAGTATGCCTTTAACACATAACTTTAGGTTCTCTATTGCTATCTTCCAAACATGAACATGTCTATTACCTACTCTTTCTTAAAGGAGAAACCAAGAACGTCACCCAGAATTTCCCGAACAGACTTTGAAATAAGTGTAGGGGCTATATAATATGGATTCTAGGATATTTTTATTGTTACTAATTAGGCTATCAAGATGTCTACAATCAGATTTTAAGAATAGATGCACAAATTCTGAAGACAAATTTTATTGGCCTTTTTAAATAATAAAATATTTAGGGTACTGTATTGCTACTTAGATATTATTTCTGTCCTTTCACCCCAAACTGAGGTTAGCCTCCACAAGTCAAAATGACTTTATGAGGAGCTGGGATATGAATTGCTTTACAAAGCAATCCTCTTCATCAAAAGCAAGAGACAAGGGTTTATATGTAGAGAATCTGGGAGAGTGTTGTATAAGGTGTATGGTATTGTCCAGGTCCAGCAAATTATATATCTTTATGTAAAAGACTCTGGTATTTGCTGGAACTTTAATGCTTCAGTTGTATGATAAGCCTCTCTGAAAAGAAACAGAGGTTCTTCAGCTATAGTAGCTGAAGTAAAACATATAGAATGAAGAAAATGATCAGGACTATTTAGCCTTAGAAAAAGAAAAATGTAGGAACATGAGAGCTGCCTTTAAATATTTAAGGACTCCTTTGTGGAAACATAAGGAGTTCAATGTGCCTCAAAGTTGTTCTGGTGTGAGGAAGGGCTGTATAAAGTCTAATCAAAGGAGGTACAAAATTTCTTTCATGACTTTGATTTCTGACATTGGAGCAAAAGATTTTATTATCAGATGTGACTGGGGAAGTGGTAAAGGGACATTGTTGGTTTCGGTTAGTCTTCTCCAGGCTTGTATAATTTTATAGACTAATGAAACTGAAATGAAAATATGGAGGAGGGGATACAGATGAAGATCACTATGCTTCTTTTGCCAAATAAAGACAGTAAATATTATCAACTACCTACTACTATTATCATTTTATGTAAGAGAGGCGATTTGCCAGTGCTCTAGGGATAAACAATATGATTTAATAGTCATTTAAATGACATACGTTTAACTGAAAAAAGAAAGCAGCCCTAGGTTTTGTTTTGTTTTTCTATCGCCTCTGAATTGTGGAAACTTCATTGGGAGCCGCTGGACTACCTGACCTAAGATCCAGTGACCGGCCTTTCTGTTTCCTAGTTTGACTCTGGCCCAACTTTCAGTGATTTGTTATTGCTCCTGAATTCTGAGCACGTTTTCCATTAAGAGACTGAATAGAGGGCTAGAGAGAAGACTCAGCTGTTCAGAGCAGTAGCTGCTCTGCTAGATGATTCAGGTTCAAGTCCAAACACTCACATGGCAGCTCATAACCACCTGTAACCAGTTCCAGGGATTCAAACACCCTCTTCTGGCCTTTGTGGTCATCAGGCATGCATGTGGTACAGAGGTATACATGTAAGCAAACACACACACACACACACACACACACACACACACACAAAATAATAATGCTAAAACACTCTATTTTTTTGAAACATTGGCTAGTAGGTAATAAAGATGTGGTAGAATTTTTTTTTCCTGTACTGAGAAAGGGTGCGTGAAGTTGTAAACGGAAGTCTGGGGGAGAAGCACAGCAGACATTTGAAATATCAAAAGCTATTTAGGGAAATCTCTAAATTTGACACCAGAGAGTGATTTTTCTCCTTCCTTTTTGTGCGTTCTTTTGGAGACAGGGTCTTATATGGCTCAGTCTGGTCTCAAATTCACTCTGTAGGAAAGGGTGACTTGAATTACTGATCCTCCTGATTCCACTTTCTAGGTGCTGGATTTACAAGCATGGGCCACCACATCTGGTTTAATTTTTTTTTTTTTGAAATTCAGGAGGCATGCCATAGTCCTATTTTTCCTATCAATTCCTACTTTGCTCTTTAGAGTTTTAATGAACTTTCCTCCAATAGAGGTATCTCTCACACATGCAGTATATATATACTATGTTTGAAAGGAAGTTTCCACAATTATTTTTGTAGTATAGCTAATACATTTATTTACATGCTTGCTAGCCTCTCTGGAAAATTGCTCTTTGCTTTATTTCAGAGAATTACTGTTGTAAAAAATAAATCAAAACCCTGTTTCCTCTAAGAACAAATGGTGGCTCAATGATACTAACCCAAACTGGCAAGGGGAAGATGGACAGCGAATGCTGTCTATGAAAATGTATTTATTTTATTTATTTAATAATAAAGTATTTATTTTATTTATTTAAAAAATACATTTATTAAAATATGTAGTAATAACTATCTAACTTATTAAGCAAAGTTTCAGGGATTTTTCTAGGTGTTAAAAATGTGTTACTTATATACAACACAAAAACCCTATAATATATTTTTGTTATTATTGTTTTCAGAAAATGGAGGCAGAGACAGATTGAATGACTTTCCCACAAACAAGTAGTAAGTGATAGTCAAGATGTGAATCTGGAGCCATGATTCAGTGTTAGATGATCTGATTTCAGGGTGTTGTTTTTTGACTGTAAACTCTTTTGAAATCAGAAATATATATGCTCTGGAGAAGAAGGAAATAGTTCAAAGAAATCTGAGATTCTTTTAAGAAAAAATAGTGTTTTCAAGAGGCCTGGGATTTAGCAGGTGATGCCTACAGCAATAGTTCTTTCTTACAGCATCAGTATTCTTTGAGACCTTGCAGATTCTCAGGGCAAGACTTAAACCAATCAGAAACTCTGAGAAAGAGGCTCTGCAGTCCATGTTTTAATAACCTTTTAGATGATTCTGTTGCGTGCTACAATTTGACAAATATCTGCCTAGATGCTAGAGTTGTGGAAAACAAATCCAAGAGCTGAGAATGGCAGAAAAAGTAAAACTGAAGGTTTTTTTGTTTTTGTTTTTTGAGGCAGGATTTCTCTGTATAGCCCTGACTGTCCTGCAACTCCCTGTGTCAAACAAACTGGCCTCAAACTCAAAGAGATTTGCATGCCTTGGCCTCTTTCTCCAAGTGCTAGGATTAAAGGTGTGCACCACCGCCTCCTTGGCAAAACTGAAGATTTTTAGGATGACAGATCTAAGACTGAATTGATGGAGGATAAAGTAAAAAGGGCTGGGGACTGAAGGACATCGATAAAGAATTAGAACATGAGAAGTATAGTGCTTAGATATGTTATTACAGTTCAGGGGGAAGGGAAAGGAGATCACTGGAAGGAGGATGTTCAGGGTTAGAAATGGGATATATCCACACCGCTGTCACTTCTCCAGGAGCCAGAAGCAAGGTGCATTGCTACTTAGCTCAGCGTGGGTCTCACTGAGTTAGCTGCTTTGGTGTATAGCTCGCTCGGTTCCTAGAACTGAGATGGTAAATTTTAGTGGAAAGCTGAGCGGGCTGGGAATGTTACGGGGGTAGTGTTGGCAGCTTGTGCTTTGTGCCTGAATCAAGCTAACTGAATACCATGAACTGCTTTTATAAGATGCCACAGCCTATATAACTTCAGTTCCAGTTTCCCTGACTCGTGATTGTCTAGATGAATGTCAAAGATGGGTGTGCTGGATGGATGGGCTGAAGCTTCATGGGGTGGGGAAGAGCGGGCGGTTAAATTAGAGAGCGTGAAGGGCACATGTTCATTTTTAAGTGACTGCACACCTATCCTACGGAATGACATTAGAGAAGAAACTCATGAGCATCCAGCACATGAGGGAGGACTCTCCGTTTTGTCTCATCCCACTTTGGTGGTTTTTAGTTTTTCTTCCATGTTTCTTTGGTTTGCCAGTTGTGTTGATTCAAATCATAAACTCAAGCGTTAACCGGTACTTTTCTTCGTTCTTGTGTCCTGTTCTAATTCGTGTTTATTTTTAGCATCAGAAAAGTTCCACTTTAAGCCATGAGATGTCTGGTCTGAACTGGAAACCTTTTGTGTATGGCGGCCTTGCCTCTATTGTTGCCGAGTTCGGTAAGAATCTGAAAAATGGATGACAAATATGAGTTATGTGCCACAGATGGTTATGCATGCTACCAGTTATTTCTGGAGGAAACCAGAGAATAAATCCAAAGAGTGTTGTCATCTTTGTTTTAAAAATTGTTGTTGTCCCAGGCGGTGGTAGTGCATGCCTTTAATCCCAGCACTTGGGAGGCAGAGACAGGTCGATTTCGGAGTTTGAGGCCAGCCTCGTCTGCAGAGTTCCAGTCCAATCAGGACTCTTACTGAGTTCCAGTATAACCAGGACTCTTATACAGAGAAACTCTATCTTGAAAAACCAAAAAATAATATTATTCTTGCATGGCTATCAAGTAATATTACCTAGAAGGTACTAGTAATGTTAAGGTGAATGAGGTTAAGAAGTCAAATTTTGAACCTTTTTGATAACTTAGTGACTTGTTAATTTTTCTAAGCCAAATATGTGTAATCATAGAGGACTATATATGACAATGACTTCTGTGTATTCCTGTACTAATGGTCTTACATTTATGCTAAGGCTATAATTTTCTTCTTATTGAGGCTTCTTTTTTGCAAACCTCTCTTCCATTTTAGAAGTAAACAAGATCAAACAAGAGTCATCTCTCTTTTGATTTAAATTTTGAAATGTTTTTAGATTGTGACTTTTCATTTTCCCGAGTTTTCTTTTTCCTGAATGTTTCCTAAGTATCTCCAATCCTGCAGTGTTTGCTGCCTTTCTTGGTATATGCTCTGGTCTTGCACCGTCCAGATCACCAAAGTTCACAATTACATATATAAAGACCTTTTTAGATCTTAAAATCTTTCTTAAAACCCATTTTGTTCATGCAACAACCACTTTTATGTGATGAGATAAGAAAAGGGAGTTTTGCTTTTGTTTTTTGGAGAATCCGGCTAGGGACGATAGGATGGCTCCGCAGGTCAACATGCATGTTGCCAAACTTGACGGACCTGAATTTGATCCCTGGGACCCATGTGGTTGAAGGACAGAACCAACTCCTGTAGGTTGTCCTCTGACCTCCATGCATGAGCCGTGGCAGATATACCCCCCCCACATACATATACATGCATTAAATAAGTAGCACATAATTGAAAAAAATAATGGCTCAAGTACTCTGTGGGTGTTACTCCTGAACTCTCAAAGACATCGTGGTGAGTAGAACCAAGTGAGACTTTGCCAATTTCTCTCATACTATTAGGAAGTCGTAAATACACACGCTCACACCCTATTGTTACTGCATGTAAGAACATCTGAATCAGCAATCCTGGATGTTCTTGTGCTTGCGACGATGTGGGGAGATTTTATGAGGGAGAGATAAGGAGACTTGAGGTGGGAAAAAGTGGGAGGAAAAGACTAATTAATGCCATTGGCATTAGTATGTTTCAGACAAAGTAAAAGAAGTATCTAAACGCCTTTGCATTTCTGGCAGAAAGCATCAGGTATACTGTATGGCAAGTCGTGCTTCCTAGAGAGCCTAGTGCATTTCACTCCACTTAAGCCTTTACCTTCTGTCAGTGATGGTGTAGTACTTATCTGAGTGTTATGAAAAAAACTCTGTGTTAGATTTCCACTATTGCATTGCCTTATATTTAGCCAAAACATACCTGTGTTCTTTGTAAATGCTTAGGAGTGTATTCCCTCGTAGGCACTTTCCCTGTGGACCTTACTAAAACACGACTGCAAGTCCAAGGCCAGAGCATCGATGTCCGCTTCAAAGAGATAAAATATAGAGGGATGTTTCATGCCTTGTTCCGAATCTATAAAGAAGAGGGGATTTTGGCTCTGTATTCAGGGTAAGTCTGGTCTCTTTCCTTGGAGCATGAACAACTACATGCTAGTTTATACCTTTCATAGTCACCATTTTTGCTTGTAATTCTGTATTGGTGGGCTTTTGTAGATTTCGTCTGCTTGTAAGTCTTGAGCTTTGGAATTTGTGATAATCTGGCTGCATAGAATGAATGTGAAGGTGGATAATATCATTGAAGCATAAGGTTTTTTTTTCTGGCTTCCTGACATTCACTGATGGCTGTTGTAAAAGCAGCACCAATTAGCAGTATAGGTTCTTGTGAGAACTTTCCTGATTTGGCAAGCACTGGCTTCCTTTAAGATTTCCTTTGTGAAAGAAACATTATTCTGGCAGATTAAATAGGAATGAAGAATAGAAGAAAAGGAGTATCTTTTTTCATCACCTCTTGATTACCCATCAGTTTATGGTTTATTGTCCAGTTTGTACTTCACCTGCTGCTGATTTCCTGGCTATCCTACATCTAGGCTACCGGTATTGCTGAGAGGATGGAAATCAATTTTCCTAGTAATTTGGGTTGAGTTTATTTAAATTATAGTTTTCTTGGAGGAAAAAAAACAAAAGAAAAAGAAAACAAACAAACAAAAAAGATCCTTATCCGGAATTAAATTATCCATGGGTCATCTCTTTTCCCTTGTTCCTCTATTAGCATAGATAACCTTGGAATTCTTTTTCTAATGCAAGTAACAGAGTCAGAAATATGCAGATTTAGTCAGCTGTTTTTTTCTTCAATCGTAACCATTTGAGCTGTTGCTTTATTTCTATTTATATCTCCTAAAGTATAGTTCTGCAATTTGGATGAATCTCAAAGGAGGCATGAGTGAGAACATCTTCAGTTTATGAGCAGAATTTAAATAGGTTGAGATCTTGGTGCTATTGGCTTCCTTTTTGATTGGATTAAAGATGTATCTGCAGTTAGGAAATAAAGGTTGAGGTTTTTTTTTAACCTATGAGGTGTGGGCTAGTGTTTTAACTCTTTTGTATATTACTACATTCAATTTGTTCATTTTTTTCTAAGGATTTTTGCATCTAAGTTCATGAACGATATAGGTCTGTGGTTTTTGTTTGTACTGTTTTTGTCTGTTTTTTTGCTACCAAGGTAATACTAGCCAAAATGATTTGGGAAACATTCCCTCTTCCATTTCCTGGAGAGCTTGTGTAAGATTGATGATAATTCTTCAGTGGTTTTATGGAGCTCCTCAGTAAACTTGTTTGGACTGAGAATTTCTATTTTTGAACTTTAATAAAACTGTTAATTCAATGGAGCTGGAGAGATGGTTCAGTAGGTAGAAGCACTGACTCCTCTTCTGTAGGATCTGAGTTTGATTTCCAGCACCCATGTGGCGACTAAACTACTGCCTGTTACTCCAGTTCTAGAAGATCTTATGCCCTCCTCTGGCCTCTGTGGGCACTGCATGCTCATGGTGCACAAACACACTTGTAGTCAAAACAAAAGTAAACAAAATATGGAAAATTAAAAAACTATGAATTCAGTTTTATTTTGTGAAATTCTTAATACTGTTAGTTTGGGCCACTGTGACAAAGTACCATATGCCTGGTCACTTATAAATAGCAGGCATTAATTTTTCATAGTTCTAGAGGTTGGCTTCTGGGGAGTTTACTCTGCTAGGGTAAGAATTTGACTATAGATTATTCTCAGCTATGCTTTGGTTGCATATTCTCTGCCCCCCTCCTTTGTTTCTTAATATTGCTGATTGAATCTAGAGCCTAGCAATGCTGTGCAAGTGCTCTGTCTGTAAACTACTTTTTTTTTTTTTACTTTTTATATGAAAAGGCCATATTAAGCTGCTCAGGCTTGCCTTGTGCTCACTCTAGTTCAAGCAGGTCTGGAGCTCTTGCCTTAGCCCACAAGTAGCTCAGGTTACAAACCTGTACTTTCAGACCAAGCTGTGTCCCATGTATTAAATTTTTTTAATAATATTTAAAAAATTGGAATTATGATTTCATTATTTCCTCTTTCCCTTTCTTCCTCCACGCATTCCCATGTATCTCTTTCCTCGCTCTCATATTCATGACATCCTTTTATTGTTGTTACCCCATGTATATTATAGGATGTATTTGAAATTTTACTCATATCTATACATTGAAAAAAATTTCTTTGCAGCTTTCTCTAACCCACATGTTGTTTTAGTTGTGTATTGTTTGATTTGCAAGTGTTTGAGCATCCTCCTTATCAGTTTCTAGTTTGTTTCCATTATGATCAGGAAATATAGTCTATATAAATTTAGTTCTTTTTACTTTGTTGATGTTTGTTTTATGACCTGGGATGTGAGCTTTCCTTCTTCATGGGTGAGTAAGAAAAAGGCATTCTATACTGCTTGGAAAGATATAGATGAAAGAATTATAAAATCTACAAATGTGTGTTATATAAAATTAACTTTTCTTTTTCTCTCTCTTTTTGGGAAGAATTGCCCCTGCTTTACTAAGACAGGCATCATATGGCACCATCAAAATTGGTATTTACCAAAGCTTGAAGCGATTATTTGTAGAACGTTTGGAAGGTCAGTATGCTCAGCTCTCTTTTGAGGTTATCCTCAAGGGGATTGTTGAAATCATGCTTACTGTGAAATGTTTATCTCATGATGCTAGAGAATGAAAGGCAGTCACTGCAGGGATAAGTGGGCTTCTATTGACTTGAGCTGAATCCCTAAAGACGGGATATGTGGATTAGAGGCACCTGCTCTTCAAATTTATCATTTGCTATCAACTGAGAAACTTTTAGGCAGGCAAGATGGCTTCATGGGTAAATTCATGCAAGTGCGACTACCTGAGTTTGATACCTGGAACCCATGCAAAGGTGGAAGGAGTGAACACGTTCCATAAAGTTGAACTCTGACCTCCATACATATGCCATGATATATGTCTTTCCCCCCTCAAACAATAATTCTTTTTTTGTTGTCATTTTTTTTTTTATTTTCAAGACAGGATTTCTCTGTGTAGCCCTGGCTGTCCTGGAACTCTCTCTGCGTAAACCAGGCTGGCTTCAAGCTCAGAAGTCCACTTGCCTCTGCCTCCCAAGTGCTGGTATTAAAGGCATGCACCACCATCCCCTGGCTTAAAATAATAATTCTTTTTTTAAAAAAAATTGTTTATTTTTATTGCATTGCTGTTTTGCCTATATGTATATATGTATGTCTGTGTGAGGATGCTGGATCCTGGAATTACAGACATTTGTTAGCAGCCATGTGGGTACTGGGAATTGACACACTGGTTCTCTGAAAGGACAGTCATTGCCCTTATCCACTGAGCCATCTCTCTAGCCCCTAAAATAATAATTCTTAAAAAAAAAAAACCTTGTTGTCATACTTGAAGAAGCCTAGAAATGAAGCCTGAAAACGAATGCTGTCTTCATCAGTTAGAGGACTTGAAGGCATTTCCTAGATGCCAATTGTTTTGTTCTTGTTGTTTTCAAAGACAGGATTTTTCTGTGTAACAGCCCTGGCTGTCCCTGGAGCTCTCTCTGTAGAACAGGCTGGCTTCAAACTCACAGAGATCTGCCTGCTTCCGCCTCCCAAGTGCTGGGATTAAAGGCATGCACTACCACCACCTGGTATCTAGAGGTCAATTTTGATAAGCTTTTGGTAGGTTGATACATTTTAGTCTATTATAGTCTGGACTCTGATGTACCTATGGCCATTTAACCCAAATTCAGAGTTGTTGTAGGTTTTTCCATTTGAGTCTGATGAAGCTGCAGGGTGATTGGCAAAGAAAAGTCCCCAGACTATCTTGATACAAAATATATAGCTTTAATAAACAGAAGTAAGACTTACAACAGCTTACACCAGAATCCAACCGATCCGTCCGGACACAGGAGCCAGGTGAAAAGAGCGCTAGCGGAGCGCGTTTGTAAGGTTTATAGGCAGGCTTTTGCCTGAGGGCGGCACGCCCCAAAAACAGAATATGATTGGCTGAACTCCCCTATCAGTCTGATACTTGCACAATGGATTTTTTGCATAGACCTGGGGTTACTGGATGATGAAGAAAGCTGGACAGACTTCATGTTAGCAGTATCTCTTGAAGGACTTGTTTTATTCTAAATCAGCATTTTATGGAGCCTCTTAGGTGGGGATCCTGAAGGATTCGCTTTCATCTCTCCTGAAAATATTTTCCTTTCATAGTTTACTCACGTGGGTTTACTTATTTTCTATTTATAGGCCCTTCATGAGAAGTAGGAATGGTGAAGATTAAATTTTTCTCTGTAGAACATTGTGTTCTGTTGTTCCTGTCTTCTTTCTAGCTGAGGGAAGTTAGTTCTAAATTATTTCCTTTGGACCTGAGGGTATAACTCAGTAGCAGACTGCTGGTCTGCATGTCTAATTCTTTCCATTCATTATTTGTAGCAGGAATTATACTACTGCTTTTTCATATTTGACTACAGAAACCTTACATACATGGAGGCTAGGAGAGCTCTAAAGCCATTCAGCATTAATATTTACATAACTTTATTACACATAAGACTATAGCTTTTAGCATCTAGTTATTCTTTAAAGTTAACTTTTCATAAAAAGACTTCAAAATTGAACATGGATGACATCAACTGATATGCCAAACTGGACAGGAAAAAGCCCACGAGACCTCAGCCCTACACAAAGAACTATAGGCAATTACAGAAAGCTGGGAGCGCGAGAGGTGGTCTTCCCCAGAGAAGAGCACACCCATTGCTTGTCCAGTGCCAAATGGTCAGTCCTGAAAACATACATACAAATAGTACTATAGAGACTGAACAGGTTATATTTAGGAATATGTATGTATGTACATATTTACATGTAATAACAATTAGTGAAAAAGGAAGCCATAAATTTGAAGAACAAGGACACATACATGGAAGGGTTTGGAGGGAGGAAAGGGAAGGAAGAAATATTGTAATTAAATTATAATCTCAGGCGGTGACACAGACCTTTAATCCCTAATATTTGGGTGGCAGAGGCAGGCAGATCGCTGAGCTCAAGGCCAGCCTGGTCTACAGACTGAGTTCCAGGACAGCCAGGGCTACATAGAGAAACCCTGTCTTGAAAAACAGAAAAACAAAATAAAACAAAAGACACCCCATAGATTATGATCTCAAAAAATTTAAGAGACTTACAAGTAAATGTATTAGTATATTTGAAGTGGTTGAGAATTTATGTCTTATACTGACAATTATGTTGAAGAATATGATGTCTTCGAAATAGTGTTTTTAAGGAAATAATGGTTTATATTTTATAATTTATATTTTGTATAAATGTGGGATGTTCTACAAATATTTGAGAATCTTTACTTTGATAAATCTTGAAGTTAATTTTTAAGTCGTCTCTCCAGGAAATCTTTCCTTCCTACAGTCTCAGGTACTCTGAGAAACCAGTACTTAATAAAATGAACTTTTCTCTCTCTCTCTCTGTCTGTCTCTCTCTCTCTGTCTGTCTAGCTGGCTCTCTCTTTCTCTCTCTATCTGTTCATTTTGTTTATTTTACATTTTTGCAGATGAAACTCTCCTAATTAATATGATCTGTGGGGTAGTGTCAGGAGTGATTTCATCGACTATAGCCAATCCCACTGATGTTCTAAAGGTAAGAGAGATAGATGTCTGCTATATGAGCAGAAAGACGGCAGCTTTAACTCAGATTTGAGTTTTGAGTCTTACACTGTCTATTGTTAGTTCTAAACTCTTGGGAAAATCTCAGTGCATAGAGCATAAAGTTGGTAAGAATTAGAGATAATATATTTAAACATGTATAACGTGCTTCATAGTAGATGTTCAGTGGTTTTCAGCTTGGGCTTTTAACCCATTATAGGGTATTTTCAGAGCTGTGCAGTTCTAGGGAATTGTTTTCTAAATTCCTTACTCTGTTTTCTTTAAGTGGTGTGAGAATGGATTTGTATTTCTACTAGCCCTTTTCCCATTTTACAAAACAAAGGCATATCCTTTACCGATTACAAATCTTCAGATGGTGTGTTGACTTATAGCAAAAACTGGCAGTTTGAGGCTAGCTCAGTCTATAGAGTGAGTTCTAGGACAGGCTCCAAAGCTACACAAAAGAACCCTGTCTTGAAAAAAAAACATTCCTTCTTAGTTAATAAAGCACAAAATATGTGATTAAACAATGTGAGGGACCACAAACTGGGATTTTTTTCTGAAATAGAATCTTATGTAGTCTGGTTTGCTTACTTGGTATAGAGGTATTTACAACCATGAATCTCAAGTTTAAATAGTATTATTTTATATTTGGGGGTATTTTGCCTGCATGTATGTCTGTGTACCACATGCAAGCAGTGTTCATGGAAGCCAGGTGAGAACATCCAAACCCCTGGAACTGGAGTTACAGACAGTTGTGAGCTGCCATATGGGTACAGGAGTCATGCCTGAATCCTCTGGAAGACCAGCAAGTTCTCTTAACTGCTGAGTCATGTTTCCAGCTGTGAGTTACAAGAAAAAAAATTCAAGTTCATTGCTTATTAATAAGAGAAAGTACAAATCAGGATCCAGGATAATGCAAACCAACTGCTAGGAGATTCAACTTACAGTGATTACAGCAGAGTTTATTCATCCCAGTCTTGTAGAGGTTTTCTTGCAGGACTTTGCCCCAGTGAATAACAAAATCTTAGATGCTCAAGTCCTTTACACAGAATGAAGCAGTATTTATGTATAACCTGTGCATATTCCCTTAAATACTTTAAGTCCACTTTAGATTACTTATGATGTTTAATATAACGTAAACATATGTAAATAGTTGTTATATTATGCCAGAGATAATGACAAAGAAAAACTCTACATGTGTTCAGTACAGATGCAGTTTTTTTCCAAATATTTTTCAATTGGTGATTGATTTAATCTACAAATATAAAACTGGTCATTATTTGATTGTCTGGTATGCATTTGATTGTCTGGTATAAATTGTCATTCTTTTTAAAAATAAAATTAGCTGGGCATTGGTGACACACACATTTAATCCAAACACTCAGGAGGCAGAGGCAGGTGAATCTCTGTGAGCTGGAAGCCAGCTTGGTCTACAGAATGAGTTCCAAGATAGCCAAAGCTACACAGAGAAACCCTGTCTCAAAAAAACAAACGAAAAAGAAAGAAAATTAAATTAAAAATTTAAACATTTATTTTTTTGTGTATGTGTACTTTGCCTAAATGTGTGCATGTGTACCATGTGTGCCTAGTTCCCATAGAACCTGAAGAGGGAGGGCATTGGGTCCCCTGAACCCATAGTTAAGGAGAGTTGTGAGCTGCCATATTGGTTTTGAGAACCAAACCCAGGTCTTCGGCAATAACAGCTAGTACTCTAGCCCCCAAATAAATTTATCATCGCTATCATTACTATATTTGTGGGGGGGTGCACGTGTATGTACAGGTGGAGGTTAGGTCAATCCTTTTGGAATCAGGTCTCTTTTGACCGTGAGTTCTAAAAATTGAACTCAAAAGAAAACAATCCTCACTTATAGACTCCCCATTCATATGTAAACCTCGGTTAATATTAGGTACATACCATCATCTAGTCTTCTTGCTGTGTTTATAGTTTTTAATTTACATTTTTGGTAAGAAACAGCACTTTTATGTTTAGCAATTAATTTTTCTTTCTTTCTTTCTTTCTTTTCTTTTTTTTTGAGACAAGGTTTCTCTGTGTAGCTTTGGTACCTGTCCTGGAACCTGGAACTAGCTCTTGTAGACCAGGCTGACCTTGAACTTGCAGAGATTCAACCTGCCTCTGCTTCCTGAATGCTGGAATTAAAGGCATGTGCCTCCACCTCCTGGCATGGTTAACAATTAATTTTTAATACCTTCTAAAGTCTACAAATACTTTAGGGGAAAATGTTATGGCTCCACTGTATTCTGTGAAATTAATGTTTCATCATTTATGTAACCAAAAGTTGTTGACATTGGTTTTTGTACATTTGAGTAGTCCCTAATTCTTTACTAAATTAATTACATGGATCTTACTATGTAGCCAATAGTGCCCTGGAACTCATTGTGTAGACCAGGCGAGCCTTGAACTCACAGAAATTCACCTGTCTCTGCCTCCTGAGTGCTGAGATTGAAGGCCTGCGCCACCACGCTATATTTCATGAACATTTGTTATTGAGCAAGTCTAGAAAAGACAGATTTACTGTGGGAAATATGAGGCCTAATGACAATCTTTATAGACTATACTTTGGCACAAATTATGTTTTTGTGTATAATTTAATTCATCATAATAGCAGAGATTTAAAAATAATTCCTTAATATTAAAGGATTGAATTGTCTCACTTTGGTTTTCTCTGTGAAAATAGAATGTTCCCTTTTTCCGTTTTAGATTCGAATGCAGGCTCAAGGAAGTTTGTTCCAAGGGAGCATGATTGGCAGCTTCATTGACATATACCAGCAAGAAGGTACCAGGGGTCTGTGGAGAGTGAGTACTCTTTTACTGGTGGTGTATTATGTTCTTTACTTGAATTTTCATGTTAAGTCATGAGATTGTGACTCACCCCAAGCAAGGTAAGAAGCTCCTTCCCACCCATGAAAGGATCAAAACTTACAGTGCTTCCTATTTCTATACATATGGCTTAGGATTGTATGTATGAGACATACATACAATTTCTAAATTTCACAGTGAATTTAGTATTTCAGTATAGCTCTGTCAGTTTTGGATTAAACACAGTAATGTTTGTCTATAATGGTCTCTGTAGTGCTTATGCTCAAAGAGCAAAACAGTATTTTTAACCTTATAATTATAATGCATATGGTGTACCATAAATATTAAACATATGAGGAAAAATTCCAGTAGTTCCACCATTTAGAGATAATCACTTTGAAAATTTTGTCATTATTGTCTAGTCTTTATTTATAATTTGCCTTTTTCTGTCATTGTTGCAATAACTTTTTTGGTTTTGTTTTGTTTTGGGACAGGATTTAGTAAGTATGGTCTTGAACTTATGATCCTTCTGCCTGTGTCTCTTGAGTGCTGAGAAGTCAGGTCTGTTCCACTCTACCTGTACCTATAGATACCTGTACCACTATACCCATATAACTTTTCCTTTTTTTTGTTTCTAGAGACAGGGTTTCTCTGTAACTTTGTACCTGTCCTGGAACTAGCTCTTGTAGACCAGGCTGGCCTCAAACTCACAGAGATCATGCAATAGAATGTTTTTGAATTTCCTTTCTGTTAAAGACTGGATAATATATATGTTTTTATATTATTTAAACACTTCACAGATACACTGTATATATGCATATATATATATAGTACATATACTATATATAGTATATAGTGCACACACATGTACATTTTATATATTCAACCACTGATGGATGTTTGGGTGTCTTTCATTTTTTTGGCTATTGTGAATGATGTTGCAGTGAACATGGGTATACAAATATCCTTTTGGGGACACTATGTTTAATATTTTGGGGTACATATATAGAAGTGGATTTGCCAGATTATTTGATAATCGTATTAATTTTTTAGGGGTTGAAAATAGCTACCTTTATTTTCCAGACTACTTAACATTATTAGGGTACATAATGAAAAAAAGTAAAAATATATTTTGTTATGTGCTGAGATAGGTTGTAGGCAGATTTTTTTGTCTCACCTTCCAGTTCCCAAGTAACCACAAAGAGGTTTATTGTTAGGAAAGCTTGGCTGATAGCTTAGGCTTGTTTCTAACCAGTTCTTATAACTTAAATTAACTCATATTTTTTATTCTCCATTCTTTTACATGGCTCAGTTACCTTTACTTTGTAATTCTCATGTTGCTTGATTTGTGCCCCTGGTATTTCCTCCTCCTTTTCAACATCATCTCTGCCCCCAAATCCTGCATGGCTATTGGCCGTTTCTAATAAGTGAATCTGAGTAACACACCTTCAAATGAACAAAAAAAAAATATTCCACAATATTTCCCCCTTTTTGTCTAAATAAAAAGGAAAGACTTGGTAAAACTATATATAATAGGAATAATTATCAGGTAAGAATTGCATTTACTATATCCAGTCCATTTGTATTTGGCAATTTCAAAGAAAATATTCCATTATTTATCCTATCTTGGTGAATCCAAAGTTTTATACCCAATTGACTTTCTGTCATAACTATGGAAAAGTTTAACTATAAATATCTAGTATTCAGCTCCATCAAAGACCTTAGAAGGATATAATATTACCTGAATAAATAAAGAGCATTGTAAGCAACTTCCAAAAATAAGGAAACAGCATAGACATCTGTCTACCTGGACAATCACTCAAAGATCCTCTGCAGTGTTGTGGCACCCAGTCTTCAGCCTATAGGCCTAGAATATCTGGCAGACGTTTTTTAGGAAGCAACAACTTTAAAGGATAGTTTTGCCTTATCTTGGAAAAATTAGACAATCTTTTTCCTTAGTGTCCTCCTTGTCCAGTTTGTACAGCATGCTGTCATCAGTTAAGACAAGAGCAGTTTCTTGGCCAAATGGCTATTTTTGCCACAAAGAAAGCAAGCTCCACATGGAGGTTCTTCAGTGCCCATCATCCTTTCTGAAGTAAATTGGTGCTGGCAGGAACAGACGTGTTTCATTGCCATGAAAATTCTCAGGTTATTAAACATCTTAAATGCTATATTCTTTAGGTCCTTGAAGTGTTTTAAGATCATATATCTACCTAAAATATATCTGTTTTACCTTGAAAATATACCTGATATCACTACAAGTTTGATTATATAAATGACTATTAACCTGCATTTCTTTTCCTTTCTTTCTTTTTTTTTTTTTTTTTTTTTTTTTTGGTTTTTTGAGACAGGATTTCTCTATAGCTTTGGCGCCTGTCCTGGAACTCACTGTTCAGACCAGGCTGTTCTCGAACTCACAGAGATCCACCTGCCCTTGCCTCCTGAGTGCTGGGCTTAAAGGTGTGCACCACCATCGCACAGCTTAACCTGCTTTTCTTAATTATGCATTAGATTTTTAAATGAACTGCATAAGCACGATATCCCAAACAAGAATAGAAGTATATATTCAGTATAACAAAATTACTATATTTTTAGCAATATACTAAAATCCGTACCAGTGTAAAATATTTATGACTACTCATTGTTCAAAAGTAGACTCAACAATCATTACATCCCATCATTTCTATACTGTGTTCCCCCTTTTTCTCTTCTAAAAGAGATCTTTGAATCTAATCCCCTTTCTTCAATTTTTTTGCCCATGACCCAATAACAATTTGTAACTCCCTAAACAATGACAAACATCTATAACCCACTGAATCACCAAAAACCCTCCACCCCATCTCTTGGGAATGCGAGTGTTGTGTTCTTTAGACTGTTTTCTGTTGTCTGAGGGAACGGTGATCTTTGGGGAACCCTGAGAAAATTAGGATAATGGTCAAGTCCTGACTAGAATAGTCTGTAGGCCTGAAACATCTTAACCAAGCAGCTTTGAAGCTGTTGTGGATACAGAACTCTGAGGAAATTGTAACACAGGCACTCTGAGAGGCTAGGTCACCTGGGTCACCCATTTTCATTGGTGTTTGGTTCCCTTGCTCTGAAAACACAGACTTTCAAAAGTAACATACATGTCTGCATTAACACAAGTATGGACTATGTGTTGTTTACAACCCAGCCAAAGATGATTTTTTTGTTTTGTTTGAGTGGGTAAAATATATGTCACCTGTCTTGTAGTTATTTTAGGTTTATTTCTTCATGTCTGTAACCAGGATTTTCGGAGATCTTACCTGATCAAGCCTGATGTCTACTAATCTTGAACAAACTGCTTCCCAAAGCAATACATTTTCTGTATTCCATTTTAAAGTTAAGGCATTCCTAAAATTTCTAGGCTGGCTTATTTCCACAGTCCCTTTCACAATCCAGTGTCTCCCAGCAGCTGGCTTTTGCTTATCAGCAATCAAAAAGTTCAAAGACAACACAATAACTTATAGGATCCAGACTCCTTGTGTATTTCCCATCTCGACATGGCTTGTTTCTTTTATTACTTTACTCTTTCTTTAAGGCATTTCTTCTATAATTTTTAAAATATTGATTGTGAAAGGTGATTTTAAAAGGCTTTATGGCATCAGAAAGGCCTGAAACAAACAAATCAGGGTTATGGGGAAAACAAATTTCTTTTGAGCAAGTGAGAAAGAGCTAACATACACAAGCTGCTGACTGACAAACTTAAGCATCCCAGAAAATGTTCAAATTCTAAAATCCCAGCAGATGAGAAACTAGTGCAAACCAGCAGATGTCACTTCTCAGTGATCAAATGGTAAAAATGTGCCTGAAAACCAATAGTGCAGGATGACTTGGTGAAGCACATACCCTGGTATAAATGCTAATAATTGCCATAGTCTTGGAAAGTTGAGTGCCCAGAACTACTGAGGACTTTAAAAATGTGACTTTTCAATCAATACTTTCTTTAGGAATTTATACAATGCAAAGAACCCTACATAAAGGCTTTTGTTTTAAAATAAAATAAATGCATGAAATGCAAGAATATTTATTCATTCATTTTTGTGACTATCTATACTTTTTCTTTTTTTCTTAAGTCTACACATATTGTTAAATACACTGTAACCTGTTTAGAGTTTTTTAAAGTCTGAACCTGTTTTACTGCATTTCTGTAACCTTTTCTGTTTGCATGAGCAAAATATTAAACCACCACACAGCTCAAGCCCTCAGGCAGTGATTAGGAGACACATCTCTGTGCTTAGTCCCGCATAAGAGACTACAGACCTAGGAAGGTGTGTTTGGCTCTACTTTTGTGTGTTTGTAACCTTTTTAAAACTTTTTCAGGTCTTATATGGAAATACATGACTGAATGTTGGGTGCCATATGTAGCGAGTCTTTCTCTGTCCCACTAACCAGCTCCCAAATAATGACATGGAGACTTACCATTAATTATGAAGGCATGGTTGATAGCTTAGGCTTGTTTCTAACTGGCTCTTATAACTTAAATTAGCCCATTGTTATTAATTTACTTTTTGCCTCGTGGCTTTATTACCTCACCTCTGTAATGCTCATCTTGTTCTCTCTGCGTCTTATGGCATCTCTTCATTCTTCCCAGTATTCTCTTTGCTCCCGAAATTCTGCCTAACTATTAGTTGTTCAGCTTTTTATTAAACCAATTTGAGTGACACATCTTCACAGTGTACAAAAATATTATTCCACAACAATATGCCTATTTTATTTACATGTAAAAATATAGTTCTGGGGATTCCTGCAAAAATATAGTTCTGAGAAAAGTATATCCCAGTGGTGGATACTTTGCCTAGCATGCCTGAATCTGTAGGTTAAGTCCCTGCTATGCCTGCACACAAATCTATATTGAAACCTTTCTTTAAATAAATTTCAATTTTGTTTTAAATGTTTTTTAAAAATTTCAACAAAGAAATACACCCGCCAATATGTGATCCCTTTAGTCTGTTTAATATTCCTGCCTTGATTGTAACATTTGGTCCTGAAAATATTTCATAGTGTTCCTAACTCCTCCATATGGAGAAGTGGCAGCAAAATGGAACTTATATAAGATTTGGAGAGACAGTTGTATGGTAATGCTTTTCTGGTGAGCTAGAGTACACCTTACCTGTTCAAAGAGGATAGCTACTCCTTAGCTGTAGTCTGTTTCTGTCATGCATTAGTGGAAATCAGCATGTGGCTGAATTTTGACTTCTCATTTTTTCGATTTATTTATTTTTATTTTATGTATCTTTTGTCAGAATGTTATGTAAGTGCACCACATGCATGTCGTGCCAGCAGAGGCCAGAAGAGGGCACCGAATACCTCGGAACTGGAGTTAGGGAAAGTTGTTGGTGCTAAAAAGTGAATTTGGTTCCTCTGCAAAAGCAGCAAGGGCTCTTAACCTCTGAGCCATCACTCCAGCCCTGTGATTTGACTTTTCAGAAGAAACTAGAAACTTGCATATCTATGTGAAATCCCTTAATTGACAACTAACTAAATCTTTTAGAAATGTTCTATAGGCTACATAAATAATATCTGTAGACCGATATCATCTCCTAAATTATAGGATCTTACTGGTCTCCAGTGTGGTCTTATGGGAATGGTCATTCTTTCTAGCAGAGTGAAGCAGATGGGAGAGACGTAGAACAAGCTAATGTTAGGCTAGGACATAGATTTCCCTTGATTCTCTATTTTGTTCAAGTGTACTTGACAAATCCCTTATACGTAATTAAGAGTGATGCGGGTTGTGGGGATGTTTCTGTTGGTAAAATGTTTGATGTACAAACATGAGGACCTGAATTTGATTACCATAATCCCCATAAAAATATCCACAGTCAGACACAGTTGTGTGCTGCAATCCCAGTATTGGAGAGGCAGAGAGGAGTGACCAGCCAGTATAGCCTAATATGTGAGGCCCAGGTCTCGGTGAAAGACCCAGTCTCAAAAATCAAGGTGAGCAGCACCAGAGGATTGTTCACACAACACTGTCCACACACAAAAGGAGTAATGTTCAATTAAACTTATAAAGGCAAAACATTCATTGTAATTTTTTTTTAAATGATAGGCATAAAAATGAGGGACCAGTGAGATGGTTCATTGGGCAATGATACCTCTCTCCAAGCCTGTTTATCCAAGTTCAATTTCTGGGACCCACATGGTAGAAGGAGAGACCTGATTCCTGCAAGTTGTTTTGTGGTATCCACAGGGATAGCATACATATGTGTACTTACACATATAACAAACACAGGCACACACAAAATTAAAATATAGTAAAAATGGAAAAAGGAAAGTGTAAATGAAATTGCCTTATCTCTAATCCTACAAACAGATTATTTTAATGTATTTTCTTCTAATCTTTTCTGAACAGTATATGTTTCTTTCTGTCTAAATTTAGAATAGCAGTGCTTGATATAATTTTATATCATGCATTTTAAAAATGCATCAGGGCAACTTCAAGAGTCATCTACAATTTTTTTTTTTTGACAGTGTCTCTCATTGGCCTGGAACTCGCTAAGTCGGCTAGAGTGGGTATCCAGAAAGCCCCAGGGATCTGTCTGTCTTTGCTCCCATCACTGGGATAACAACAAAAATCTGACTTGTCATGCATGACCAGCTGCCAGTGGTTGTGTGAGTTGTGATAGGCATATTCTGTTGGCTCACTTGTTTCTCACTGCAGAAGGGCCTGGAAAGGAAGAACCGCTTTCCTTTGCCCTTTCCTCTGCTTCTCACACTTCTGCTTTCATCCTAGTATCATCCTTTCTTCTCTTCCTCAAATTCTGGGAGTCAAACTGGAAACTTTACCTTCCTAACTGACTTTTGTCTCTTAATTTTTTTTTTATTTCAGAAACAAAATTTCACCATGTAGTTCTGACTGACCTGGAACTTGTTATGTAGACTTGACATCACAGAGTTTCACCTGTAGGTAGAGACTGCTCATTCTTTCTTGGCCACCCAGACCCAAACAGTCACACCTAAATTATATCAATTACAACACTGTTTGGTCTATTAGTTCAGGATTCTTACTAAGTAACTTTTACATCTTAAATTAACTCATTTCTCTTATTTTATATTTTAACACAAGGCTCATGATTTGTTACCTCTTGCTTCTTGGGCAGCTATGTGACGTCTGCCTCCTTAGGCAGCTATGTGACGTCTGCCTCCTTAGGCAGCTATATGGTATCTCCCTGATTCAACCTACTCTCTCCATATATCCCTTCCAGCCTGGCTATATTTTGCCCTGCCATAGGACAAAGCAGCTTTATTCATTAACCAATAAAAGCAACACACATATAGAAGGATGTCCCACATCATCTATCTGCTTCTGCCACCCAAGTGCTGGAATTAAAGGTGTGCATCACCACATCCAGCTGCCAATGGTTTTTATTATTTTGTCATTGTAATGAATGTGGACTCATGTCTCACCCTGCTTAGAGAAATTCTTCTTCTAGTACTGCAGGTTGAGTTTGGGGCGTTGTATGTCCTATGCAAAGAAGTTTGAGAGATAGGGTCTAACTCAGTGGATAAGGCTAGCCATGAACTCTTTCTGTAGTCAACACTAGCCTTGAATTTAGGATTCTTCTGCCTCAGCATCATGAGTAGCTGGGATTAATTGCCAAGATTATATAACCAGGCCTTTCATTTAAAAAAATTGTCAGTGTATATTTATAGAAAAGGTGTTTTGTGCTGATATTTTCATATATGCATATGGCATGCTTTGATTATATTAACCCCTATTGTATGTACTTGCACTCTAATTCCCTTCATTGTCATGGATTATCCCCTTTCTGGTTTAATATTGTGTGTGTGTGTGTGTGTGTGTGTGTGTGTGTGTGTGTGTGTTGGCATTTGTGTGCGTGACAGAGAATAATCAATTTGGATGTCATTCTGCTGTCTACTTCATTATTTTGAGACAAGGCCCCTCACTGGAAGGAGTCTTCTCTCTTCCTCCTAAATACTGAGACTACAAGTATGCATCACCACACCCCTCTTTTTAAAAAAAATGTGGATTTTGAGAGTTGAATTCAGGTCCTATGCTTGTATAGCAAACAATTCACTGATTGAGCCATTTACCCAGCCCCTTAAGACTTAAAAATTATTTTTACTATTTTTGAATTGTTTGTATCTGTATGTGTTTACAGGTGCTCTTGGATACTGTTCCAATGGATACCCTGAAACTAGAGTTACAGGCAGTTTTGACCCACCTGATGTGGGTGTTGGGAATCGAACTTGGGTCCCCTGCAACAACAGTGCATGCTCTTAGCCACTGAACCATCTCTCTAACTCCTACTAAAATAAAAAAAAACTGTATTTATTTGTATGGATATTTTCCCTGCATGTATGTCTATTTGCCACATAGTGCCTGGTGCCTGCAGATGCCAGGCAAGGGTATTGGATACTTGGAACTGGAGTTACACATTCTTGTGAGTTGTCACATAGGTGATGGAATTGAACCTAATCCTGTTGATGAACAGCTAGTACTCTGAACTGCTGAGCCATCTTCAGCTCCACAGGATATTTTGTTTGTTTGTTTGTTTGTTTGTTTGTTTGTAATTGAGATGGGGGTCTAACTATATAACCCTGGCTGGCTTGCAACTTGCTATGTAGACTAGGTTGGTCTTGAACTTAAGAGATCTGCTTCCCTCTGCCTCCTGAGTGCTGCAATTTAAAGGTGGTGTTACCATGTCTGGCCCCCTTAAACTTTTTATATGTCCTAAAATATGATGTATTTTGTAGAAAGTTCTGTGGGCTACTGAGAAGAGTTAGTATTATACAGCCATTGGGAAGAATATTCTGTAGATGTGTATTTCTATCTTGTCGAATTTCTCTGTATGTATTGTTGTTTAGCTGGTTTGTTAATATTTTTGCCCAAATGAAATCCGGTGGTAGCAAAGAGTTACTGAAGTCGCTCACTATGATTGTATCTGTACCTACTTGTAACTTTATGTTGGCCATGTTTGCTTTATGAAATTGTCTGTACCATTATTTGGTGCATGTATATCTACAGTTGTTATGCTTTCTTGGTTGATTATTCTATTTATTAATATGTGATAACCATCTTTTTCTTTTCTTTGCTAGAGATTGAACTCTGAACCTTGTATATACCAGACAAGTAGTGTACTATTTAGCCATAACCCCATTCAGGGACTGTAACATGAGGGGGCCACTTGTTGGGGTTTTCTGTCCTGCCAGTTTCCCACAGCCAGCAAGCCCCAAGAAAATCACTCAGAGATCTCTATAAGTTATAAAGCTGATTGGCCCATTAGGTCAGGCTACTTATTAGCTAACTCTCACATCTTGATTAACCCATTTTTCTGATCTATGTTAGCCATGTGGCTCAGTACCTTTTTCAGTGAGGCAAATCACATCCTGCTGCTTCGGTGATCTGGGCAGGAGTGTGAGGAATCAACTTCCTCCTCCCTAGAATTCTCCTGTTCTCCTTGCATCAAGGGACCGTCTTTAGTTTTTCTTAATAATTTTGTTTTAAAATCAGCTTTGTCACCTATGGGAATAGCTAATTCTGTTTGCTTTCAGATTCTCTTTGCTTTGAATATCATTTTTTGTTACTTTCCATTTAGTCTCAGTATGTCTTTGTTAATGAGGCAATCATTTACAGATAACAAACAATTAGGCCGTGAGTGTTGTTATTCTTTTAATTTCTTATAGCCAGTCTGTGGCTTTTAAAGTAGTGACTTAATACCATTTGCATTTAAGATTGTTATTGCAGCTGGGTGGTGGTGGCACATGCTTTTAATCCCAGCACTTGGGAGGCAGAGACAGGTGGATCTCTGTGAGTTGAGCTAGTTCCAGGACAGGCACCAAAGCTACAGAGAAACCTTGTCTCAAAAAGAAAAAAAAATGTTGTTGCAAAGATATATACTTTTCTGTCCCTTCTTAATCTTAGTCATTGCCTCATTTAAAAAGTTAATAGTGTTTGATTCTTCTCTCCTAATTCTTATTTACCTGCTCTATCAAAATTTATTCTTTCCTAAGGATTCATGATTATTTATCTTTAAAATTTTTTCTATTATTTTAATTATGTATACTTGTATATATTTATGTATGGGTATGTGTTCGTGAGTGCATATGCCTTTGGAGGTTAAAGTAGTGTAGGAGGAGGGCCCGCTTGTTCGTCCCGGCCGCCTGTCTTGCTTAACCCCAAAATAACCACACAGAAACTATATTAATTAAATCACTGCTTGGCCCATTAGGTCTAGCTTCTTATTAGCTAACTCTTACATCTTAATTTAGCCCATTTCTATTAATCTGTGTATCACCGCGTGGTAGTGGCTTACTGACAAAGCTCGTCTATCTCCAGTAGCAGATCCATGGCATCTCCCTTACTCTGCCCTTCTCTCTCCCAGCATTCAGTTCTGTCTTCCATGCCTACCTAAGTTCTGCCCTATCAACAGGCCAAGGCAGCCTCTTTATTCATCAATGGCAATCACAGCACACAGAGGGGACTCCCCACATCAAAGAGAGGTAGGGGATCCCTCTGGAATTGGAAGACAGGCAGTTGTGATCTACCTGATGTAGGTGCTAGGAACTGAACTCAGGTCCTCTGTAAGAGTTTAGAGTTCTCAGTCTCTGATGTAATCCATAGGTGACAGGAATCGCTGCTCACTGTAGAGGATGGGAGCAAATTCTTTCCTCATCTTCCATGCCTCACATTTCCTTCCACTAAAAATCAGTAGGACTGTGTCTAATTCTCTCTCTCTATGTGACTTCTTCTGATGCGCATCTTCCATCCAGACACTGTGACAGGGTATCTCTAGGTGTCTTAGGTATCCCTACTCCTGAGCTTGTGATTTCCCATTTTTTCAGATATGTAGAATAGCTCAATCAAACAATGGGCCCCCTCTCAAGATGGCACCTGATTATTACACCCAACATTCAGGGAGTGATGCAGTGAACTGCTTCTCCCCTGTTAGCCTGCAATCCAGGAACACTCAGCGTCACACCAGATCTCCATGTTTGATTTAAGGCTCATAGGACTGCCACTTAGCTGCTACTTGGGCTGCCTGGACTCTACTGCTTATGCGTGGTTGCTGCTTGTCAATTTCCCACCCTCTTGATGGGGCTGGAGCTGTAAACTGTTCCTTGGGTCTCTTTGCCTCACCGCTCTGTATTTCTGCATCTTTCTGACTGTCTTTTCACCTCTTTCTTGATTCCTCATGTTCTCTTTCTGTCCTCGTCATACAGGCTCCCCATTGTTGCCCCGACTTCTTATTTTGGGAGTCCTATAGAAGGAAATGTCTGACTTGCCACCTTACTACTGAACTCTGCCCTCTTCAGTGACTTTTCCTTTATGATTGTATTTTCTCCTAAATGCTTTCTTAGGGAAATTCACATACTCTAAAAATTTTTATCTTTAAAATATACAGTTCTATCAAGTGGTTTCATAGATTTATGCCACCATCACTATTGTCTAAGTTGAGAAAATTTCACTATTAAAAATCAACTCCCTACCATCTAATAGTCATTCCTGTCAGCCCCAATCCTCAGAACTCTATAAAGCCACTACACTTCTTTTCATCCATATAGACTTGCTTACTTCACATATTTCATCCAAGTGGAATTGTATTATGTTAATCTTCATGGAGTAGATATGCACACTCTCCTTCCCTCTCCTTCCTTCCCTCCTCTCTTTCTAAGCAAATACTCTGTCACTGAGCTAAGCCCTGAGTCTCAGAATATCACGTCGTTTTATGGCCAAATAACAATTCCATTTTGGGCATATGCTATATTTTTCATTTATCTATTCATTAGTTAATGAACATTTGATTATTTTGTGCTTTTCAGTCAAATGTTAGCTATTGCTATGAACATTGCCATGTACATTTTTGCATGCAAATGTGTTTTCAGGCCAGGCAGTGGCTGAGCACACCTTTAATACCAGCACTTGGGAGGCAGAGGCAGGTGGATCTCTGTGAGTTTGAGGTCAGCCTGGTCTACAGAGTGAGTTCCAGGACAGCCAGGGTTACACAGAGAAATCCTATCTTGGAAAACAAAAACAACAAAAAACATGTGCCTTCAGTTCTTTTGGGTGTATATCTATGAATGGAATTGCTAGGTCATCTGGTAATTTTCTGTTTAATGCTTTGAGGAGATGACAAATTGTTTGCCATGCTTTTATCCACTTATCAGCAGTGGTGAGGGCTCCAGTTTCCTCACACCTTTACCAAGACTTCCTATTTTACTTAAAAGAATGACTGCAGTCATCCCTTGAGGTGTAAAATGGCATGTCATTGTGAGTGTTTTTTTTCCCCCTACAGGGTTTCTCTTTGTAGCCCTGGATATCCCAGAACTCACTCTGTAGACTAGGCTGGCCTCAAATTTAGAGATCTACCCGCCTCTGCCTCCCAAGTGTGGGATTAAAGGTGCGCACCACCACTGCCTGCCTATCATTGTGGTTTTGATGTACATTTTTCTAATGACTGAATTCTTTACGATTTTCAAGTATTTCTCTATTGTGTGGGTTATTTCCTCACTCGCTTCATGGTATCTTTTAAATTGCAAGTGTTTAATTATGGTGAAGTTTTACTTAACATATTTTATCAATTTTTCTTTTGTCTCCTGTGCATTAGAAGTTATGAATGCTTTTATTTGCAGTACAGCATGTGGACTGGGAATTAGAAACATCCCAGTGTTGGTCACTAATTTGAAAGAAAGAACTATACATTTCAGAGTTTATTTTTCTGGCAATTTCCATCATCGACTCATTTTTGTTCACTTTAAGATATATGTCACTCTCTGTATTTCTCAGGTGTCTGATATCACCTTGATTTTGTAGGGCGTGGTCCCCACTGCTCAACGTGCTGCCATCGTGGTGGGAGTAGAGTTGCCAGTTTATGATATTACCAAGAAGCACCTGATACTGTCAGGAATGCTGGGAGACACCATTTTAACCCACTTTGTGTAAGTGAGCAGTGTTTAATTCATTCTCTGGGTTCGGCAGCTTGAACATAAAAAGCCTCTTTTACTAATGTCCTCAGGTAGATTTATAACTGATATGCATGGTCTTAATTCTTGTCTCCTGTCGCTAATACTTCAAGGCTTCTGAATATTTGATACTTTTAAAGTTATTGCTATATATTAATTATATAAAATAGTGTATTTTATTGTGACATTTCCTATTATTTACATTTATCATTATTTAATTAGTATATATTCATTTTATAAGATTATGTGTTTCAGTATGTCTTTCTTTCTTTCTTTCCTTTTCTTTTTTTTTGAGATAGAGTTTCTCTGTGGTTTTGGAGCCTGTCCTGGAACTAGCTCTGTAGACCAGGCTGAACTTGAACTCACAGAGATCTGCCTGCCTCTGCCTCCTGAGTGCTGGGATTAAAGGTGTGTGTCACCACCGCCTGGTTGCAGTATGACATTTTCTTACATTTGTATTATGTAATAGCATAACATGTGCATATTCATAACATGCATGTGAAGTACTCTGATTATATTTCCCCTACCCATTACCCACACTTACCTTCAGCTGCTGTGGATACCTGGCCACTTAGGAGCTGTGTATAGTATACAGACCTATTATATGTTTGTGTGATACTCTTTTTTGTTTGGTTTTTTTTTTTCAAGACAGGGTTTCTCTGTAGACCACGCCTTGAACTCACAGAGTTCCTCCTACCTCTGCCTCTCAAGTGCTTGGATTAAAGGTGTGTACCACCACCACCTGTCTTGTATGATATTCTTAAACAGCTTGTACTTTATTTACCTACTGACTTTAGGGGAAAGGTCTCATATATCTCAGACTGGCCTCAGATTCACTCTGTAGCCAAGGATGACTTTGAATTTCCGATCGTCCTGTTTTTCCTTCCAGAGTGTTAGGATTACAGATGTGCAGTGTGCACTAGCACAACCTGTTTCCGTGGGGTTCGGGATGGCAAGCACTGTGAACTGAGCTGCAACCCTAGTTACATCACCCCGTACTTCCTATAAGCACATTATTTTTGGTTGAAGTTTATTTCTGCTCTCATCTTACATTTTCTTTATCGTGTAAGCGCTGTGATATTCTGCTACTTAAATGCATTATGCATATGATGCTGTGGTCAGAAAATTTTTTGAAACTTATCAATAGTACAGGACACTTCCTGCCTAGGAATGTTGTTAGGTCTGTGGACTATCTCTTCTATAAAAGAGGCTAAGTTTTAGAATGAAAATGAAAGGGAAAACCTTTCTTTTTATTTTGTTTTATTCATTTTACATACCAGCCACAGTTCTTCCCTCTCCCCCAAGCCCTCTCCCATCCACTCCTCAGGAGAGTAAGGTCTCTCATGGTGAGTCATCAAAGCCTGGCACATTCAATTGAGGTAGAACCAAGTGTCTCATGTCCTACCCCTCTCCCCAGCCGCATCAAGGCTGGGCAAGGCATCCTACCATATGGAATGGGCTCCAAAAAACCAGCTCATACACTAGGGATAGGTCCTGGTCATACTGCTGGAGTCCCACAAACAGGCCAGGCTACAAAACTGTCGCCCACCCAGAGAGGGCCTGGTTCGGTACCATGCAGGATCCCCAGCTGTGAGTCTAGAGTCTGAACTGCAAGTTTAGGTCAGCTGTCTCTCTGGGTTTTCCCATCATGACCTTGACCCCCTTGCTCATAATCCCTCCTCCCTCTCTTTAACTGGACTCCATAGCTTGATCTGGTACTTGGATGTGGAACTCTGCTCTGCTTCCATCAGTTACTAGATGAAGGTTCTATGATGGGAGTACGGTAGTCACCGATGAGATTACAGGAGAAGGCCAGTTTAGGCACCCTCTTCACTATTGTTAGGAGTCTTCGTTGGGGTCATCCTTCTGGACTCCTGGGAATTTCCGTAACATCCAGTTTCCCTCTATTGAGATATTTCTTTCCTTGCTCTTCAACCTCACCCTTCCCCCAACTTGACAATCCCACTCCCTCATGTTCTCATCCCCCATCCCCTTCTTTTTACCGTCCCCCACTCTGCCCATAGTTTACTCAGGAGATCTCACCTATCTCCCTTCCAAGGGCAATCCATGTGAAGGGACAGCCTTTCATTAGAAAGGATTTTCTTTCTCTGTATAATGAAGGGATATCAGGTTTTAGCTAATGGATCTGAGTTATTAGAGCTTTTACGTTTGGCCTAAATTCTGTTTAAGTGGACAAATGATAGAAGTGGAGATAATCTTCCTAAATTAGTTCTCACTTTTAGTTCTAGCTTTACCTGTGGTTTGGCTGGGGCTCTGGCATCTAACCCGGTTGACGTGGTGAGAACGCGGATGATGAATCAGAGGGCAATAGTGGGGCATGTGGACCTCTACAAGGGTACTTTGGATGGTATTTTAAAGGTATGTGTACTGTGGGTTTGGGTTACAGTTTCTTATTTCTTTGATGTTTGAGACCTTTTTCACTCTTTATTCTTCTTGCTACATATTCTGAACATCAAGCAACCATTATGTGTATCTTTAGTAGCCTCTGAGAACCATTCAAAGGCAAATAACCTCTCCCAGAAAATTTGCTAATGCATAGTGCTTTTAATGTTATTCCAATTTGAATGCTTGAAAATACAGGATACATATAATGCATATATGTATGTATATATATATATATATATATAATAAGACATATAATAGCACTGTGTAGAATTATTACTATCAATATTTAATGTATCCCAGGTCATGGAAGGGGAAGTTGGAAGAGGAGCAAGAGGGGTAGAAATGATATAAATGAGTACTGATGTATGAAATTCTATTTTTTTAATTAGGAAGCTGGAGAGATAGCTCTGCACTTAAGAGTACTGGTTACTCTTCCAGAGGCCTACATGATATCTCACAACTGTCTATAATGCCAGGGGATCTAACACCCTCTTCTGGCCTTCATAGGCACTGCATGCACGTGGTGCATGATATGCATGCAGACAAAACACCTATACACAAAAATAAAGATTTTAATAGGATTTACTATATCCTGTGCTTTCCGACCTCAAATAAGAGAGAGACTCTGTAGTAGAAGTCCTGGTACTTAAGAAGCTTCAAAACCCAATACTTAATTTAAGTTCCAGGGTGTTCTGTTGATCACATTCTGCCTTGAGTATTTCTGTTGGGGTTGGACATCATAAATGTATACAGAAGTATTGGTTACATTTTACTATAAGAAAGAAATTCAGGGATAAAATGTGAAGAGGCCATATGGGTTTTCTGCTGTTATCAGTTTCACTGAACAGATATTTGTTACTTATGGGGTACTATTTTAATAGCTAAAGGGAATTATAGCTATTACTAAAGTACTGGCAGTTACAAATAGATAATCTGTATAGCATAATAAGTGATAAAACCTAGAAATCTATGGTAGGAAATTATGGCCCATACTTGGGAATTTTAAATAACTCACATTTGCTGAATGCTTTGTTGTATGACAGGAGCTGTTCTAATGAGATTTACATGTATTCAGTCACTCAGTTCTCCTCATTATCCCATGAGATAGATATTGTGGCACTGAAGGATCACCTTCCTTAGAGTTTTACAGTTAGCAAGTAGGCATGCTGCAATAAACTCACACTTTTTAGCTTAAGGAAGCATTCTTAACTAATACACTTGATACTTTCCTGATATCAGTGGCTGTAGGTTGATTGGGTTATATTGAGATGCTTGGAAATACTGAGAGCTTTAAACAGGTCCCATTTGTATTTTAAGTACGTCACTCTGTCTTTATGGAAATAGTATCTAAGATAATGGGTCTCAATCTTGGGTACACATTGGAATCACTCATTAATTTCACAGCTCCCATGTTTTTCTTAGATCAGTCAACTCAGAACCTGGGTTATTAATAGTTTTAGTATTTCACAGGTGATTATGTGTTCATCCAAGTTTGAGGACCACTAATTTAAGGGGATGAGGGTGGGACAGTGACTTCTCAGTTTTACATGTTTTAGAATTACCTGAATTAATTCAACATATCAGAAATGGGACCTGAGAATTTATATTTTCAGCAAAGTTCTGACCTGGTTGACTTAAAGAGCCATTGAGCTGGAGATAAGAATGGTGATTAAAAGTTTTGTGTGGTGATCTGAGTGAGGAAGGATGAAGGCCTGAGCCTCAGTATGACTGGGGGTGTAGAAGATGGGACAGAATTAGGAATAACTTAGAATAATTTAATCATTGAGAATAATTGGAATAATAGAGTTTTGTTGAGATGGTATGGAGAGGTGTGGGGAAGAGGGTGTGCCAAAGATGACTTCCTGGATTTGGATTTGGTGACCAGATGTTCTGAACCTTCTCTGGTTATATACCTATCTGTATGCTAATGATCTCAAGAACGCTTCCCTATAACCACAGAATTCCACCAATTTAAGCCTAATATCTCCAAATACTATGTACTCTTCCCCATACACATCAAACTAAGCATCAAAAACCATGTCCCCTATAAAATCTGGGGTTTTTTCTTTTTTTGATAATTTGGATGATGGGAAGGAGATGACCACATGCAAATCTTGAGAAAACCATTTCATAAATAACAGATTATAAAAGGCCTGAGTTGAAATGAGTTTTACTTTATTAGAGTTAAAAATAAGGATTGTGTGGCTGAGTCCAGTAAGTGAAGAGAAAGTCATAGGAAGTGAATTTGCAGACAGGGACAGAGTCTAAATCAGGTAGGATCCTAGAGGTCGCTACAGAGCATTTACAATTAGAATGAAAGCCACCTGAGAACTTTGAAGTAGGATTGTAGTATAGTCTGATTTATAATTCTTAAAGGTTGATTTTAGTTGGTAGGTGGAGATCTTAGACCAATTAGGAGTTTAGTGTGGTAATTGAGATAATGATAATTGGATAATCTCTGAGGTCTCTTGTCATTTAATTATATGTTTTTAGGTTATCTGCATCTCAACTTTCTTTTGGATGATTTTCAAAATTAAAACATGAATTTTGGATTGAGTGTTTCAGTGTTTGCTGTAGGTCCATTGGTAGAAGCGTATTATCCATGACTGTCTATCAGTAGTATCATTACTATGTTATTATTTGTCCTCCCCATCCCCAAGTGATTAATAAAGACACTTATTTCTAGGTTCTTAATTTGCAGGATGAGAAAAGAGATACTTTTAATCTGGCTTCTCATAGCATTATCTTATTAAAATGTGTTCATTTCTCAAAACAGTGCTAAAACTCATTTCACCACTGAAAAGGCAGAACAACATTTTTCAGTATCAGACAAAACACCCAACATATTGCCATTACCTCATAGATATTTGTCTATTATATAAACTACTTTTTGGCAGAATTCAGCATATGACATTAGCTTTTGACCTTAAGTCAGTCATCTAGTTCTCTAGACCATTTGGTGCACATAGAGATCCTCTGCTATCTAAGTCAGGGCACCACAATACACACAAATTCATGTTGTTCCTCACACATAGTCCTCCAAACATTCACCTTAAATATACCATGGAGTCACAGTAACTTTAAAAGTAGAAAACAGAGTCAGAGAAGGAAAGTGACTTTCTCAAGTCCTTATTCCTTTCCTTGGTGTTTTCTTCATCTATTATTTCTGGATACAATATTTATCAATATAATAATATCTACCAATATCTGTCCATCTATCCATCATCTATCTATCTATCTGTCTGTCTGTCTGTCTGTCTGTCTATCTATCTATCTAAACAATGTGTGTACTTGCTTGCTACACTAGAGTATACATTCAGTAGGGGCACAGACTGTATAAGCTATGTACAGCTGTGTAACAAATTACTCTAAAACTCAGGGTCTTAAAAGTACAGAATTCTTTTCCAGTTTTCGGGGATCATGAATTAAGAAGCAGCCTTGTTGAGTGATTCGAGAGTGAGACCTCTTAAGAGGCCGTACGTCAGCCAAGACTTCAGTCATCATCAAGGCTTGAGTGGGGCTAGCATATCTCCTTCAAAGGTGACTCATTGATGTTAGTTAAATGCTTCAGCTCCCTATGATGTAGGCCTCGCTTCATGGTATGACAGCTGGTCTCCGTCAGAGTGAATAATTCAAGAAAGGAGGCGATAGACACCTCATTATATATCAAATGTTTTTTTTATAATCTAGCAGTGTTAATTTCTGCTCTGTTCAACAGTCCTGATATGATATGAGAGCTGCACAAGGACATGGATGACAGGGATAGGGCAGGGTTCTTTAGGTGTGCTGTCACTTTATGTAGCTATTTCTAGTTACTGCAGACATACTGCCTGAGAAGTTACTGTTCCTCGCAATTTCATTTCACATGTTCATATAATGTACTTGAATCGATTATCCTGCATTATCCTCTCTTATTTCTGTGCCACTCCCTCAAAATTCCCTTATAATACCCAACAACTCCTATTTCTAATTGTTTTTATTTGTTTGTGACCCACTACATTTAATAGGGTGTTTCGAGACAGGGTCTCATGTAGGGACCGAGGCTAGTCCCAAATTCACTATATAGCTAAGGATAGCATCGAACTCCTGATTTACTTTCTCTGCTTCCAGAGTGCTAAGATTATAGGCATGTGCTGCCATGCCCAGCTCTTATTTACAGTCATATTCCCAGAGTTAAGAAGTATGTGTTGTATATGTTGGGTACTCAGGAAATAAATATCGAATAATGGTTTGATGGATTTAGATTCAAATTATTTAGACTATGAGGTATATCTTCAGAAAAGAGACCATTCATACTAGCCAAAGTTGCTGGGAGTGGGCATGGAAAATGGTTGTCAAATGTAATAAGAAAAGGAAATTCACTATTTTGGTTATGTTTTTACCTCAGATGTGGAAACATGAGGGGTTTTTTGCCCTCTATAAAGGATTTTGGCCAAACTGGCTTCGACTCGGACCCTGGAACATCATTGTATCCTTTTAGAAATTGAGAATGCAAGCCAGTGCTTCAAAGTCCCAGGTAATTCTAGGTTATGGGGAGATAATTTTGATTATTACATCATTTATAGGCAAATAAGAAACTCAAGCAACCCATTGAAGACCAGTGTGAATGGAACCAAGTAGAGAAACAACTTTCCCTTGGAGGCAAATACACACTTAAATGGACAGAAAAAAATGTGCCAGATATGCCTCTTTAAATCAAAATGTCTAAGATGGCTCAGTGTGTAAAGGTGCTCACCTCCATACCTGATGACCTGAGTTTAATCTCTGGGACTTACGGTGAAAGAAGAGAATTTGCTCCTGTAAGTTGTCCTCTGAACTCTAAACACACACACACACTCTCACACACACACACTGTGGCAGGAACATACCCTCCCCAGCAAACAAGCAAACAAATAAGCAAATAAATGTAATGCAACAAAATATCAAGCACAGCTAGTTTTCCTGTGAACTTCATGTACACACTCTGGAAGGCACATGCCCTCCCCAGCAAATACACAAATAAGTAAGCAAATAAATCTAATAAAACAAAATTTAGCAACACCAATAGAAGATGCACACAGGAAACTTCATGCTTTTGTGAGACCCAAATATTTGTGAGACCCAAATAGCTGGAAAATGCTAGCAGGACACAAAGCATTCGTAAAGTGAAAAAAACCGTAGCCAAGTAGGACTCTATTATCGTGGGTGCATTTCTCTCCTTCAGTCATTCTTTAGTGCCTTGTCTGGAAAGAGCCATGCTCTGGATACTGTGTGTGGTGCTATGTGTGTACTTGTGAGCTTGGCAGGGTTGAAAAGTAATTCCCTACCCTTCTAGAATCTGTAGACTGAGCAGAGAGTACATCTCTTTCTCTTTTTGGAATTGTGTGTTGTATTGTGTTGTGTTTGTTCTATTTGCTTTTGAAAACTATAACTGTATTATAATCATTTTCATTGCTCAGTGCTATTGATCATAATGGAAAATAGTAGGCAATCAACACATTTTATCTTTTTTTCTGATTTTTCAAGACAGGGTTTCTCTGTGTAACAGTCCAATCTGTCCTGGAACTCACTCTGTACACCAGGCTGGTCCTGAACTCACAGAGATCTGCCTGCCTCTGCCTTCCAAGTGCTAGGATTAAGGGTGTGTACCACCACTGCCTGGCCCAACACATTTCATCTTAAGAAAAGTCTTTGAAACGAACCTCCTTTAGTCAAAGTACATTAATTTAAGAAAATGCAATGCACAATTGGCAGAATGGGTTTAAATTTCAGTATCAACTCAGAAATCTTCCATGACTCACTTTTCAGTTTTTTATTACATACGAGCAGCTCAAGAGGCTTCAGATCTAAGAACTGAAAATCCATGAGCCCAGCACTACCGCCCTTTCTACTGTTCTCCTTTGTGTTCCTAATGTATTTTGACAAAGGCGTATGCGTTTCCAGAACCAGTGGTCTCCGGAGGGTCCTCTTATTGAAGAGTAGTAGGATGACTTAAGGTCGCTCATGCATCTGTGTCACCTCTTCCCTAAGAGGAAGTATTCACATTGAGAGTGTGACCCCAGATTGGTGTCTTCTGTGAAGATGGATACTGATGGGTGACATTCAAAAGGGCCTTCTTTTCGAACGTGGGTTAAATGCAGTTGGTTATCCCCAGACAGGTTCCAGCAGAAGGCTACCAGCACAGGTCCTGCGATGGATGTTGTAGACCTTGGTTCTCATTAAACTATTTATTGGCTGAATCATTCTGACTTTGTCTTCATTTACTCTCTTCTTTCCTAACTCTAAGTTGCCTTTTCTAGAAACTGAAACACAGAAAGTGACTGTGAAATTGAGACTGGACTCTTACAACACATTTATGGGAGCTGCCTCTGCCTCCCAAGTGCTGGGATTAAAGGCGGCACCACCACCTCCCAGCCTGAGATGGGATTCTTAAAACACAAATTTGTCCACATGATGCCACCTGCTTCTAAACATCAGGGCAGTGGTTCTTTCCAGAATGTGAAACAAGTAAGCAAGTGGATCATTTGGAAGGTTCCACAGATAAAATGCTTACCACGGTTTACAATATAGCCCTGTGGTCTGAGTTAAGGTCTTCATAATCATCTGCTCATGTGTTTATCCAAATGTTATATGTCCTTAACTTCCTGGATGCTGGGGATATGAAGAATGAGCCTATCTCTGGTTTTTAAGCTCACGTTAGAGTAGAAACTGGCTAGAGAGTAAGCAATAATAGTTGGCTCTAAGTACTATGAGAGGGACGATCAAAGAGCTGCAGGAAGATGGAGGAGAAAGAGCTTTACGTAGAGGCTCTGCCAAAGCTTCAGAGTGGAGTTGACATTTAAGCTGAGCCAAAGCACGAGGGGATGTTACCATGTGGATAAGGCCTTATACATCTTGACAAGTGTTTAACAACATATATCTGCCATTAGAGAATCATAAAGAATGGTTTTATTGCCCTAAAAATCCTCCAAGCCCTTGGCAACCACCACGAATTTTACTGTCTCAATGGTAACGCCTTTTCCAGAGTATCATAATTGGAATCATACAGTAGCCTTTCACATGGGCTCCTTTAACTTAGTGATGTTCCTTTAATTGTCCTCTGTGTCTTTTAGAGATTTATTTTTATTTTGTGTGCATGCATGTTTTGCCTGCACTGTATGTCTGTGTACCACCAGTGTTCCTTGGAAGTCAAGAAAGGGTGTTGGATCCCCAGAACTGGAGTTTCCAATGATTGTTAGCTGCCATGTGGGTGCTGGGATTTGAACCTGTGTAGTCTGCAAGAGCAACAAGTGCCCTTAACCACTGATCCATCTCTTTGTCCCTGTTCTAGAACTTTTGATGGCTGTATATCTCTTTTTGGTTTAGTGCTACATTAGACAGCATAAGCCACTGTGACAGAATACTAGAGAAACCTAAAGGGGGAGAGGTTAATTTTGGTTCATGATTGGAGAAGTCTCAGCTCAGTTAGGTGAAATGACCATGTTTTTGGTGCTGTGATGAGGCCCATTGTGGCAGGAAGCAGGGACAGAAGAAAGCTATCTGCTTTGTAGTAGCCAGGAAGCGGGGAAAAAGCGATGAAGGGACCTGTGTACCAATATAGCCTTCAAGGATGTACCTCCAGTGACCTATTTCTGGCAATTAGGCTCTACCTCATCATTTCTCACTACATCCCAGTGGTACCGTCAGCCAAGGACCAATCCCTCAACATGGGGTCCTTAGTGGGGCAGCCGTTAAGATCCAAACCTTTAAAAGTGTTTACTAATACTCTGTTTCCTCCGTGTACAACAGTATATCCATTCACCTACTAAAGGACATTTTGTTATTTCAAGTTTGGGCAATAAAAAGGGTGGTAAATATTTGTGTGTAGAGTTTTGTATAGGAGTAATCTTTCAGTTTGCATATGCAAATACCAAGAATCACGATTGAAGAGTGGTATGAGAATGTCTAATCATACAAGAAGTTGTCAAACTGTCTTCTATAGTGGCTGTGCAGTTCTGCATCCCCAGCAGCAATGAGTAAGAGTTGCTTCTGCTCTCCATCCTTCCTGGATTTGATGGTGTCCTTGCTTTGACAGCTTCTAGTAGTTGTATAGTAGTTTCTTCTTGTTTGTTTGTTTTGCTATCATTTTAGTAATTTGCATTTGGTAGTTTTTAAATTTGTTTTTGAGACCTTAGTGCATGAAAAGGTATCTACATGACTCCCACTCCTCCTTCCCCCAACTCTGGCTTCTCCTGTGTCCCCCATTCATAGCCTCTTCTTTAATTATTACTTACATCCCTTAATAAAAAATTTAAGTAATTTCCTCTCTCCTAATTTCATTAACTTTATAATTTATAACTTGTTATAATTTCTTACACTGTATCCCAGTTTATAACTTTATATTGTATTTGTGTGACCATTCAACTAACATCCACATTTATGCTCAGGCTATAATGTCTGTAAAGAAAGGAATTGGTAGGTGTGCTGATGCACACCTTTAATCCTATCCCTCTGGAGGCAGAGGCAGGTGGATCTCTATGAATTCGAGGTCAGCCTGGTCTAAAGTGAGTTCTAGGACAGCCAAAGCTGTTATACAGAGAAACCTTGTCTCGAAAAACAAAACAAAACAAAACAAAAAAGAAAGAAATTATATTGACTTTTGGATTCTTAATGGCTAGAAAAATTACACATGGTAAATATTTGTCAAATGAGTAAGTGAATTAATCTGTAGCCAAAGTATCGGGGGCTGGAGAGATGGCTCAGAGGTTAAGAGCACTGACTGGTCTTCCAGAGGTTCTGAGTTCAACTCCCAGCAACCACGTGGTGGCTCACAGCCATCTGTAATGAGATCTGGTGCCCTCTTCTGGCCAGCAAGCATACAGACAGACAGAACACTGTATACATAATAAATAAATAAATCTTTGAAAAATTATGTTTTAAAAAACAGGATCAGATATAATTCCTAAAAATAGAATAAAGGTTCAGAAGGTACTATAGTATATATTTGTTTAAAAATTGAATTACCAGATACATGATTTAAGATAAGGATTACTTCAAACCTGAGCCAATAGAATGCTGCCATGGTTTTAAGTACTGTATATATATATATACATATATATATATATATATATATATATGTATATATATATATACACTGATGACTTCCAGATGGACATCTCTAGGCCATGCCTTTCCCCTGGTCTGCATACTAGTTGTGTGTGTGTGTGCCAGTGTCAGTGCCTACTCTACATCTCTGATCAAGTCTAATAGGTACTTTAGATTTGTGTGTGTGTGTGTGTGTGTGTGTGTGTGCGCGCGCGCATGCGTGCACGCACACATGAGAGACAGAGAGAGAGAGAGAGAGAGAGAGAGAGAGAGAGAGACTTCAATGATTTATTATGTACCAGATACTGTTGTAAGTGTAATGTCTGTATAAAATGAAGTCCTTAAAACCAACCTTCGCGGTACGTACTGGTCTTATTTTTTTCAGATTAGTAATTGACACACAGGAAAGTACTTTGCTCATTGAAAGTAGCAAATGCTAACCAAAGTCTAGCTCATGAACTCATGCTTATGATGACTATTCGAGAGGTATACTGACTTACCTTGTTAGGAGCCACGTAAAGTTTATATATAGCAGGTGAGCACTAAAGTCCTGATTCCATGAATTCCCCCAATCTTTACAGCATTTTTGTGGTTGTTAACTCTTCAACACTTAACTGTAATACTTCATTTTGATGGTTTTCTTGAAGACCTTGACTGTCTGTATCTCATTCCCCCATTATTTTCCACTTTCTACTACTTTCCTTTGTTGGTCTCTCTTTTCCATTACCTTCATTGCTACCCTATCCCTTCTTCCTCTAGTCAAAGCCAGCAGCACAGTTCACAGCCAGTAACACAGCAGGGTTCAGAAAGATGTTTAGAACATGGAGTTATTAGTATAGATGAAGCGTTGAAATTTTTAATTTGGAAATGGAGCTGGACTTCTAGCCCTCTCTTCCAATACAAGTTTTATATCTATCTATCTATCTATCTATCTATCTATCTATCTATCTATCTATCTACCTATCTATCTATCTACCTACCTACCTTCCTATCATCTATTTGGTTTTTAGAGACAGGGTTTCTCTGTGTAGCCCTGACAGTCCTGGAACTCACTCTGTAGACCAGGCTGGACTACAGAAAGATCCTCATGGCTCTGCCTCCCGAGTGCTGGGATTAAAGACATGTACCACCACTGCCCCACATTGCAAATACTTTTTAATGCATCTATATCTCTATCACGTATTTAGTAAGTAAGAAAAAAACAGTTTAATGTTATTATATGTAAGATTATGAGGGGATCATGTCATCTTAAATAGGTACTTGGAACTTTGAGGTGTAATGATCTAAGAGCCACTTACTCGGAATCAGTTTTTTACACTTGAAATAAGCTCATAGCGATTCTGCTATAATTTATTGTTTTTTGCTCTCACCTTTTTTCCAAATTACTGCTGAGCTGATAGGACAATCAATTGCTTTCCTATGTGAAGTGTTTTCACATTTGTTGACTGTCTCAATGAACAAATTTGTAAATATACATTTATCAGTTTTGCAAAGCAGCACAACCATTTACAGGACCCAAGACAGTGCTATCACGGTGTATTTATCAACTGTTTAGTGCCTTCATGTCAACACAATTGAGACAGAACTGGAACTTATGCACATTTATTATGGTGAATGGGAAATGGGATTAAATCATGAGATTGTCAGGCAGCATATATCAAAACAGAACAAAAGTGTGGAGCCTTCCTCGGGCTTTCTACCCTGTGTGATCTTACTTCCTCTGGCCCTCAGGAGCAAATGAATCCTGCCTGCCCCACCATAAAGGTGTGGAGTTTAAAGAAATGGGGGTGCTTTGTTTGTAAGAACAGATCTTAGACCCTTAGCTGCTGCATTGGTTGTTTCCAGGCTTCCTCCTGAGTGGGCTGCTTGAGCCCAGCGACTGATTGTGATCCTAACAGCTTGTAAATCCAGGGACCATATGGCTGGGTAGCATGTTAAACTCTCATGCACTTTATCCTGCCGTGCCTGACCCATCAGACAGAACACATCTTTCCTTTTCATTCAGTCTTCCTGAAGACTCCAGCGTCTCTTCTTCTACTGCGCCAAGACTCACCTCCCTGTTCTTTGTGTAAATGTTTGGCTCTCATGTTCACTTAGCAGTTTGTGATATTGTACACAGATTACCCCAGAAAAATTTGAGTGCTGGCACCAAAATTGATAGCGCTCTGCATATCACACTGTGTGCTGTATTGATGGAGTCACAGGGAAGGGTTGTCTCAAACTACCGTGTTCTGTAGTCCAGCTTTCTGTGTTTCAGGAGATAGGTTAAACATCTTGATAGCAGGGTGTATCAAAAGATTTCATTCTGATAAACCAAACCAGTCTTAACATAAATCTATTTTCCTGGGATGGCTTATGCTTTCAGCAACGTGTGTGCTTTCATTTCCTTGAGATAGTTATGTCAGTGCTGTCTGTTCATGTGTGGTTCATTTATGATGTCTTTTAGTAGCTATGCCAGGGAAGCCTAACGCTCCAAGGAATGCCAGCAAAAACCTAAATCAAAATTATTATCATTATTTTGTTGATATTTTTGAGACAAGTTTTCTCAATATAGCCCTGGCTGTCCTGGAATTCAGTATGTAGACCAGGCTGGCCTCAAACTCAGAGAGATCTGTCTGCCTCTGCTTCCTGAGTGCTGGGATTAAAGGCATGTGCCACCACACATGGCCTGAATAAAAATTCTTATCAAGGCTTAATACTTGTTGATTTAGTAATGCTGCTTTGGAGACTGTATCCTTAAGTGATTGAACAGAGGCACATCAGAGGTTTATGCACAGGTTATTTATACTGATATAACAATGAGAAATACTAAATTTGAACACAACTATAAGAAGTGACTAAAATACTACATCTTCATTTGTTGAAAACACACATACAACCATTGTGTTACGCTTTTGAAGGAGACACAGTGACCTAGGAAAATACACACAATATAATATAAAGTGGGGGAAAAAAGCTGGAGAATAAAAGTGGCCATCTCTGGAGGGTGTAATTATAAGCACCTGAATGATTTTATGTATTTTCAAATATTTCTAAAATGACTAAAAGTAGTTTTAATAATACAAAAGGTTTAATAATATATCCCATACATCAGTGTGCACCTCTAAAAGAAACCCCAGCAAGGATGCAGTTTCATAGCACCTACCTCTTAAATGTTTGTGGGATATACAGGTGGACAGATACACGATTAATGCATGGCAGTTAACATTTGTAGGTGCCACCACTGAGTTTGTAAGATTGAAGAAATAGCAAAGGAGGATTCATGGAAAAGCAGGTGGATGCCAGACTTCTCAGCAGCCTTTGAAGGATGGCACGGAAGGTACTGAAATTATCACTCAGTTTTGCATGGGTGGTGCTACTCAAAGAGTTGTGTTCTGTCCTGGAGTCCACTGCTATTCTTCTTGCCCAGCTGCTGCCATCTTATTTCCTCTTATTCTGCGCCTGTCCTTGAGGAATCCTCATTCTCGCTCATTTCAATGGTTTCTGTTCAGTCTGGCCAGTGACCAAACCTGCTGAGAATGAAGTCAATCTCATGACTTTCTTTCTCCTTTGAGGCAGTTAGCACTTCATCGAGGACGAAGATATCCCAAGGGCAATTCTAGCTGGCCAACTCCTAGAGATGAACTGAGTGGTCATGAAGCGTGTTGGCAGGTCAAGACAACTTGACTTTACCAATTGTAAAACACCCAAGACACATTATACAGGAAGGTATGTGGTTTCGTGTTCTTGAGAGAAGTCCTGAAACTGAAACAGAAGTATGAAATGCATAAGTTTAGTTTCCCAAGGATTTAATATGAAACTTGCTCAAGGCACAATTCATACAGGAAACTTACAATAAACTTAACAATAACTGATAGCTCTAATTGATTGTGTCAGAGTCTTTATATCTTTTGGATGTTTGATAGTTGCTGAATAGAATCTGGCTTCTTTGTAAGCCTGTGGGTTACCGTTGGATGTGTAAATGAAATCTTACTGTTTCCTTTTCTCTGTGAAGGAGTCTTTGTCAAAATAAGCCATTAAACTTTTGCCTAGCATTATGTATCTCTGGTTTTGGAAACTTATTTAACATAAGGTTCTTAATTGCAGGTACAAGTGTTTAATATTACTAGTGTCTGGTTTGATAAGGTATGCTGATAAGGTATTAGATTTACAGCTTGGTTTTTTTTTTTGCACCTTGAATCTTTTTTTGAGGTTTTATTTATTTTTACTTCATTTTATTTATACGAGTGTTTGCCAGAATGTGAACCACATGTGTTCAGTGTCTACGGAGGCCAGAAGAGGGTATCAGAGTCTCTGGAACTGGAGTTATGTTTGTGAGTTACATCCTACATAGCCCTGTTTGTCCTGGAATTCACTTTGTAGGCCAGGCTGGCCTCTAACTCCTGCATATATTAAAAAATTATTATTTATATGTATGTATGTGAGCCTGAGTGTATAATTGTGAACCACAGAGACCAGAAGTGGGTTTTGGATCCCCTGGAACTGGAGTTACAGGCGTCTGTTAGGTACCATGTGGGTGCTTGGAAATAAAACTAGGTTCTCTGCAAGAGCAGCAAGTGATTTTAATCACTGAACATTCTCTCTAGTCCCTGTACCTCAAGTCTTATCTCTCTCTATCTCAAAAAAAAATCCGGGCAGTAGTGACACACATTTTTAATCTCAGCACTTGGGAGGCAGGAGCAGGCGGATTTAATCCCAGCACTCGGAGTTTGAGGCTAGCCTGATCTACAAGAGCTAGTTTTAGGACAGCTGGGGCTACACAGAGAAACCCTGTCTGAAAAAAAAAAAACATTTTTTTTCAAAAAAAGGCTTATTCATCAGGTGAAGTTTTTACAGTTCTGAGCCTTTGTAGATCATAATATCTGAATGTAATAGACTCCCTTAAATGGGTCACTTATATGTTTTATTCTTTGTGGCTTTTTCCTTCCCCTTTCTTTCCTCTTTTCTCCTCTCCTCTCCTTTCCTTCCTTCCTTTCTTTTTCTGTCTTTCTTTTCTTCCTTCCTTCCTTTCTCCTTCCTTCCTTCCTTTCTCTTTTTTCTCTCTTTCCCTCCCTCCCTTTCTTACTTTTTCGAGACAAGTTATCTATAAGTACCCCTGGTTGTCCTGGACCTCGCTCTGTAGAACAGACTAGCCTTGAACTCACTGAGATCCACCTGCCTCTGTCTGCCTTGTGCTGGGATCAAAGGCATTGCCCTGCTAGGATTTTCTTTGATGAAGAGGCAAATGTCGTGTAGTTTACTAGACATCTTGACATACATTACCTGAGTTGTTCCTTACTACATAGATAGGGTTGCCCTGATTGCCCCAGTTTAACAGAAGAGGAAATGAATTATTTAATTTAATTTAAAATAATTCTTAATTTATTTTAAGAATTGTAAGAAGTGGGGCTGGAGGCTTGGCTCAGTGCTTGAGAACACTTGTTCTTGCGAAAGGACCCAAGTTTTGTATTCCTAGCACCCATATGGAAGGGAAGCTCACTACCACCTTGGGCACCAGACACATGTGGTGCACAGATGTGTAAGCAGGAAAAATACTCATACACACAAAATAATAAAAATAAATTATTTTTTTCAAAAGATGAATAAAAATAGAACTTACTCTGAAGATGACAGTGGACTTGAACATTAGAGTGAGTCTAAGCTCTCCACCACCCTTTTTTGTTATTTTGAGACAAGGTTTCTCCATGTAGCCCTGACTGTCCTGGAACTCACTCTGTAGACCAGGCTGACCTCGAACTTACAGAGATCCCCCTGCCTTCTGAGTGCTGGTGTTAAAGGGGTGCACTTGTCTGTTGGACTCCAAAGCCTGTGATTTCTCAACTACACATGTTCCTTACAGAGATAGCAGGGTTTCTTTCTTACACGGAAGCTGATAGCTCACCTACCAACTAGCTTCCTCCTTAGGTCCTGCTTTTCTCTTACAGCTTTGAAATACCTTTAATTTCCATACTTTTTGTTGAAAAATAAGTGTATATTCAGGGAGGGCAATGTAATGCCTTGATGTGAAATGATTAAATCACGCTAATTAAATGTAACTTATATCATCTTACCAAGCTCTGTCCTTTTCAGTAAGGGCAGGAAATTAAGCTGTGAACACCAGCAGAGATGGGGGTGGGGAGATTACATTGAACCGGTTTTCAATTTTATCTGAAACCGACTTCTAATTTGTATTTTAGCAAGTTCATTCTAATGAAGATCAACCATTACATGATGGTTCTGAGGCTGATTGGGTTTTGACATCTACTCAAGAAGCAAAAACTTCCTGGGTTGCAGAAGTATAAAAGTTGCTGTGGTGGGAGCAAGCCTGTTCCTCTCTGAGCTATAGTGGCAAACAGTGCAGTCACAGAGAATCTCACCGAAGCAGGCTTGGTGTGGGCTGGTATAGAGCAGCAGGAACCAGGCTCATAAATGGAGGATAGTGAGAAGCGATTTTTTATTTGTTTTTGAGTTTCTGTCTGCTTGTTTTTGTTTTTTCGAAACAGAGTTTCTCTATAGCTTGGAGCCTGCCCTGGAACTAGCTTTATAAACCAGTAGATGCGGCTGGCCTCAAATTTATAGAGATCCACCTGCCTCTGCCTCTTTAGTGCCAGGAACCGCCTGGCATGAAAAGGGATTTTAAAGTGTATGGAATGTCAATGAAGTGGTTTTTAGCCCGGAGTGGCTGATGCAAGAACGCTGAGAGCTAACTGAAGACTAACGGAGAGTTAAGAAACCCAATTGATAACCATCCTGTGGAGAGCAGGATGGCTTCTGCATGGTATTTCAGATTCGAGTGAAGAATTTCAATGGAGTCTTGGAATGAGCCTTTGCACATTGGACACATCCAGCCATCATTTTAAAGCTAGTAGGGGGAATAACATTTCAGTGTGTTTAAAGTCCAAATCCCAGAAAAGTTGACCCAAACTGTTTTCCTTTCTTCATGCCACCCTTTGTATTCAACTAAGTATTTGGGGGGATAGGTTATTAATCCTAGTGTTCTGAGAGCCATATCTAATATTCCATAGTGGAGACCCTAAGGGTGAGAAAAGACTTAGAGGAAAGTACAGTGTGGTTCCTGAGTTTCTGGACCCCAGTTCTGCCCTTGACTTTTGCTGTCAGGGCTGCCCAGAGGGACCTCAAGCAACAATGCTAGCTGGAAGCATGGGCATTTGCTTGCGGAGGGACTGAGGATGGAACCCAGGAGCTTGTCTGTTGCTAGGCAAGTGTTCTATTAGGCAGCTACATCTTCAGCCTTCAACATTGTCATTTTCTGTACTACCCAGAAGATGAGCTGGATTCCTGTGCAAATTTGGTGCATCTTGGATGACTGAGTTGCTTAGGAAGATGCACATCTCAGAATAAATTCAAGAACATGTAACTCTGAGGGGCAAGGTGAGTTCACTTTTCAGAGCCTGACAGTGCCTTTCTTGGGACCCACCTCTTTTTCTCTTTCTTCCCTTACAGTGTCTCAATTGGTGGTTCTGCATTTTCATAAGCAGGTAGCTACCAGTGGCATAGGAGGCAACAGAGGGGATGGAGCACCAGAGAGTTGAAAAGGGTGGTAGGCTCAGATGTTAATAGCAGAAATAATCACTAGAGAGAGAATTTACTAAAGAAACATTGTTTTGAGCCTCATGAGGAATGGCAAGCGTTCTATGATCTGGATTCCTGTGTTCAGTGTAAACTTGTATAATGTATAAAACTTCCTGCATTAGGGAAGGAAGGAACTCTGTTTGATGGGAGTCATTGTTGTAGTAAATCACCAAAATAAATAGTTACCGAGAAAAGCGCCTGATCTCCCTAGTGCCGTGCTGTCTTGTATGGGACACTGGCTACTCATAGCATTTGACATATGGTTAGTTTGAACTGAGATGGTCTGTAAGAGTAAAATACACACCTGATTTCAAAGTTTGGTATGAAAGAAGTAGTTTTCATATCGATTAAATGTTGAATTAATGTTTTGAATATACTGGTTTAAATAAAGCATCAATATTAATGTTTAAGGTGATGGAAATGTTACTGTGATTTGATCAGTAACAGGCCACTTGAAGTATCACATTGTACTACATAAATATGTACAATTAAAATAAGAATTTAGAAATCAAAGCCTGAGACTTAAAAAACTCTACATTGCTTTTGTCTCTTAACATGATTTACTAGAACAATAAAATGTATGCACTTTACATTATATTTCTATTGGACAACATTGCTCTGCTATAATAAAAACGGGATCTGATATTTTCAGCAGTACGATCCTGGAAGCAAGTCTAGCTGTCCAGGAATCAGGCCTATTTCCAAAGAGCAGCAAAGGGTGGAGATCTGCAGGTGGAGAAACTGATTTTGGATGAAAGTCAGGATCCAGCCTCATTTGCCTTATTCTAAGGGTGTAGGATGTGGGAGGTTGTGTGGTTAATTTGCTGAGGCAAGTTCTCTCATTTTGGGGTGTAATATATTAATTCTTAGCTGGGATCCAGAATGAGGATGGGAAAGACACGTTAGAAACTTTTCTTTCTTACCATCTTAGCCATCGAGCTCTGGGTGGCTGATAGTGACGATGTGATAGGAGCTTTCTCTGGGCCTCTCTGGACCACCATTCTTGACCGAGAGAAGGAGGAGGATTGAGGCAAAGCCCTTCTTCACTCCCAGGGCCATGTGGTAGAGCTGCTGCCGAACCTCCCTCTGCCAATAGGCATAGATGAGTGGGTTGAGCAGGGAGTTGCCAACTCCAAGGAGCCACAGGTACTTTTCCAGCACTTGGTAGAGGGAGCACTTCTGGCAGGCCACCTGCACAATACCCGTGATGAGAAAAGGAGACCAGGACAGAGTGAAGCTCCCAATAAGAATACACACAGTACGGACAGCCTTAAAGTCACTGACAGGCCGTGGGGGACGGCAAGCCCCAGCCATGGCTCCGGCGTGTTCCATCTTTCGGATCTGCTGGCTGTGCACAGAGGCAATCTTCAGCATGTCACAGTAGAAGAAAACAAAGAGGAGCACAGCTGGGAAGAAACCAGCACAGGAGAGGGTCAGCACAAACCTTGGGTGAAACACCGCAAAGAAGGTGCAGGGCCCATAGTAGGTGGTCTGCTGGAATATGGGGACTCCAAGTGGGAGGAAGCCAATAAGGTAAGATACCAACCACAGTCCTGCAATGCACGCCCCGGCCACAAGCCCGTTCATGATCTGGAAGTAACGGAGGGGCTGCTTAATGGCAAGGTATCTGTCAAAAGCAATCAGCATGACTGTGAGGACAGAGGCAGCTGCGGAAGAAGTGACAAATGCCATCCGAAGGCTACACATGGTCTTCTGTGTGTACTGAGCAGAGCTGGAAAGTTGGTCTGTAACGAGCCCCGAGATAGCCACGCCAATCAAGGTATCTGCTACAGCCAGATTCAAGGTGAAGCAAAGACCAACACCATCATTCTTGTAGATTGAGAGCAGCATAGCCACGACTACTAGTGCATTAACAGCAATGATGAGGACGGTCAGGACGGCAAGGATCACTCCAAATGAGAAAGATGACTCCATGGCTTGAGGTAGCAGGACTTCCACTTACAAGGGCATGCTGAATCTCGAGCTCAAATTCTCATGGGACAGGATAGGATGTGCTGTAGGTTCAGAGCCCCAGCACAGTTCTGGCCCTTACTGGCAGTACAGCGTGGCAGCATGCCATCTTTGGGTTCCTGATGTCATTAGGATTACTCATCCTCTCCTTTTCGGTCCTCAGCCTCCTGCTTTTCTAGCTTTCTGAAGGCAGCAATCTCTGAGCAAATCTGTCCCCGGGCCCTGAGTTAGTCCCTCCCCCTCTACCATTCAAGTTACTAGACAACTCCCAAGTACCTGGTACACACTGTCCATTGGAACCCCCTCCCTTTATTGATGTTTCAAGGGCTATGAAGGGACAGGGACCTTCGTCAAGGCTTCCTGTCTGACAGAAGAGCTAATTAGCTCTAATTATACTTTTCTCCCTCCATAGCTTCATATTAAACTTTGATTTCTTCCTAAGCTTCAAGTGCTAGATTAGTAACTAATCTTAGCTTAATTAAACATTTGCTTAATAAATAATTCTCAGTTACTATTATGATTGCTTTTAATCAAGCAAAATGATCATAATCAGTTGAAGTGAGAAGTGAAACAGATACATTATATGAGGGCCTCAGCATCCTTTCCGGGGTGTTACCACACATTTAAGCTATTTTTTTTTATTCCCAGCACTTCAAAGGCCAATTCTCTCAAATAGGATGTACACTTTCCCTGGTTCTTCTCCCTTGGATGTCAATTCATTGATTCAGAAGGACAGTAAAGACAAGGCACAGAATTGTTACTAGTTATCATTTGGGTTAGAAGGGAGCCAATTTCCCATCTCTAGTTGTTGTTTCATGGGTACAGTGCTGTTTCCATACTGGTGGGCTATGTCTCTGGTTAGTAAGGAATAGCTGGCAGACTTGTTTGTCCTGTAGAGCCCAGGTTGTCTCTGAGAAGAGATGAGTTCAGCATTTGGCAGTGGAATTTTCCAGGGATGGAGCTCATGGGAGTTAGGTCAAAGGGCGAGAGAGTTGCCAGAGCAGATGAGAGTGCAGAGGCCAGCTGTGGAAATCACTCCACTTTAGGTCGTATATCCATTTACTCTGGTACATTATAACTAACCTTTTGCCTCCCTGCTGTTCTCATCTTGGATACCAAGAAGAGAGGGGTGGGAAGAAGAGTGGTTAGAAGCTATTTACTTAGTCCAGGTGAAAGCACAAATGGGAAAGGTTAGTGTTTTAAGTGAGAGAGTGGAGAGCAAGGGGCGGAGTAGGAGCAAATATCAGGATGTTTTGACAGTTGGAGAGGACTTTGGGCAGATGTCTCTCCGAACAAGGCTCAGAAAAACCCGTGTCATGGGGGCTTGACATTTTAATCTTTGTTACCTTCATTTGGGAGGCTGATTGGAATCTGGCCTAATCTAATACCAGGACTTAATTTGTGTGTTTGCTTCCATGGCTTTTGACTTCATATGTGAAGTTAAGCTGGACCCTTGCAAGCTCATGTTCAAACTTGTGAGTGCATCAGAATGACCTGGAAGGTTTGGTACAACTTAGATTCTTGATTCAGTAGGTGTGGATGGGCCTTCGAATCAATCAATCAATCTATCTATCTATCTATCTATCTTTCTATCTATCTATCTATCTTTTTTGAGACAGTTTCATTTTTCTCAGTTTGGTCCTCAAACTCACTATGCAACTGTGGATGACCCTGAATTTTTAACCCTCCAGCTTCCACCTCTAGATTGCTTGGATTATAGGTAAGTGCCACCAAATCCAGTCTATGTGGTACTGAGGACTGAATGTGAGCATCATATATACAGTTCCTCAAGCTGCACAATCAACAGCTACACCCCAGCCCCTGAATATGCATCTCTGTTTACACTCACTACTGTTGAACTAAAGAACTGCTACTAGAATAGTGATTGTTTTTGTTTTTATTTTTTTCCCGAGACTGGCTCCAACTTTATAGACCAGGCTGCCTTGAAACTTTGGTCAATCCTCCTGCCTCAGTCTTTCAAGTTCTAGGACTACGGTCATGGTCCATACCTGGTGCTAGAGTAGTGATTCTTGTTGTTGTTGTTGTTGTTGTATTTAGGCAGGGACTCACTATGTAGCCCTGGCTGACCTTAACTCACTATGTAGACCAGGCTGGCCTTCTACTCACAGAGATCCACCCGCCTCTGTCTCCCAAGTGCTGGGAGTAAAGGCGTGCACTATCATGCCCAGCAGAATAATGATTCTTAACCTTAGCTGTGCTTTGGAATCACCTGTCAAAACCAAAAACATATTGTTGTTTAGGTAACACACAAAGGTAGCCTGGGACATGCACCCATTCATAAAAGGCAATTTGGATACTTAGGAGTGAGAATGACTGCTTAATAGCAAAATCACAGGCTCAAGGATTAGAACACCAGGGTTCTATATTACTGATTTTTATTGGACAAATGACTTCATCTTTATTATTTCGCTTTGTTTATTTTTCCTCTGCTTATTCTGGGAGAAGATACTCCCTATATCACAAGGTTGTGGAACTGGCAAAAATGAAGGCTGCAAAATTGTAAAAAGTTGCATGGATATCACTGCCCTTTAATCTCTGTTAGTCATATTGCACAGTGTTAATAAAGATGTATATCTGAGTGGTAACCAAAATGTAGTAATTAGGGAAGAAAAACAAATATCATGTTTTATTTTATATAGTATCTATATTAACCGTGTGTGGTGTGTGTGTGGTGTGTGTGTGTGTGTGTGTGTGTGTGTGTGTGTGTGTGTGTAAAACATGAGAGCATGCACGCAGAGGGCAGGCTATTTGGGAGAAGGAAAGTGACCAGGGGGTAGAAGGTAGGTAAGGAAGGGACCCAGTGCTGAATATGAGCAAAGTGCAATGATATACATGCCTGAAAAGGTTATAGTGCAACCCCTTATTTTGTACACCAAAAGTGATTAATAGAAAAAAATCAATGAAAAAGGCTAATCAACATGTGCATCAGTGATTGCAACACTTTCAATACAAGTGTGTGTCAGAAGCATCTGCATGCCTTGAGAGATTGGTAGAAGTGTGCAATCTCAGGCCTTGTACAGGACCTGAAACTGAGTCTGCATTTTAACAGGACCTTCAGGTGAGCTGTTTGAGTAGTACTAAATGTTTTCTTGTTTTCCTTTACCCTCAGGTGACTGATCAGATTGTTGTTTTTGTTTGCTTTTGCTTTTTTGTGCTACTGTAACACATTACCACACACTTAATGACTTCTAATAAACCGAATCTCAGGCTGGAGAGACAGCTCAGCATTTTAAAAACAATTGTTGCCTTTTTTTTAGAGGACTGGAGTTGGGTTTCTAGCACCAATGTTGGGCATTTAGCTGCCATATGAAACTCCAGCTCCTGGGGTTCTAACACTGTCTTCTGGCCACCATAGACACCTATAACTACACACACACACACACACACACACACACACACACATGAAAATAAAATTAATATTTAAAAACAAATCCAATGTATTATCTTTTCATGACTAAAGATGTAACTCCATTGGTAGGGTGTTATCCTAGTATGTGTTAAGCCCTGTGGTTAGATCCCCAGTACAGCATAAAACTGTGTGTGGTAGTATATGCAAATAAGCCTGCCATTTGAGAGGTGGAGATAGGATCAGAAGTTCAAGATTATCCTTGGTTACATATTGAGTTCAAGGCTGGCCTGGGCTACATGAGATCCTGTCTCCGAATAACAGAAGAAAAGAAACTTACAAATTTATTATTTTCTCAAGGCCAGAAGTCTAGCTTAGGGTTTCCAGGGCTAAAATCAAGGTGCCAGGATGCATTTCTTGCATGAACCTGGGAGAGCAGGGCCTAATGTAAAAATAAGGCAGACTAAAGGCTCATACAACAGCTGGCTTTATTCATTGCACCAGGCAATTTATACTTGAGGGTTAAGAAGAATCACATGAGTAAGGTGTTAAATCACAAGAACAAGCCACCGGTGGAAAAAATATGGGGGAGACGGCCTTTATTTTGCAGTCTTTGTTTTGGGAATTGAACATAGGTTGTCAGTTTTGGTGAGATGTGCCTTTATATTCCAAGTCGTCTTGCTGGTTGAAGAAAGAGTCTTTACAATTATTGTTGTTGTTGTTGTTGTTGTTATTTTCTTATATGTGAGTACATGTTTGTGGAGGTCAGAGGGCAATTTTGTGGAAATCCTTTCTCTCTACCATGTTGGCTCTGGGAATCGAACTTAGGTCATCATGCTTGGCAGCAACCTCCAAGCCATCTTGATTTAATTTAATGCTTCTCATTTTATGTGTATTTTTACAATGAGGTTGTTTGTGCAATTTCAAAAGGAAATCCTCCTCCAAACTTCTATCAAGGTCAACCTATATATGGTATATAAAATACACACAGTAAATTTATATGCATATATACTGTAATGAACTTTATTTGACTGCCAGCCCCCAGATCATTACATGGAGACTTATGAATGTTCAGCCATATCTTTTGCTAGTCCCACTAGCTCTTATACCTTAAATTACCCTGTTTCTCTTCATCTATATTTTGCCTTGGGGGTTTTATCTTTCTTTCATTCTGTATGTTCTACTCCGTGTCTGTCTGTCTGGCAGCTGCCTGGCCGGCTTTGAGCATCCCCTCTCTTTCTTGGTTCTCTCCTCTCTCCTTCTCTTTAGAGTCTAGATTCCTCCTCCTATTTTTTCTCTCTACCCATCATCTCCACAAAGCCCTCTTTTGCCTAGCTTTTGGCCATTCAGCTTTTTATTAGACCAATCAAATTCCTTCAGGAGGCAAGATCAAGCAACAACACATCTTAGATAATTAAACAAATGCAGCATAAACAAGTGTAATATATTTTATATAGTTAGAATAATATTCCACAATTATACACATATAGTAAGCCCTCCAACAGCATTTATTTTCTTCTGTTGCTTTTTATCTATCTGTGTTATAGCTGCAGAGAGAAATATCTGTGGATTAGGCAATGGTAGGGCAAGACAGAGAGAGAGAACCAATGTTTCAGGCTTTAGTCCTTTCTTGGAGTAGGAGATACTTTGATAAAATAGCTCTAGACACTGGAGGTATTTAAGATGACTTGCAGCAATGATGACTTTATTAGTATTTATGGAATCTTTATTTGCCAGATACTGTGCTAAATACACAACAGGAAGTTTCATTTTATCCTTAAAAGGTGTCTGTAAGGTAGGTATCATTAGCGCCTCATCATAGATGATGAAATTAAAGCACACAGAGAGGGTAGCTTGTTTACCCATTGCTATAATTAAGCTTGTAATTAGAAAGTATTGCATAACTGTAGACAGGCCAACAGCTTGCATGGGGACCTGTGAGCATCCATCTAATGTTTGTCCTTTCACACATCAACAATAGTTTGGACATTTTCCTCTCTTCTTGGCAGATTGTGACTCTGCCTTTGCACGTTCTTCTGCATTTGACCTGCAAGCTAAAGTGTCACGTTTATGCTTTTGGTTTTTGTTTATACAAGGTGGCTTGGCTGAGAATGAGTGGAAGCCATTCTTTGTTAATGAAATCCAATGGTCATGAAAAATGAAGATCATTTTTTCTTGAGCCCAAAGAAATAGAAATGTGGGCACATGTACATCATTTAACTTCCTATACCTGGTTAAAGTTCTTGTTATTGTCTCTGATATTCAGCACTGTATTAGTTACTTTTCTTATCATTGCAATCAAATACTTGACATGAAGCAACCTCAGGGAAGAAGGATTTACTCTGGTTAACAATTTGAATGGACACTGTCCATAATGGTGGCTAGAATTTCTGTGATGGCAGAAGCCAGAAGTAACTTGCTTATATTTTGGTGTGCCAGAAAATTGACAGGCCAGGGCTAAAAGTGAGACTGAGCTATAACTCAAGGTCTGTTCTCTAGTGAACCACTTCCCCTACCAAGTACCACTTCCTAAAGGTGTCACAGCTTCTCAGAATAGCACCTCCGCTGAGGACTAAGTTTTCAAACGTATAAGGCTGTGGGGAACCTTTTCTATCCAAACCACAACAAACATGATATTACTTTCCTCTTTATTATTGTATCTTTCTCCTCCAATTTCCCCATACCAATACCCACCATACCGGCTAATTTAATGAGTGTATTCTCTGTACTAGTTACTTTGCTATGTAACAGTTTTTCATACATTTGGTTAAAACGTGTGAATGAGGAACTATTAGCATCCCTACTAGCCTGTGAAGGAGGTAGTGCTTAGAGGTGCTTAGAGGTGCTTAGAGATTCAAAGACAAAGGAAACCTCTTAATGGTTTACAGTGTGTTAAAAATATATTCAGGCTAAAAGTTAAAGTTCTTAAAGCCAAAAAAAGAAAGAAAGAGAGTAGTTGGGTGTGGTGGTACACATCTTTAATCCCAACACTTGGGAGGCAGAGGCACATTGAACATCTGTGACTTCAAGGGGCCAAGGTAGATTGACCTCTGTGACTTCAAGGTGTGGTAGCACGCGCCTTTAATCCCAATGCCTGGGAGGCAGAGACAGACAGATCTTTGTGAGTTCCAGATATTGTAGCACACACCTTTAATCCCAGCACTGGGAAGGCAGAGACAGAGGGATCTCTGTGAGTTCAAGGACAGGCTGGTCTACAGAGTTATTCCAGGACAAAGATATACAGAGAAACTCTCTCAAAAAGTAAAATTAAAAATAAAAGAAGAGAGGTTAAAATAAAGCCATGTAAAGATGAAAAACACATGGAGAATCTTCATTCTGTATGTTATTATGCTCTCTTTGAATTGTTTGCTGAAGAAGGAGCAACAGCTGCTAAAAGACTTTTGTTTATAAATGCTACTGAAATAACCCAAGATAGGTATTTTGAAAATACCTTGGCTTCAAAACTGAAATCAAAAGGTATGTTACTTTGGAGAAGAGATTTTGCTTTTGTTTCCACAGAAAACGAGAGGCTCTGGATTTATTCTGAGTTAAGAAAAATCCAATTTGACCAAGGGAGACCACCTGAGAAATCTCCAGCAGGAATACATGGCCCAGATGTCTGAGTTCTGCTTCCAGAACAGGTTCAAGACTGTTGCCTGAGATGATCAAGACTCACAGGATACTCCAGTCAGGACTTGATCATAACTCTAAATTTTCTTTAGGTCGCCATAAGATTATCAGCACCCCCAACCAGCAGGAAGTAGTCTGGAATACTACACCCACATCCCCAACAAATGGACTATGGATATTTTCCTTTTTTTTTTTTAAAAAAAAGGGAAGGTGAAGTGGTACGGGAGAATTATCTGTATTCTGTCAATCATGTATTTTAATAAAACACTGATTGGCCAGGCAAGAAGTATAGGTGGGTCAACCAGACAGGAAGTAGAGGTGGGGCGATGAGAACAGGAGTATTCCAGGGAGGAGGAAGCCATTCCTCCATTCCTGCCCAGACCACTGAAGAAGCAACATGTGAGCTGACAGCTGAAAAAGGTACTGAGCCACATGGCTAACACAGACAAGAATTATGGGTTACTGTAAGATGTAAGGATTAGTTAATAAGAAGACTGAGCTAATGGACCAATCAGTTTATAATCTTATGGAGTCCTGTGTGTGATTTTCTTTGGGGCTTGCCAGTTGTGGGGTACTGGGCAGGACAGAAACCCCAACAAGCCAGCCCCTCATGTTACAGATCGCACCCAACATGGGGCTACCCAAGGTCACTTAGCTAGGAAGGAGTGGTAGATTTGGAATTAGAATTCAGTCCTCATTGCTCCTAGTTAAAACATATGTTGCTTCTTTTTTATATTTATTAATTTTTAAAATTTTATGTGTATGAGTGTTTGCCTACATGTTTGTACACCACTTGTGTGCCTGTTACCCACAGAGACCAGAAGATGGCATCATATTCCCTAGAACTGAAGTTACATATGGTTGTGAGTTGTTGACTGAGGTTTCTGTCCTGCCCAGTTCCCGCAGTCGTTAAGCCCCAAAGAAATCACACAGAGGTCTACAATAATTATGAACTGACTGGCCTATTATCTCAGGTTTCTTATTAACTCATAACGTATATTAGCCCATAATTCTTGTCTGTTAGCCACATGGGTTGGTATGTTTTACTGCGAGGCAGTCACATCTTGCTTGCTCTGTGTCTGGTTTCCTCTCTGTCTGGGTGACAACTGCAAATTGAAACTTCCCTTTTCTCATAATTCTTGTTGCCATGCCTCTACTTCCTGCCTGGTTGCCATCACCCTGCCTATACTTCCTGCCTGACTATTGGCCAATTCGCATTTTATAATTTTATTATTGTTTTGTAAAAATAATACAAGTGATAGGATAAAAGACCATTGTCCCACAGTAATAAGTTACCATGTAAGTACTAGGACTCGAACCTGAGACCTCTGCAAAAGCAGCCAGTACTGTTAACTGCTAAGCCATTTCTCTAGCTCCATGTGGTAGGCCATATAAAGTTTCACCATACTGATACCTATTTATTATGTGTGTAATGCTAGGAATTGAGCCCAGAAACTAGCATAAATTAGGCAAATGGATGACTGAGCATCACCAGCCCTTTTTTTTTGAGACAGGGTCTCACCATGTAGCCCAGGGTGGCCTCAAACTCATTATCGCTTGAGTGCTGGGATTAGAGGTTCATGTCACCATGTCTGACTGATGTCCATGTTGTAATCCCTGTCTAGAAACATGCCTTTATAGTGAAACAGCTACTTTGCAGATGCAACTTTGCAGATATGAATAAGTTAAGGATCTTGAGATGTACCTATTCTAGATTTTCCAGGTGCACCCAAAAATATCATTACAAGTGTCCTTGTGAGCAATGATCACTTGAATGATTAGCATGAACAATTGGCAGTCTGACAAGAGAGTTCGAAGTTGAGTGATGCAAGGCAAAGATTGTCAGCCAAGAACTGCTCTCAAGTAACCTCTTTCAGAGCTTCCAGAATAAACCATGTCGCCCAGCACTCTGACTGACATTAGCTCACTGAAATTCACTTCAGAATTCAAGAACGGAAGAAAATGGTTTTTAAAGAAGTGGGTGGAGAGGGTAATAGAATACATGAACCATGAAAATAGAAAGAAGACTACAGAGAGTCGAAGGGGACAAGAGAGGAAGGGAGGATCAGGCAAAAGAAAGTATGTGTGAGAATGCCACAATTATTCTTGCTGCTTTGCCTGCTAATTTAAAAGATCCAGAGGGCAGGAAGAGGGTCCATCAATGAAGGACTTGCTGTACAAACATGAGAACCCGAGTCTGGATCTCCAGCACCCATGAATAAAAAGCTCAGCACAGCAGTTATAATCATGCTTATAATCCCAGCATTGGAGGCAGAGGTTAAAGGATCACTGGGTTTGCTGGTTAGCCTTTTAGCCAAATGGTCAAGCTCCAAGTTCAGGGAGAGACCTTGTCTGAAAAACAATTGATAGCAATATCGACTTCTGGTCTCTACACATGAATGCATTCATGCGTGCGTGCACATACACATGGACACATATATGAACATGTATACACCATTACACCACGTGTATACAAAAATAAATACACACCAATCAATAGATACCAAGAAAAAAAAACAACTGAAAGGAAATGAATCTGTCATTTTAAGCCACTGAAGTTTGCAGTTAGTTATTATAGCAACAATGGGAAAACAAGGTATGAGGTTAAAGGTTAACATGAGGAGAAAATTTAAAAACTGGGCCCTGTTTATATTATTTCTCGGTAGTGGCAACTGCCTGTGAAGCATTTGGCTGCCAAAATACAAAGATGTCCTCAAAAGCACGCTGGCAGAAGGCACCAATGTGCCAGTGATCAGAACGTCCAGCAGAGGGCACTATGCATGGAAAAAACAATGTAGGAAAGGTGTCTAAAGGAAAAGATGCAGTTCAACAACTCTGGGTTGCTCCAGCTGTGCTGCATCTTAGATGCTGCTTTCTCACAGGCCAGAGAAGCTCTAGTCTGTTGAGTATACACAATTTTTGACTTGATATTTTAAACTTAGTTCCTGTGTTTTGTGTGCGTGCCCCCTGCCCCCCCCCCGTGTGTGTGTGTGTGTGTGTGTGTGTGTGTGTGTGTGTGTGTGTGTGTTCCTGCCAGAAAACAACCTTGGCATCATTATCAGGAGAACCCTCCACCTCCTTTGAGACAAGGTTTCCCATTGTTTTGAAGCTCACCAATTATATCAGACTGGCTGGGGAGTTAGCCCCATGGATCCTTTTGTCGGCACCTCAGCAGTACCAGGATTATAAGCCCACCCTACCATGCCCCGACATTTTTGTATAGCTTCTGGAGATTGAGCTCAGGTTCTCATGCTTGCAAGGCAAGCACTTTACCCATTTAGCTATCTCACGGGACCTCCCTTTCTTCTTCTTTTCAAACTTATATTTGGGACTGAAGAAATGGCTCAGAGCACTTGCTGCTCTCACAAAGGATCCGAGTTTGGTTCACAGCATCCACATGGAAGCTCATAACCATTTGTGGTCCCAGATTTAGGAGAGCCAAGGATGTCTTCTGGTTTCCATGGACAGCAGGCACATATATGGTGCACAGACATACATGTAGATACCCATACACATAAAAATTTAAAAAGAGATTTTTTTTAATAAAACCTTATTTATATCACTGGAACAAGTATGTTGAAATCCTTCCTTACCCTACAGAGTAGAACTGGGCAATAAGGCACACACATCCTTAGCTAATGTCTTGTGGAATGAGGTGGAGTCAGGGGAGAAACTATATATTTAGCCATTCTTTCTTGGGTTTTTTGTTTCACTGAAAGAGTATCTTTAATAAAGACTTTACTAAAGAGAACATTCTAGCTTGAAGTTTATGTAGCACCTCTCCAACTCCAAAGTCTCTATTCTCAAGTTCTACCTAAGAGAATAAGATTTGGGAACCGACAGTGAATTGGCAAATTTGAGGGCAGCCTGGGCTACATAGTTCTGGGCTAGTGTAGGAAACAACACATCAGTTTCTGAGAGAGAGAAGTGGGTGAGATCAGGTCATCTAACTATTATCACAGTCTTGATGTAATAGTTTCACTATTTTCAATAGTTTCATTTTGTAATTTTGGCATCCTATCACAAACAAGAGAATTGGAACTAAATTATCCAAAGTCTCAGAGCTAGCAATTAGTGGGACTGAGACTTGTTACAGGTCCTCCAAACCTTAAATTCTATGTTTTAAGTAGGCCATGTGATCTTTCCAGAATGGAGGAAGATGCTGACCAGACACAGAATGAAAACTGTGTGGCATTATTCTATGGTTCTGAAAATCTGTGACCAGCCCTCCAAAGCTTTCCAGTCCAAAAAAAAAAATAGCTCTCAGCTTTCACATATACTCATTGCAATTTGACCATGACCAGGTTCACTAGTCACCATTTTCTTTTCTGTAATAAAATGTTCTCACAAAAGACAACTTAATGTGAGGCAGAAGCAGGCTGATCTTTCTGAGTTTGAGGCCAGCCTGGTCTACATAGTGAGTTTTGGGCCATTTTGGACCATGTAGTTAAGACGCTCTCTCAAAACCAAAAAGCAACTTAATGAAGGATATGTTTATTTTGACTCAAGGTTCTGGGGTACAATCCATCGTGATGGGAAAGTTGTGAGTCACAGCAGAAGTATAAGGCAGCTGATCACGTGACACCCGAAGTCAGGAGGCAGAGTGATGAATGCCAGTGCTCAGCTCACTTTCTCCTTTCTCTTCAATCTGGAACCTCATCTCGGGGGTGGCTCTTATCACCTCAACCAACCTCACCTAGATAATCCCTCCTAGGCAGACCAAGAAGCTAAATACTCCCTTACAGGTGTGCCTGTATTCTTACCTCCTAGGCAATTCTACAGTGTATCACACTGACAAAATTAACCATACACAGGCCAACACAATGCTGTAGGACCGTGGATACCCACACCCGATCCAGGCGCGCACTTTCCCGAACTCGGGCCCACGAGAATGGACGACTGTCCTGAGGGTTTGAACAGACACACACAAAAGAGACCTTGCTCACTTACCAAAGAGTAAATGGCCACTTTATTAAATTCAAGTCGGGTATTTATACCAGTGGGCAAGGGGGATCAAAAGGGCAAGACCTCCTCCCATCAGGAGCAGGAGAAGGAGATTACAGGCCCAGCTGGGAGGGGCAGGCATATGGGGCCCACTGCTAGAACCTTGTTTACAGGTGGAATCACCATAACAAAGAGAGCCTGGTTCTTTGTAAACTATACCCTCAAGCCAGTGCTAGTGCAGAATCTCCAGGGAGGCGGAGGTCACACGGCCCTGCGAATCGCCAAGGAAGAAAAGGGGAAAGACCTTGGTACCTACACCATGCTTTGTCTCCGAGGATTCAGTATTGACCTATGGCTTTTCTGTCACCTGTCTGTTCCAGTGCCATGTCTTATTTGGCATTCCTATCTTCTCCCTTCCTACAGACTGTCTCCTGCTGGGAGGGTTTCACCTGGTATTCCTGTAGCATGATATGCTATCATGTGATCTGTCTCAGCAATTGAACACTCCTGGAAAAATCTGGGTTGAGAACAGTGAAAGTGACAGAGAAAAGGGTAGAAGCCACCCTTGCAAGCAAGCATTTGGAGAAGAGAAGGTGGCCATTAGTCAGTGGCTTGAAACTTAACCTGTTTCAGTGTAGTTGTGGCAGTCATTTGGGAACTCTTGCCCTGGGAAGCCTCCTACTAGCCCTTAAAATTCTTTTTTCATTGAGTTCTAGTTTAAATTGACCTGGTAACATATTTTATCATACCTGGTCTGCTTATTCCCTGCTCCCCTTTTTAGCCTGGCCTTCATGCCTTTTAGGCTTGCATGCCAGTGTGGGCTTCACATGAATGTGGAGTAAATGTGATTTGTGACCAATGGTGCCTTTTTAAGCATCTTTTCTTTCTCCCTGGAACAGAATTCTACTTTTTAATCAGCTTTGGCAGATTCAGCTTTGAAATTTGTGCTGACTGAGGTATGGAAAATTACTGCTTTGACCTGGGCAGAGGAAGAAAAGTAAATGTAAACAGTGGCAGCCAGGTGGAAAGGAAACAAAACACATTCATCTGTATATCTTTAGGAAAACCAAATACATATCATCTGTATGTCTTTTGGAAGGCATATTCACCCCTGGAAAGAACTTGGCCTCTTAAGAATTTAGGTTCTCTGTTCAGCCTCTCCATGTTATACTTAAGCATCAGATTGCTAACTCTCATAACTCATGCTAGTTTTCTTGCAACAACTTCTTGAAAGCTTAGCAACAGCTCATGGTTGTCTTTGGGTGACAGTATTCACAGGCAATCATTAATACTCTAAAGCAGTGGTCATAAGTTCTTGTTGTTGTTGTTGTTTTTGAGCCATGGAACTCTTTTAGAGTCTAAGGGGCAACACAAACCTTTTCAAAATGTACTTGTTCATATGTGCACACACATACAAACTCAGGATCATCATAGACTCCCTGGAGCCCACGAATAGATCCCAACTTAATATACCTGGAAGAAGTGATAAGAGTTTCTATTGATGGAGCACATATTTATTGTTCTTTTTATTTTCCCACTCAATTCACCATTGAGCCAATACATGTAATCAACTTTTTCAATTCAGGAATGGGAAGCCTGAAATTACGTGGCGTGAGTGAGAAGGAAACACAGAACATGCAACAAACCCGCTTAGGAGTTTATTAGAGGAGGCATGCACAGTCCTGGGGAAGTCAGTGTGCAGAGAGAGAGAAAGAAGGCGTCCAGTTTTTAAAAGCTGCCTAGTGCATGTGCACATGGGGTTGACGTGGCTACGTCATACACAGATGACGGGACTCATGCATGAACACAAGGGCTTAGCTGAGTCATACATGGATGATGTAATCCACACCACCCGTGGGTGGGTCATGTGGGGCTGAGGGAGGGTTAACATCCATGGGGGCCATTAGGCACTTCTGCCTGAGGGCTTGTCTGCATCTGCATGACCCCTAGAACCTGGAAGTATCAGCCTTATGTGGCTGAAATCATTACAAAGCACACAATCACTCTTTTAGATTTATCTTTTGTTTCATTAAATAGCATTATCCCTAATTGTAAGAGTCTGCACTTCCCAATGGATACCCACGCCCGACCCAGGCTGCGCGCTTCCTGAACTCGGGCCCACGAGAAGGGACGTGTGTCCTGAGGGTTGAAAAAGAGACACATACAAAAGAGACCTGGCTCATCTACAAGAGTAAATGGCAACTTTATTAAACTCAAGTCAGATATTTATACCAGTGGGCTAGAAAGACCGAAAATGCAAAGCCTCCTCCCAACCAGGAGCAGTAGGGAAGATTAAAGCCTTCCTGGCGCCTCGGGCAGGGTCAGCTAGGGGAGGCAGGCTAAGGGCCCACTGCTAAGACCTTGAATACAAGTGGAATTACCACAACAAAGAGAACCAGGTTCTTGCTAAGTTTTCCCCTCAAGCCAGAGCTAGTGCAGTCTCCAGGAAGTCGGAGGTCACACGGCCCTGCGAATCGCCAGGAGAGAAGGGAAGAAACTTTGGTAGCTACACCTAATGTCATCGGTGCAAAATCAGGTAAAATATAGGATGGCAGGACAGTGATGCTGAATTAACATTTTTTTGATAGTAACTTTGTTTTGGGTCAATTGAAATGAGTGAGTGAAAACAAGTACCCAACAAATGTGATTGGCTTAATGAATGAAGATTGTCCTGGTGCTATGATAAACAGCAGGACCAAAAGCCACTGAGGAGTAAAGAGTTTTTTGGTTTTCGCATCTGATCACAGTCTATCATTGACAGGAACTCACGCAAGAGGCAGGAACTGTGGAGGAAATCTGCTTATCAGCTTGAGTCCCGTGGCTTGCTCAGCTAGCTTTTGTCTTTATTTTTTTTAAACCTTAGTTAAAATATAAACACAGCATTTCCCCCTTCTCTTTTGTCTTTCCAATGCATCCTTTCTCCTCTCCCTGCCCAACTCCTCCCATAATCCGTATGCTATTTATAGTTTCTCTTTTTCTATGACTGTTGAGTCCATTTAGTGTTGCTTGCCTGTACACAATGTCAGGCTTGACATTGTATAACTCATTAGGGGGTTCATCCTTGGTGAAGACTTTCTCCTCCCGTCAGCTCCTCCCTCCCACTTCCACCTTAATACCATCCTCTTAAATTTCTGTCTTCTTCATTTATTACATATTTATGCCCCCCCTCTCTCTCTCTCTCTCTCTCTCTCTCTCTCTCTCTCTCTCTCTCTCTCTCTCTCTCTGAAATCATTAGTTGCTTGTATTTCTTAGTCTAGGTGCCAGTCACTATGAGCTATTCCCCTTTTGTGTTAACATGTGTTTTGGTGTTGTCTTTCTTTGGGTCTTGATTAGGTAGTCATACTGTTGTGGTATCATAGGTATAGCTTTCCTCTTGCCTGTAATTTCTCAGATATACAATCTCCTAGTAGACTTCTCCTGGCTTTTACACAATTTTACAAAATTGTGTTTACTGGACTTGACAGGGATGCTGCTCAATAGCTAAAGTTTCCTTCCTAAGACATGCACAATGCACATCAGTCAACATTTCAGTATTGAAGGGAAGATGGACTCACAAATCTCCTCAAACAGGGGTAAGATGTTCTTTAAGCCTTGGGTATAGGAGCTGTGTTTGAGGGTGGGCACTTGACAGTCCCTTATTATATGCACTTCAACCTCCATTTTCTGCAAAAAAAAAAAAAAGCTGCTTTGATAAGGAATGAGAACTGCACTAACCCTTGGGTATGAGGATAAATATTTAGAAGACAGTTATTAATTTAGCAAATGGTAGTAGTAGATTCTCCTCTAGAGTCTGTGACCTCCAGCCATGGCGTCTTGGCTAGGTTTTCCATGCCAAGCATAAGTTCCTTTCTCTTGAGCAGGTCTTCAATCCAATCAGACATCTGTTTGTTTCTCCCAAGGCATTAGTGCCACGATTGCACCATGAGCATATCTTGTTGAGCCAATCATCAAAGTTTGTAGGATTTATAGTTGAGTAGGACTGTTGATAACCCTTCTTCTCTGGCAACTTGCACAGGATCTTCCAACACTCTGAGAGCTGGCCATCCAGAAGAGATTTCCAGGTCAGCACCAGTTTGATTTTTCTGAGTCCTATGGCCAGAAAAAAACTTTATTATTGAACACAGTTATAAGTTGAATAAACATAATACAAAGTGGTTAATGTCATAAGGAAGGTGTGAGTGATTGGCATCGGGATCAGGTGAGGAAGAAATAATTTTGATTACTGTAATACCTGGGGATAGAAAACAGATTGTCAGAGGAAGTACATACAGATAACTGGCTCACAGTTGAGCTGGGCCTTGGAGACAGTCACTGCAGGATAGGGATGCCAGGCAGAGAGCATTTCCAGTAGATGGACAGCCCAAGGCAAAAGTGTGTGTGTGTGTGTGTGTGTGTGTGTGAGAGAGAGAGAGAGAGAGAGAGAGAGAGAGAGAGAGAGAGAGAGAGAGAGAGAGAAGAGAGGGGGGCATAGATATGTAATAAATGAAGAAGACAGAAATTTGAGAGGATGATATTAAGGTGGAAGTGGGAGGGAGGAGCTGAGGGGAGGAGGGAGACGTAGTTAAGATCAAAATGCAAGGTAAAACGGAGGGGCAGATCTGTAAGAAAATGAAGAGCACGTCATGTTTTCGTGGCTCTGGGATCAGAGTGTTCCAGGAATTGGGAATGCTTAGTACAGATGTCCTGAAACAGGTCTCTGTTTAAGAAACAGCAAGTTGTGCCTGGGGAGATGACTCAGTGCAAGTTTGAGGAACTAAGTTTGGATCTCCAGCACCCACATAAATTCCAACCTGCTTGTAATCTCAGTCCTTATGAGGCAGAGACACAGGATCCCTGGGACCAGCTGGCAAGCTAGATTAGCTGAACCCATGAGCTCTGGGTTCAAGTGTGTGTGTGAGAGAGAGACCATACTTTAATTTATACGATGGAGAATGATCAAGAAAGATGCCTGCTGTCAAACTTTTATCTCCACACACACGAACAGCATACACATATGTGACTGATAATACACAGACGCACGCAACACGTACACATGCTCATGTGCTCATGTCTTTGCTCTTAGCTGCCTGCCAGAATTTGAGGGTACGATCCTATTGCTGAAGATGCCATGGTTGTTCAGTTTAACCAACCACCTTCCCTTTATACAGCAGCAAAAACACACCACACTTTGTTCCCTTAGCCTGCTTCACTCTTCCTTTATAGCATTTATTGATACGGGATGTATCTACACATTTATTTTCCATCTTCTCCAATAAGAATACAAGCACTGTGGAGACAGGAACTTTGCTTGATTTGTTCATTGTTAAATCGCCAGCATCCAGGATAGCATTTGACATTTAATAGATGCTTGTTAAATATTTGCTGAGTGAATGAATGAATGGCAAAAAAGAAATGCCAGGAATGCTCTTCCAAGATCGCATAGCAATAAAAACAGAAGAATCTGGATAAAGATAAGACTATTATAATTGTATAGCTAAGTGCCAAGGGGAACAAAGGCATCTTCTACCTTCTACACCTTGAGGGTGTGCAAGGGCAGGGCCTTTCCTCTCAGGGTCTCATAGTCTCCTTGGGAGAGTGTAAAGGATTTCGAAAGTGCTACAGAGTTCAGAAGTAGGAGTCATCACAGGGAACTGGCAGAACGGAGGTTGTTTTTTGTTGTTGTTGTTGTTTTGTTTTGCTTTCTGTTTTGTAGGACAGAAGGCTGGATGGGGCTTTGGAGTTTGAGCAGGTTTCAATCAGAGAGAGGATGGTGGCCCAGGGCATGTGACTTTCTTGGCAGATGTGTGTAGTTTGCATAATGATCTGGGCCTCAAGGAAAGGTTGACACAAGTGGAGGTTAGACAAAGAGAAGGCTTTATGTTGAGAGATCAGGAAGAGGATAGGAGTTAGGACAGCTTTGATGCCTGCTAAAAGAGCCAGGGGTGATAAATGCTTGTAGTAGAATTGTGATTTGAAGAGATGTATCTCACAGCACTGTAGTAGATCTTGGTGAATGGATGAGGAAATAAGAAGGATGGAGCCAAGGAAATCTGGAAAACCGTTTTCACTGATGTAAATAGGGAAGCCAGTAAAGGAAACTATTTTGGGGTGTGGTGTGGTAATATGATGAAAATATTGATAAACAAAATTTTCAGCCTTTCCTTTAATATGGGGTTTGACTTCTTTAGCTAGTACTACATGTTATATACAGCAATTGCTAAATGAATGTTATTTATGGATATCACCAACAGCTATCTTTCATGGATGGTAAATCCATTTTCTCCTCTCCAGTGTTAAGTTCTGAGGGCACTTTGGACCTTTATCCCTTTCAAATTAGACTTACATATATTTTCTAGGCATCATTACTTATCAGTTCCTACTAACTTTAAACAGAACCATGAAAAACATGGCTTCTTGCTTCTTCTGGCTCCTCTGGGGTAATCAAATTTCCAGGTTTATGCCTGGTTTGCCTTTTAGAACACTAAAATCTAATGTCTCAGGAAGTCCTTAATAATAGCACATTGAGATAGCTTTCAGCTCCCTCAGTTCCAGAACACCTCTGCTGATTGGGTATGGTAGCAGGGAGAGGCAAGAGGATTGGGAGTTCAAGGCCAAACTCTGTGCTATATGAGACTCTGTCTCAGACAACAGAAGAAGAAGAAGAAGAAGAAGAAGAAGAAGAAGAAGAAGAAGAGGAGGAGGAGGAGGAGGAGGAGGAGGAGGAGGAGGAGGAGGAGGAGGAGGAGGAGGAAGAGGAAGAGGAAGAGGAAGGAAGAAAGGAAGGGAGGAAAGAAGGAAGGAAGGAAGGAAGGAAGAAAGGAAGGGAGGAAAGAAGGAAGGAAGGAAGGAAGGAAGGAAGGAAGAAAGAAAGAAAGAAAGAAAGAAAGAAAGAAAGAAAGAAAGAAAGAAAGAAAGAAAGGAAAAAGAAAACCAAACTAAACCAACGAGCATTTCTGTGGAACCCAAAAGTTCAATAGAAATACTCCTCATATTCTCAACATAAATTATCCTTCCATTTGCTTTGTCCCACTTTCTCTTATGCTCCACCTTCCTTCTGAATGCAGTTGACTGAGCCCCAGGTGTAGCCCAAACTTGCTTATTTCACAGTTCCCAGAAGACACCAGCAAGATAATACTGCCTGCAAGCTTATCACTTTGCAAGTGGCTACTGTAGCCCTACCAACAAAGCAAATGGAGATTTCTAGGAACAGATAAAATCCCATATGCAATCTGTCACTGTTTAGTTTTCACCGGCAATATTATTTGGCAAAGTTAATGAATAGCAGGGTAGGAAGGGGGAGAAGGGTGTAGCTGGCTTGGAGTGAGGAAGTCAAAGGCAGGACCCTAATTCACAGGTGAACACGTGAGGAAAAACTGTCCTTGGTGGGCAGCCTTTGTTTCTTCCTGGAACCTGGTTGTAGGTTGAGCCAGTTGATAGTACAATTAACATCAACAAAATACTATTATGAAAGGCCTTATATCTGGTGCTCTGAATAAGGCCCACTCAGACTACTAACTAGCCATCTCTGGATCTTCACTTTTAGAATATTATGTTTTATGACAAGATAGATATTGATATAGACATCAGGATGACATACCTATGACATACATATATTCTGTATGGCTCGTGTCACACATTATGTGTTATTATTTCTTCTATTTGCTAGTTAGATAGACAGACATTAGTAAACTTGGAGGCCATTGAAGATGGGCTCCTCCATCATAATCAACTTTGCCTTTCTTTGAGTTTTAAAATACCATATGTAAAGGTGGAGATATCAGAGCTTTGTTAAGATCCATTAAGGGAAAGTTACTTCCTCTTGTTAAAGGAATGTATTCTGAGTTCTACTTCTGACCTTAAATGGAGGCAAGACATTCTGATTTGTCTCAAATGAGAATATTACATATTGTCCCTTACTGTAAAAGGTCCATGCTGCCATTAATCACAGCAGCACTTGGGAGGCAAAGGCAGGCCGATCTCTGTGAATCTGAGACCAGCTTGACTTACATAATGAATTCCAGAAAAGCCAGAGATATATATTGAGACCCTGGCTCAAAAAAAAAAAGTTCCATGCTTCTGGATTGGTAGACCAAATATTGTGAAAATGACTATACTATCAAAATTAATTTGTAGATTTAATGCAGCACCTTTCAAACTTCAGATATATTTCACAGGTTTAGGAGAAAAACAAGAATTCATATGGAACCCCAAAAGACCACAGAAAGCCAAAGAAATCCCAAGGAGTAAGAACAGGACTGGAGGTATTACGATACCGGCCTTAAAGTTTCCTATAGGGTTATACAGCCTGGTACTGGCGTAAAAATAAACACTAACACCAGTGGAATAGAATGAGAGGATCCAGAAATAAAATGACAAAGCTATGCCCACTTAATTTTTGACAAAGAGGTTAAAATCATACACTGGGGAAAAGAGAGCCTATTCAGCAAACATGCTGGCCGAACTGAATTTCTCCCTGCAGAAGACAGAAATTAGATTATTATCTTTTACCTTGTACAAAAATAAGTTCAGAAATAGATCAAGAACCTTAATTAAAAACCTGAAATACAGACACTTCTAGAAAAAAACATGAGGGGGCTCTTCAAGATATTGGGATAGGCAAGAATTTTTTGAATCGAACACCAATAGCACAGGAACTAACCCTGTGTTTTCACAGATGGGACTACATGGAAATAAAAAGTTTTTTTATGGCAAAGGAAATGCTCATCAGAATTAATAGACAGCCCATAGGATGGAAGAAAATATTTACCAACTATACTTCAGAGGGCTACTATTCAGAATTTACAAAAAAATGCAATTAAACACCAAGGATTTAAAGAAATTTGTCAGTCAACAAATAGGTTTACTATCCAAAGCCATCTGGAAAATAAAAATTACAAATAATAAAATAAAATTTAAATAAGAAATAAAAATCACTACTTTGAGATACCACCACAAGGTGTCACCTGTCACAGTGGCAATAATCAATGAATCTAACAACAAATGTTGGAGAGGATGTGGAGAGAAAAGAAGCTTCATTCACTGGTGGTGGTGGTGGGTGCAAATTAATACAACCATTGTGGAAATCAACTTGCAGAGTTTTCAAAAAATTAAAACTAGAACTACCATATGACCCTTGTATTTTACTCCTGGCGTATACCCAGAGAACTCCATACCCTGTCGTAGATGTATTTGCATCCCTATGTTTATCACTTCTTTATTCACTATAATCAGCCTTACTACCCAGCAACAAGAGAATAGATAATTAAAATTTTGTATATGTAAAAGGTGGAATACTATTTAACTATAAGAAAAAATATGAAATCACAAAATTTGTAGAAAATGGATGGAATTAGGATGTATAACATTAAGTGGGGTCACACCGTCTCAGAAAAAGTCTCTGCATCCCTCATATGCATAATCTAGCTACATACACATGTATGAAATCTAACTAGCTATATATGTACATGCGAGTGCAGTATATTGTGTAGAAAAGAGAACAAGAAAGGCTCAATATTAGGTGATCAACGGACCCTACTGGGTTAACTCACTTTAATTGTTTTATTTCAAACTTTATTTGCACTCAATAATGGTCATGAGTGAAAGAGGATATAAATCAAATTCTTCTACTAGTTCTTTTTTTTTATTGATTTTTATTGAGCTCTACATATTTCTCTGCTGCCCTCCCCTTTAACCCTCTCCCAAGGTCCTCAGATCCCAATTTACTCAGGAGATCTTTTTCTTTTTCCCTCTTCTTCTACTTCTAATGCTTTTTTTTTGTTTTGGTGGTGGACAAGTGAATAATAATATATTTATTTGTGATAGCGTAAAGTCCAACGTGAAGTTGCACAGCTTCTATTCTGAATGCTACTCAAACTATACAGAAGTTCACTGCGTTGTATTGTCTTTGAGTCTGGTTAATTTCAGTTTTTCACTTGCAATCTTCTTTTTTAAAATAATAAAGTTTGAAATAAAACAATTAAAGTGAGTTAACCCAGTAGGGTCCGTTGATCACCTACTCGTGAGATTATCCTAAATCAAAAGGAATCGCTTTCTTGTTTCCTTTTATACATCTCCTTCCTTCCACCAACTGTCAAGATTTGTAGCTTCCTCGCACTGTTGTCATTCAAAATTTAATAAACTGGCCTTTAAGTTTTCTTCTGAGTCCATTTAAAAATTCATGTGACCAAACTGGACACTCTGAATGTGGCTGGCAGTGAAGGCTGACTGAGAAGCCAAGGACAATGGCACTGGGTTTTGATTCTACTGCATGGACTGACTTTGTGGGAGCCTGTTTTGTTTGGATGCTCACCTTTATAGGCCTGGATGAAGGGGGGAGGACCTTAGACTTTCCATGGGGCAGGGAACCCTGACTGCTCTTAGGACTAGAGAGGGAGGGGGAGGGAAAAGGGAGGCGGGCAGGAGATGGAAATTTTTAATAAATAAATAAATAATAAAAAGTGTTAAAACCAAAAATAAATAAATAAAATAAAAATTCTATTATTAAAGAGAATTCAGAAAATAGTACCCCTATTCTCTACTGACATATTGACTTCTGAATATTTATGACATGAACTATCCAAGTAAATATGTATTGCCCCTTATGCCATTAGCTCTTCGAGTGCAGAAGACCCATCCTTCAGATTCCTTTCTATAAAGTAACTGTACAGGACACACCTAGATGCTCAATGAGGGCTGATTAAATTGGCCTGACCTGGTTGGGACAAGCAGAGCACTTCAAACTACTCAAAATGTAAAAGATTAATTAGTTTTATTTATGTGTATGTATGTCTGTGTATGCCATGTGCATGCAGGTACCCACAGAGGCTGGAGGAGAAGGATGGGTCTTTTGAAACTGGAGTTGTGAGTCGCCTGTTGTGGGTGCTGGGAGCTGAATACAGGTCCTCCGGAAGATTACCAAATATTTTTAACCACTGAGCAGTATCTCCACACCTTCAAGCTAGCTAATCTCTTTGGAGCGCAGTTTCTTCCTGTGTAAAATGGGAATAATAACTGTGAGGAGTTTGAGTTCTTGGGGTTGTTGGGAGGGTAGAGATTGAATGAAAAAATGAAAATGGTTCAGTTCTATAGGGATTAGGCTGGGGGAAGGGAAGCAGAAGCCCAGGTCCTGGGAGGGAGAGGTTTAGGGTAGTCGCGGAGTGAGGAGTGCTGGTAGGAGTCGCAGGTACTGAGTGAGACCTAACAGAGGTAGCATGCGTAAGTTATCTCCCTCATCATTCAGCACTTGTTCACTATCTTCTCAACTGATAGATACTAATTTGACAATATTGATTTCTGCCTGCTGGTGGAAAGAGGCCACATTTCTTTCATAAATCTGTGGGTATTTAATTCAGTTTGTAAAGCAACACCGATCCATCTTTAATATTGGGGCAGGAAACAATATTTAGCATCTCATGGCTATCTTCTTTACTTTTCCACTGTTAAGTCCAGAACAGGGACGCTTTGAGGAACTGTTTTTGAGCAGCTGCCCGAGAGAAAAAGAACAGGGCTTTAGATTAAGAGATAGAACTGGAACTTTTAGACACCGGAACAGACACACTACTTCATTCAGAAAACGTTTAAAGCTAAATCAAACAATGCCAGGGCATTATCCGGAAAGCCGAGGATCCCGCCCCTGCTCTACGTAACAAAAGGAAGCAGCGAAGAACTCGGGAACTATTTCCCACAGGAGCAAAGACTACTAAGCGTGAGAAAGCGCTTCCGCGCTACTGCGCAGGTGCCAGTCACAGGGAACTTCCGGTGGAAGTTCCGCCTCGAGTTCTGCCGGCTCCAATCTGAGCTGGGTGATCGGGTTGCGTGCGCCCTTCTTAGCCTCACCCGGAAGCTGATGGCTTGAGCGAGGAGCGCGAAGGCGCGAAAATGAAGTAAGGCTTTAGTTTCTCTGTGGAAGGGGGAGTGGGATGCGGATGGCTGCCCACAAAGACGGTGACCGGTCCTTGCCGGGGTGGTAGGGCCTTCATGGCCTCGGGGCGGCAGAAGCTCGGTATCCAGAAGGTAGGCTGTGAGGAATCCTACTTAACGTCTTTCATTCCTCCCGCGCAGTCCCTTAACCAAGGTGAAGCTGATCAACGAACTGAACGAGCGAGAGGTTCAGCTCGGGGTGGCAGAAAAGGTGTCTTGGCACTCGGAATACAAGGACAGCGCCTGGATCTTTCTTGGTGAGGTCCACAGTTTTCTCTAGTGGTGCTGTTCAGAGTCGCTGCGCCCCCGCTCCGGGTATTTTGCGCCCCTGCTCATTACTTCTGACCAATCTAGTCACCCACACTCTTGTAGCTTGTCTGCCCACAGGTCCGTTTTTGATTTTTTTCCTTACTCGTCCACTTTAAGATGTCTTAGAAACCAGTGCTTTTTAGAATTGTTATTTACCATTCTCTGTACTTAAAATCTTGCCACTTGGCTGCTCAGACACAGTTAACTCCGCAATGAACCCATTATGATGCCAAAGAAACTGAGGTGCAGGCAGGTTAATAGAGTTCTTTAAGGTCACACACTGCTGCACTGAAAACTGTAAGATTAGTGCTCATTATTTCATGTTTACTATCTGCCTTTCCTCAAAATTATTTTCTCCTCTGATTGACTTTTGCTTCTAGTCCTTTGCTGTATTGTTAGGCACCAGGACAAACATTAGCCAGCTTGGAAGACACTGAGGGCCGACACATTCAGCTCCACTCCTGCTTAAGATTTAAAATGCCACCTGAAAAAGGTGGGGATATCTCGGTTTGTTCATTAACGGAAAACTATTTTTCCTGATGAAAAGAATGCAGTCTGTATTACATCCTTGGCCCTGGGTGGCTATGGGATATTTTAAGCAAACCTAAGTACTACATACTAGTGTGTCCCTTCCTTAAGAGTTAATTCTGCTGGGTTTAAGATCATCTGGCTAGGAGTCGCCTGCCAGGAAAGTTCATTCACCTGAAGACATGGGAAGAAATCGATCCCATTAGTGAAACAGTGCCCTTATACACCCCAGGAGGGTCTCAGTGCAGTTGTTTGCCTATTGCTGCTAAGTCTACCTGCTGTTCTGACTTCCAACCTATCCACCCCCTTCTCTTTTATCCCTTCTATGGATACTGACTGAAATGCTGAGCGTGCACAATAAACTTTCTTATTTCAAATCTAAAGGCTCTCCTGTTCCCTTGCAGCCGCTTCTCAGCCTCCATTTCTGAGCATGCCTGCCTGCTTGACCCTCTGATTCAGTAGGCATGGCAACATGTTTCTTATTTCCCTCCCAGTAGCTGGTGTAACTGACGACTTGCTGGACCTTAAGCTTCCTCCTTAATCTGTTTTAAAATTACTAGCGAGACTAAGAACCTGCAAAGGGGAACCGTTAAGTCTCTGGTAACAGTATTACTATCCTGTGTTCACTTTATGACTTTTGAAAGAGGCTGTTCCACTAGATATTGTGTTAAGCACTTTCTATGCACATCTGTGTCTATGACGTTCCCGTCAGGCAAGTATACTGATGACCCCTGTCTACACATGAGGGAAAAGTCATGGAGGGAAATTGATGTCCTCTGAAATGCATAACATTTTTTTATATCTATAATTTCTAGTTTGCGTGTAGCTGAGCATAACGGCCTATTTGAACTCAGTGTTTGTGAGATCTGAGTCTTGTGCAGGAAATGATCTGCTTTATAGAATTTTGGTTGTGAGGACTGAATGATAAGATTCATTTGGTAAGTGGTGACTCCTTTCCACTCAGAATTAATCACTTTTATCCTTTTTTTTTTTTTTGAGACAGTCTCATTTTGTGGCTCTCACTGTTCGGGAACACACTATGTAGACCAGGCTTGCCTCAAGCTTAGAGATCCGAGAGTTACTTTCCCCTGGACTGTTGTAACCTTCCCCACTCTGTCATTGTATGAGGCTGATTTTTGTGAGCTCAAGGCTTACTGACTGCAGCTCCAGTGTCTGTTAGTGCATAGTATGTAGTAAACACTTGATTAATGCTTGCTGAACTGGACTGTGCTTTTTTTTTTTCTAGGAGGGCTTCCTTATGAACTGACAGAAGGAGACATCATCTGTGTGTTCTCACAGTAAGTCCTCTTTCATTCCCTACCTTCTGAGTGCACAGAGCACTTTGCTTCCGTAGTTTATTTTTGTAATGCCAAGAAGGCATTACACCTCTAACGCTGGTAGAAGAGGCTGAGGTAGGAGGATCACCATGAGTTTGAGGCCAGCCTAGGCTACATAATGCATTCTAGGTCAGCCTGCACTACAGAGTGAGACCTTGTCTCAAACAGCCACCAATTTTAATTCTAGGCTGAATGACGTCCCTGCATGGGGAAGGCTGGAGCTTTGATCAGTCCCAGGATAGATAAGTTCCAGAACATTAGCACATGGGAGATCCCAGAGCTTGGAACATTTAGAGGATGTCTGGGGGGCTCTAGTTCATTTCTGTCAAGTTTTTACTGAACCTTGTTCAGCATGGGCTTGCATTGGAACAAAGTGGAATTCCCAGGAAGGTGCAGTGTCAGGGCCCCTTGACCTTATCTGTGTGGCATTGTAGAATTAGGGCAAAGCACTGACAAAATTGGGCAAAACAGACACAGTTTTAGGCTGGTATGTTTTATCAGCATTGCTGCACTGCTGTCTGAAATGGTTTTACTAATTTCCACTCTCACTGAAATGCCTATTTATCCAAATCCTTTTTTTCCCTTTTGATAAAGGGTTTCTCGGTGTAACCCTGGCTGTGCTTGAACTTCCTATCCTGTCACTTTACTGTCTATTTTTGTCATTGTTTATCATCAATGCTGTTTAATTTTCTATATAAGCTATTGTATATATTCTGCAAGCAGATACTTTTACTTTTCCATTTCTTATATTTATTTATCTCATTGTGTTGGCTATAGCTCCATTATATGGTCAAATAGTTCTCAACCTTTGTTGAATCACATTTACTATTTTGCACTAAGATTCTAAATTTTGGATTGGGGTGTGTGTGTATGTGTACATGTATAAAGTCATGTAACTTATATATCAATTCCCATTTTATTTTCTGATTTTTTTTATTTACAAAGCTTTATTTAGAATTAGTTTTAGAAGAAATAAGGTAGGCTATTTTTGTATTCAGTTAATTTTTGCTTTGATCTTTATTAAAGCCTGTCTTTATTAGGTTACTTTTATTTTATATTCATTCTTTTTAAAAAACCAAATTCTTCAAGGTTATAGATTTTTCTCAGTGTAGCTTCTAGAAATTTTCATGTATTTTAAATTTTTTGTTAGTTTTTAAGTGTCCATTGACATTTTAAATTTTGTTTAATTTTTCTTTCATTCAGCTATTACCTAAGAGAATAGGTTTCAAATTCAGGTTAGTAGAAAGTTTTCTTTTTAATTATTTTTTTTAATTTTATGTGTATGGGTACTTTGCTTGCATGTATGTCTGTACTATGTAAGTGCCCAGGCACAGAAGAGGATACCAGACTCTTACTGATAGTCATGAGCCTCCAAGTGGGCACTTAGGAAGTGAACCTGGATTCTCTAGGAAGAGCAGCCAGTGATCTTAGCCATTGAGACATTTCTTTAACTCCAGTAGCAGGTTTTGTTTAAAATATTATTTCTAGTTTTATCACACAAATTGGATTGGTAAGTATACACTGTCGATTTTTAGAGTTTATTTTTAACTAGTTTTTTTTTTTTTTTTTGGTTTTTCGAGGCAGGGTTTCTCTGTATAGCTTTGTAGTCTGTTCTGGAACTTGCTCTGTAGTCCAGGCTCACCTCGAACTCACAGAGATTCACCTGCCTCTGCCTCCCGAGTGCTGGGATTAAAGGCGTGTGCTACCACTGCCTGACTATTTTTAACCAAATTCTAAATATATATAGTTATGTGCTTACATGTGTTTGTGTGTGTGTGTGTGTGTGTGAGAGAGAGAGAGAGAGAGAAAGAGAGAGAGAGAGAGAGAGAGAGAGAGAGAGAGTAGTCACTATAGAATGCTGGAGATACAGAGGTTGTGAGACACCTGGCTTGGATAATGGGAACTAGAGTCGGGTTTTCTGCAAGCGCAGTAGGTGCTCTTAACTGCTAAGCTGTCTTTTTTTTTTCCCAGAAGCTTTAGTGCTTATTGATACTTATTTTGGGACCTTACAAATAGTGAATTTAATTTGTTTTATGATTTCTTGAAAATAATTTATATCATTATACACTTCAAAAATACCTATATGTTTACTAGTCTGACATGAGTAGATTATTGGTAATTATTTTTATTTCCATTTCTTTTGTTATTTGATATTAATTCATCTAGCCTTATTTTTGTCAACTTTGTCTTAAACATCAAAATCTCTGATAAGTGTCTGTTTCTTTTGTGTAGCCCTAGCTGAACTGAAAATTGAAATATAAATTAGGCTGGCTGGCCTCAAACTTATGGAGATCTGCTTACCTCTGTCTCCACCCACACCTGCCCAAAAGTTTTGATTCATGAGTTGTTTTTTTTTAGTGCAAATTAACTTTGTCAGTTTCATTTAATGCATTCATTTTGGCCTTGTTAAATTCTTATTTAACTTTTTATTTTCAACCTACTGTGTCATCTTAATTGATTTCTCCTGTACTGAGTATTTGAATTTTGTTTCAGTATGAAAATTTTTGCATTTTAAATGAATAATACATTTTATAAACTGAACAGATATGGGGAGATTGTCAACATTAATCTTGTGAGAGACAAGAAGACTGGGAAATCCAAAGGATTCTGTTTCCTGTGCTATGAAGATCAGAGGAGCACAGTTCTGGCTGTTGACAATTTTAATGGAATTAAGGTAAATGTGCTTACTGTGCAGGATTTGGCTGGACTTCTCCTGTGTACAAGGTAGGCTTCATTCTTTTTTTGTTTGTTTGCTGTTTACAGGTGCAGAAAAAGTCCTGGTCAGCTGGATGTATTGTGGGGGTTATAGAGATGCCTAGACACACTGGATAGGGAATGATTCCAGGAAACCATTTTCTGGCTCATGCATCTGCCGGGATTTATTCTTTTTCCCTATGTGTTAGCAAACTGTCATTCCAGAAACATGAGTACTATGCCCCCTTATCTGAGGAATGTTTTTCTTATCCACATTTTCCATCTGTTCTAGTGCATTAGAGACTAGAAACCCTGCTCTTGGACATTGTGCTGTGCTAGGGAGCCGGGGGCTTCATCAGGGCTTTAGGAGCTAAGACAAGCATCTGTATTTAGTATATGATTCTAGTGACTTAACTTACTGGCTCTTGGAAACTCTTTACTTAAATCTGCTGACCAATTCTATAAAAATAGGCCATTCTGAAATTATAAGGGAGTGACCTTCAGAAGAAGTTGCCATCAAACAAAATTGCTTTTTTTTAAAAAAAAATGTATCAAAATGAGAAATAGAATGGATGACAGAAGCTTCTCAGGCTTAAAGGCACACGTAAAAATGTAGTCTTGGAATGGAACAGTAGAACTGAAATTCCGGGTTCAGATGCTGTTACCTGTGTAGAAGTAGAAATAGAAAATAGACTGTTTATAAAGCAAAGGGTTCATTTTATTGTTGCTCACCTGCACAACTATAGTCTGTAGTCCAATAGTCAGTGGAAACTGAAAGGTCTGGTGTGGCAGGAGTAGAAAAGGATATGCGAGCTTAAGAAAAAAAGGACGTGAGAAGATAATCATGGAACTAAATTTCAAGCTCCCTCAATGAAGCTCATGGGAGTCTGATGGGACCATGTTTCCGAGTAGCAAAAAAAAATAAATACATGGGAAAAAAACCAGAGGGGAAGGAAGATGAGAGAAGGGAGTAACACACATTAATGCCATACTAAATGAGTTCAGTTCTTACACATTCGGAGTAGTTGAATATTTGTAGTTGACATTAATAATAATGTCTTGTCACTTGAACATTAATACTAGAAACTTAGGTGACAAGTGTTTAATTAGAAAAGTAGTAAGGAATGACTATTAGGTCACATCAGACTCTGCGAGTTACCCCGGAGAGGGTAGCTATTAGATTTATCTCAGGACTATAAATTAGGAAAGTGAGTCTAGATATTTTATTCTCATTTTTATCATTTTCCAAAGACTCACTAAACACAGAATGAGCCCATTTTCTTTTCTTCCTGACCCCTTGCCATTCTGCAGTTTTCCCTTGACTTACCCAATCTGTAACAGTGAGTTCACTGCCTCTAAACAGAACCTTCAAATGAATTCTTAGCCAATGACTTCTGTAAAGTTGCCTTTTCTAATGGCGTTATTACTCAGTAATGCACAGATGTGGTATTTGCCCTACTGGCAGGCAAGCAAAGGTCTGGTAAAGAATGATAACCTGCTATTTCTTTAAGGAGTACCAAAGACTTGTGCTTTACTCTGTTTTGGTTTTAGGGGAAAAAGTAGCCATTTTGATTATGAAACCTGGTAGTTTTTATAAGTTGATTGTACTGTGTAGATGTCTAAAGTTAACTGTAAGGTTAGCTGGCCTTATAAAATGTAAAAGTAATGAAAATTCATCTGTTTCTCTAAATCAGTAAATATCATCCTTAACAGTATTTGTTTAAGCAACTCACTCTCCCTTCTGGGGATTTATCTTGATGGAATAGTATCTTCTGTGTTTTTCTGTACTCTCACCTGCACCTACAGGACAATATATTTCACTATGTTCAAGTCATGGGGCTAGGAATTTTTCCTGAACTTGTGAGAAATAGTTAACTGTAATTAATACCTGTTCAGCTATGTTCAGGGTAAGCTTACTTTCACTAAATGGGATCCATGTGCTCTTATTTATATATACAAATGGTGATAAAATGAAATTTTACCATATTCTCTATTTGGGCTTTTAAAAATCAAGTAAAGATTTCAATATGTAAAATCTTGTGTAAAAATTATCTGTAATGATTTATGTTTTATTAAAAGATGGCCTAATTAGTTTTAAGGAGGAATTTAAGGAGGAATTAATTAAGGAGGAATTAATAAAGTTATTAATTAATTAATAACTACAGTTTATTTACACTAAAAAAGGGAAAAAAGGAAGTAAAGGTAGGAATCTACCTCAGTGATAGCTCAGTTCTAGAGTCTTCTCCAGTATATATGAGACCCTTAGTTCAATACCACCCCCACAACAAAAGAACTTTGTTCCCTTGGTCTGAGTTTGTCTCCTGATTACTTTGTTGAAAAAGCAGCTGTTACAAATCACAACTCCAAAGAACTTAGACAACAATGAGAGGACACTAAGAGAGACTTACATGGATCTAATCTATATGGGAAGTAGGAAAAGACAAGATCTCCTGAGTAAATTGGGAGCATGGGGACCTTGGGGTAGGATTGAAGTGGGGAGGGAAGAGGCAGGGAGGGGAGCAGAAAAAATGTAAAACTCAATAAAAAAGAAAAAGCAGCTGTAACATCAGATTTCATGTTCTAGTCCTCATGCGTTTCTAGCGCATGTTGTTTTCTTGTTAAATGTGTATAACTTTGTGTGTATGTGTATTCATGTGTGAGCACGTATAGGTGGAGGAGAGAGGACAGCATCAGCATCACAAGATCTGTCTACCTTTTCCTCTTCCTCCTTTTTTTGAGACAAGATGTCTCACTTGTCTGGAACTTGTCAAGTAGGCAGGGTTGCTTGGCCTGTGAGCTCCAGCAGTCTTCCTGTCTCTGCCTCCCAATGCTGGAATTACAAGTGTGTGCTACCACACCCAGGTTCTGTGGGTTTTTAGGATTAACCTCAGGTTCTTATTCTTACAAGGCAAGTGCTTTACCAACTGTATTATTTCCCTATCCTTGTAGATAATCAGTTGTGCTTTAAATCCTAAATTCTCATAGACTTTCTTGATGATGTGCTTTAGGGTAGTACTTCTAAGTGGTTTTTAACTTCATGATACATGCAGGACATGAATAAATTTGCATAGTACCCATAGTATATCAAGGGAAACTCTGATCACAATTGCCCCAGAGGTCTCACCTGTCCTAGGCCCCATTCAGCTGCCCTGAATGCTGTGTATTATTATCTATAACACACACACACACACACACACACACACACACACACACACACACATATATATATATATAATATTATTTATATGCTATAACATACCAGTTGGCATGTTTTCTTTTATGGTTTTCTTATTTAAGGTAATGGATGTGATTCAAACCTTGATTCTCTGTAGTTTGGTTCAGAGAATTGGATGCTGAGGCTGTCTTTGCTAAAACATTTCTGGTCTTTCTTAGATCAAAGGAAGAACTATCCGTGTGGACCATGTGTCAAACTACCGGGCTCCTCAGGAATCAGATGATGTGGATGATGTGACCAGAGAGCTGCAGGAGAAGGGCTGTGGGGCTAACACACCTCCATCAAGTTCTCCTGAGGTCTCTGAAGATGAAGATGTCAAACCCACAAAAAAGTACAAAAAAGGTAGAGTGTTCAAACTTAGGAGGAGATTCTGGGTAGCCTTGATGTCTTCTTTTCCAGCCTGCATAGATAGTCAGTAATTGACTCTTAAGTGGAAAAAGGGAAGGTGTGAGAATCCTTATTTTTCAATAATTAATAATTTAATAGTTAATCCTTATTAATTGAGAAAACATGTTTCTGAGGAAGGAAGGCTAGTTGTATGGGCTGAATTATGTCTCCCTAAGTTGATATGTTGCCATCCTAACTCTTCTGTATCTCAAAATGAGATTGTATTTGGAGATACAGCCCTTTTGTGTGGGGTTGCTTTGTACAGCTTGACTTATCAGGAGTAGTAGATAATCCAGTTTGATTCTGGGAAACATTTTCCCCGGAGGCCTAACCTGTGACTGCTTCCTGCTGCTTCCTGGGATGTTTTTCACATGCATATTCTCCATCTGCTAGCATGGGAACATTTTGGAATGTCTCAGTTTTATGTGATCTACTGAGAGAAGAAAGGCACATTTTAAAGAGATTTCTTTGTTGTTGTTTTTTTTAACTTATTGATTTCCCTGCACAGACAAAAAAGAGAAAAAGAAAAAAAAGAAAGAAAAAGAGAAGACTGAAAGCAGGGAACTAGCAGAAGCGCCATCCCGCTCTTTGCCCTCCAGCAGCAAGACAGCAAAGGAAAAGGATGACCATGCCCCAAGGAAGCACAGCAGCAAGAACTCAGAGAAAGCCCCGAAGTCTGACCCCAGAGAGGGGAAGAAGAACCAACCAGGCTCCCCTGATGTCAGAAGTTCCTTCTATGGTAGAGCAGAGGATCCCGAGTGGGAGCCAAAGAAAGAGAAGCCCAAGCATGAGCATAAGTCCTCGAGCAGGAGGGAGGGAGAAGAAAAGAGCAGAGATAAGGATAGAGGGAGGAGCTCAGGTGCTGCTTATTCCAGCAGGCATGGCGGGCATTCTGAAGGGCGGAGTCATAGAAGCAGAAGTAGGAGTCCGGATAAGTCCCATAGGCATAAAAAGCATAGGCACTCCCGGGAGCGGGAGCCCTTCCATGCCACTGACCGTAGGCATTACTGAAGCCTGTGCCAACAAAATTCTGAATTTTGTTGTATAAATATCAAATTCTCTTTTTGTTGTATAAATATCAAATTTCTTTTTGATATTTCTCTACATAAAGGTTTGGGGACTAAATTCTTTCAATCCCTTACATGGCAGATTTGTTCAGAAGGCTTTAGTTTCAATAGCTAGATATTTGAAAAATTACACCAACACCATCCACTGTCCCTGGAAAATAGTTAACACTGACCAGAGTATGTGGCTAAAATTTGGTTTACAGACTTGTCCCTTAAATCCATAGACCTCTGATTTGCGACTGCTAGCAAAGGCAAACAAGGCGATGCTGAGTTCTAGCCTTCATGTTAGATATTTAGAGCCCAGCACTGTAGGCCCTTACCAGACGGCAGGCACAATTGCAGAGAGCTGCAGCTTCTGAGATTTGGACAGCTTAATGTGGATGTGATAGAATAAGACCAGCCAGTTTCCTCCCCATTACATCTCTTTTCTGTTCGCAGGGATGGAACCCAGGGTTTGTACACGCTAGAGAAGTGCTCTATTAGAGTCAGCTATTTCCCAGTTCTCTTTGTTTTTGGTTTTTGATGGTTACATTATCTCTTTATGCATTTTTTCTTTGTAACTTATTTATTTGTATTGAGATAAATACATACAAAATAAAATTAACCATTTTAAGCAATTCAGTGGCATTTAGTAATTCAGTGTTGGACTAAAACCATTTTCATGTTCTTCTAAATTGTTTATATCTTTCTCTCTTGTCCCTAAAAACCATAAATGGGCTTTTGTTTCTATGGATTCACCTATTGCTTACTGTTCTTATTTCTGTGACCAATTTCAGAACCCCTGATGAAAGCATTAAGGCAGGGTTTGTTTTCTTGTGTCTGTGGAGGCTATTGACAACTTGTGTCTATCACCCTCCTCCTTTCCTTTGAGACAGTATCTCCTCCTGCCCTGAGATGTTTGGGGTAGACCAGCTTGTCTGACTGGCATATCCTTGGGGTCGCCCCACCTCTTTTCCTCACCCAGCACTAGGGTTACAGGTATCTAGGTGCTGTTCAGCAAGCACTTTTGGTGGAGGAGGTGGCAGCAGAGAGCCAGAGTCCCCACCTTGGCAGCACCCGTGACCGCCTCAGTTTCAACCCAGAAGGCCCCTGCTCCCCACTAGCCATCCTTGTCCCCCATGCAACAGAGAGGGTGGCCACTGCCAAGGCGGAGATTCCGCTGTCTCCCCCACCCTGAGGCCGGGCTAGCTCAGTTGATAGAGCATGAGACTCTTAATCTCAGGGTCGTGGGTTTGAGCTCTGTGTTGGGCACCAGGTGATGCAAGATTTTACAAAAGTGTATTATGGGGATTCAATGAGAAATACAACCTCAAAGGACAAGGTAGACGCCTCCATGGGTCCAGCTGTCAAGTCCCACTGTTCGGCTTGCTTCTGCTCCAACCTCCCAAAGGGGCAAGAGACACCCCTCCTCTTTCTTATATGAGATCGCGTAGGACATCTGCACACAGAAGCCACAGCCTAAGGCCTGTACCCCCAAACTATTGCCCGAATGAATTCCCACAACATACTTTACCTATTGAGCCATTTTCCCGACCCTTATTATCTTACAGTTTGCGGGGATACTGCACAGCATGGGGAGGAAGACAAGTAGCAGGTGTCTGAGTGATACATGGCCACATTGTGTACTCAGGAAGCAGAGAGGCAAATATTGGTGCTCAGCTCACGTTCTCATTCTTTCTTTTTATCCAGTTCGGGATTCCAGCCCATGGTGTGGTGCCACCCACATTCAGGAATTATCACAGACACACCCAGAGGTATATCTACTAGGTTGACAGTGATGGTTAAATATAACTTCTGTTTTGCGTGCTTCGTTTCAGTGAAATTATACAGGAGTGGCCCTTTGTGTGTCTTTTTTTAACCTAGTATGTTTCCAAAGCTGATATTGTAGCATGTTTGTAGTGTTTGTAGTGCTTTCCTTTTCATGGCTGCATAGTAATGAAGAGATTATGGTTTTTGTTCATGGATGGACATTTCGAATTTTAAGTGCTTGGCTAGTCAATCATTGTGCCTTTTTTGGGTTCCAGACATGCCAGGCTTCCTTCAGCTATGCTAAGATGGGAAGTTGTCATATCCATTTTCCATCTAGTCTAATTAGCAGTTCCTTTTTAACTTTCTTCTTTAAAAAAGTTTTAAGATTGAAAATTTAATTACATCATTTCCCCTGTTCCTTTCCTCCCTCCATGACCTCCCATGTCCACTCAGATTCCTAGCCTCTTATTCTTTAATTATCACTGTTTCATATAAATGTATGAATTATTATATAAGGGCCACCCATTGAGTCTGTTTAGTGTTGAATTGTATGTATATGTTTTTGGCCTGACCACTTGGTTTGAGATAAATGCTTAAAGGACTCATCCTTGGGGAAGACTAATTCTCCCTCTCATTATTCTTCATCTAGGGTTGGGCCTTTGAGATTTCCCCCACCCATACTGGCAAGTCAACTGATGTCATCATTCAGGTCTCCCTTTAGCTGCTGTATCTCTGAGATTTCAAAATGTAACTTCCCTATCATATCTAGAAGACAGCCTTGCAGCAGACTTCCTAGTCCTTGGGCTCTTAGAATCTTCCCATCCCTTCCTCTGAGATGCTCCCTGAGCCTTAGGCGTGGGGGTTCTGATGTAAGGTGTTTGGATTGGGGCTGGGTACCCTGTGCTCAGTTCTCTGCATTTTGACGAGTTGCTACTTTGTGTAATTATCTCTGCTGTGAAAGGAAGCTTCTTGGATGAGGGACAAGAGCTACACTAATATGTGTATGAAGTTTTTAGAACACAGTTAGGAATTACATTGGGTTAGGGAAGTGGTAATAGTAGGTTCTTTAAGATCCATGACCTCATTAGCCGTGGACGGCTGACTAGGATTATAGTACCAGGCATGATTTTCCTTCTGTGCAGTGGACCTAAGTCCAGTTAGACAGCTGTTGGTTACCCCCAGTATGTAAGTGCCACTCGTGAACCTTCAGGGGTAACTCGCTACACAGATCTTCATTGTGCATTGTAGGTGTCACAGCTGCATGGGATTATTGATTGCTTCCTCCCTTGGCAGCTTACTAATAGCTTTTGGTGCTATTGAAGCTAGTCTTCGGGGGAGGAGGCTTTCAGGTCAGATCAAACTCAAATCCTCTGAGTTCAGTGCCCAAAGTGGGTGGTGCCTTCCACAATAGAGACTGACTTTCAACTTCAGGGAGGTAACCAAGGGTCACAGCAATAACCTATATTGTTTCAGGGAGTCTCTTGGACTCCTCTGACCAACAACTGGAACAGAGATTTCTCATGCCTGGTACTGGGATTTTTATTAGATAGCCTAGGGCTCTTTTTAAATTCCATTTATTGAAAATAGCTTTTTTTCTTCTCACATAATATATCCTGATTACAGTCTCTGCTCCCTCTACTCCTCCCAGTTCCTCCTACCTCTGCCTCCCATCTGGATCCACTCCCTTTCTGTCTCTCATTAGAAAGCAAATAGGCATTTAAGGGACAATAATAATAAAATGAAATATAAGATACAACAAACAATAACACATTAGAATTGTTCAAAACAAACAGAAGGAAGAGTTCATGAGAAGGCACAAGAAACAAAGACCCACTCGTTTGCACACTCAGGAATCCCATAAAAATGTTAAACTGGAAGCCATAACACATACACAAATGACCTGGTGTAGACCCGTGCAGGTCCTGTGCATGCTGCCTCAGTCTCTGAGTTCATATGAGCTTTGCTCACGTTGGTTTAGAGGGCCTTGTTTTCTTGGTGTCCTCCATCACCTCTGGCTCTTATGCACTTTCTGACTCTTTTTCCACAGGTTCCCTGAGCCCTAGGGTGTCATGGGGTATCCACCAGAAAAGACTGCCAAGAAGAGAAGACTGAGTTTAAGCCAATAGAAAGTCTTTATTTGCTTGCCAGTGACTGCACTGGCTGTTCAGGAGCCCAGTGTAGCATCTACCTATCTCAGGGTGAACGTTTAAGTACAAAAAAACATATTCTGGGTTAATGTATTTCAGTTAACAAGCCTGAAACAGAACTGCAGAAGCCAAAAAGCAAGGTTAGTACATTTAGAGTCTTTCCTCAAAGGCATTTGTTTTCATTTTCGTAGGTGGTACTATCTATGTGCTGAATTTTACAGTCTGAATGATACTTCTATCATGGCGTCAGTATTGCTAAGGTATAGGACCCTGATTCCCCATTGGTCTTAGTGAATGAGTCATATCATGGACTCATTCTGCTCTAAATCATGTAGTTGGTCCTAAGGAACATTAATTTTACTGAACTAATACGTAATTGGCCATATAGTTTAACATGCAGGGCCCTAGCATTAATCCAATCAGAATGAGAATTAAAGACCCAGTCATTGCTGATGGCAGAGTAGTTAGCCAAGGGGACCAAGAGGACAGAGACTGATATCAGTTCTTTGATTTATGTCTTTGCCTTTTGCTTTTTAAGATTTTCCCCAACCATTGCAAGATTTTCTCTAATTACTCCTGATCAATTGGCATAGAAATACAAGTTCCTCCCAAAGTCATTCATAGTTTCCTTTATCTCATGAGAAGTAAGTCTAAGCCTCTCCAATTTTGTAGGACTATTTCTACAAGGGAATCTAACTGTTGCTTTCATTCAGAAATGAAATCTTTTAATACCTCTAGGTTCAGATCAACCTGTCTACTTACTTTGGAAAGCATCAGAAAAGACATATTTAGTCAAACTAATAGGACATGCCCACCAAGTAGTCTCAGGGGCTCGATAAAACGGTTGTTATCCAGAAGAATTAACCCTTAAGGCAGAATAGCAAGCATCAGAAGAAGGGGAAGTGCCTAGATTAAAGGTTTTGGATATTAGACAGGTTTCAGCCTCCTGTAAATCCTCTAATGTTAATTTGGGGTGGCCCTAGTCCTAATGAGTTTTGTTAGTGGACTGACAGGCTGGTTAGTTCCTGTCCCTATGTAGTATGGCAACCTGTGTGTGTGTGTGTGTGTGTGTGTGTGTGTGTGTGTGTGTGTGTGTGTGTGTGTTTGCTGTCCAGTGACTACACTGCCTGTTCAGGATCCCAGTGTAGCATCTACTTTTCTCAGGGTGTGTGTGTATGTGCAGTCTAAGTAACCAGCAATCCTTGCTGATTTCAGACTGGGAATGATTAACTTTCTCCCCAGGGTCCCTTACTGTGGTATAGAGTTTGACTCCCCAGGTTTTGCCTGTTTTTTAAAGTCCAGTGTCTTTGTTATGGAATTTCAAGATTTTTAATTTTATGGCCATTGGATTACATTTTTCTATTCTTGGGAGCGAACTTTTTTCTATATATTCATCTTTATGTTTTAAGGAAGCCTCTGTTTTACAACCCTAATTTTTGAAATGGAAGCTTCCTAGTTCCTGGCAACTAAGGGGCCCAGCCTCAGGGCATGCATAGAATTGTAAGCTCTGTATTTCTATCTCAAAAGATAAACTTCCATATCTTTCCTTTTTTCCAATATAAGCAGACATTAAAGTTCAAGACAGAATATGGGTTGCTGGTCTGCAGACACATTAGCCATCACCGCTCCTGAGGGCAGTGGGAATTAGACCTGACTCTCTGTTTATACCAAACATAAGACCCAGGAGGAGGTAGAGGGCAGAGAGAGGAAGGGCCTTACGTCCGATGAAGCCTTAATTTTCATGGCTCCATAGTCTGGAGACATTCCATTTGGCTGCATCTGTGACTTCTGCTATTTTGACCTGGGTGTGATGAATCTATGGTGTAAAGCCAGCTCTCTTCACAGCTGTAGGAATGGAGAGAATCACTTATGTAGGGTCCTTTTCAAGTTGGTTTCAGTGCCCCATTGGGTACCTGCTTGACCCAGACAGTATCACCAGGCTGAACAAGGGGAAACTGATAGTGAACTCAGGTCAGTTTGGTCTTTTGGATAGTCTTAAGAATATATTTTATTCAAGAACTGGAGGGGGTGTAGTGACTTGAGAAAGGAATAGTTAGAGAGTTCTACCAACTACTGGTCTCGGAGCCTAGGAAACAGCGGAGGAGGTCTTCCAAACATAATCACAAAGTTAGCAAATCCCACCTTCTTTGGGACTCAGCAGGCCCAAAAAAAGGAAGGAAAGAGGTCTATTCATCTTTCACTGAACTCTGATGATAGTTTTGTTAGGGTTAATGTCCTGTGGTTTTTTTTTTAACCTGCCTAGAATTCTGAGGTCTGTATGCACAATATACTTTTCAATCTTTTTTAAAATTAATTAATTAATTAATTAATTAAAAATTTTCACCTCCTCCCCGCCTCACTTTTCCCTCCCCCTCCCCACCTCCCCCTCCCTCTCTAGTCCTAAGAGCAGTCAGGTTTCCATGCCCCGTGGGAAGTCCAAGATCTTCCCCCCTCCATCCAGGTCTATAAAGGTAAGCATCTAAACAAACCAGGCTCTCACAAAGTCAGTCCATGCATTAGAATCGAAACCCAGTCCTTGGTTTCTCAGTCAACCTTCATTGCTAGCCACATTCACAGTGTCCAGTTTGATCACATACTCCATCACTCCCAGTCCAGCTGGCCTAGGTGAGCTCCCATTAGATCCATCCCAGTGTCTCAGTGGGTGGACGCACCCCTAGTGATCCTGACTTCTTTGCTCATGTTCTCCCTCCTTCTGTTCCTCATTTGGACCTTGGGAGCTAAGTCTAGTGCTCCAATGTGAGTCTCTGTCTCTATCTCCATCCATTGCCAGATGAAAGTTCTATGGTGATATGCAAGATATTCATCAGTGTGGCTATGGGACAACGCCAGTTCAGGCACCCTCTCCTCTGCTGCCCAAGGAACAATCTGGGGACCTCTCCTTGGACCTGGGAACCCCTCTAGAATCAAGTCTCTTGCAAACCCTAAAATGACTCTCTTAATTAAGATATTTACTTCCCTGCTCCCATATCTACCCTTCCTCCATCCCACCAATCCCATTCCCCCAAGCTTTCCCCAATCCTCCCCTTCTCCCCTCTCCCTACCCATCTCCCCTTACATCCACCCCTCACCCCCACCCCCGTGAACCCAAGTTTTGCCTGGCAATCTTGTCTACTTCTAATATCCAGGAGGATAACTATATGATTTTCTTTGGGTTCACCTTCTTATTTAGCTTCTCTAGGATCACTAATTATAGGCTCAATGTCCTTTAATTATGGCTAGAATCCACTTATGAGTGAGTACATACCATATTCCTCTTTTGGGGTCTGGGTTACCTCAGTAAAGCGTTTTCTATTTCCATCCATTTGCATGCAAAATTCAAGATGTCATTGTTTTTTTACTGCTGAGTAAAACTCTAATGTGTATATGTTCCAATCTATGTCTAAAGCTTTAGCTATTAGTTGAGAGTTGTGGTGGTCTGATTGAAAATGACCCCCATAGACTCATAGGGAGTGGCATTTGTGGAGGTGTAGCCTTGCTAGAGAAGATGTAGCCTTGTTTGAGGATATGTGTCACTGGGGGTGGGCTTTGAGGTTTCAGAAGCTCAATCCAGGCCTAGTGGCTCACTATCTCTTCCTGTTGCCCATGGATCCAGATGTAGAACTACCTCTCCAGCACCATGTCTGCCTACATGCCTCCATGCTTCCCACCATGATGATAATGGACTAAATCTCTGTATTATAGGGCAGTCCAAGTTAAATGTTTTCCTTTATAAGAGTTGCCATGGTCATGGTGTCTCTTCACAGCAATAGAAACCCTAACTAAGACAAGAGGTTTTAGCTCTGAAAGCCAAGCCAATGTTGGACCCCATTGCTAAGAGGAGGCCAAATCAGAGAACCAGTTCCTGGAGGAGCTTTTTAGCTACTATTTGAGCAGTTTCAGTCTGTGGGCAGAACACCTCTACCCACTCAAAACAGATATCTATAAAAACTAGCAAGTACTTCTGTTCTCCCCTGGCAGGCTGGATATTGGTGAAGTAAGTTTTCCCACAGTTCTCTGGAGTGCTGGCCTTTCATTTAGACCCTCCCTGGGTAAGGGCTCTCTGTTTTGAATTTAAGTGAGCACAAACCTGACATCTGGCTGAGACATACTGTGCTAGGCTGTTCAGTCTAGGCATAGCATCCCTTGGTCTGAGCAATGCAGAAAGTTTTGTAGAACCCAGATGAATAGCCTGCTAGGGCTCAGCTACCAGAGTTCTGCCAGTTGTTTCTCAGAGAATGATCCTTCCCTCTGGTATCCTCCATCAAGCTGTGTGTTTGAGCTCTCCACTTTTCCCATTTGCATCCCCATTTCCTCTTAGTTGTACCATGGAGTCTCAGGCAGCACTGGATTGGGGTATGCCATCAGAATTTCAATAGACCCCCACTGGTCATAGGGCAGCCAGGTCAGTGGGCCATTACCTTTTACCTCTGGGCAGTCATCTTTTTGATGTTCTTGGCAATAGAGCAGTGGAAGATAGCAATTTGTAGTAGAAGCCAGATAGCCTCTAGTAGGGTCAAGATTTTCTTTTGTTTTTAATGTCCTTTTTCCCAACAGGGAAAAACCCTCTTTCTCTCAGTCTGTGGACATGCTTGGCAGTGAAAGCATAGTGACTGTCCAGTATATGGGGGTGGACTTTCTTTTCCCCCATCTGAGAGCCTGGATCAGATCTATCAGTTCTGCTTTCTGGGCTGAGGTACCTGGCTTGGGCCCAAATCGTTTTGGTTAAAGTAACTATTGCAGCTCCCACGTTCCTGGTTTCATCTGTTGTCATGTAATAGTCATGGATGGGTACCTGTGGGTTGTCATCAGGCAAGAGGGTAGTGGCAAGATTGATGGCAGTGGGTCTCTCAAGCCAGATTTGAGGGTGGTCCCAAAATGGGGCCTGGTACTGGGTCACATGGGCATTAGATTGCCACTGTTCTGGTGTTCTGGAGGAGGGCCTCAGTGGCTTAAGGTATTGTGAGTTATAAGATCCTGAGCCCTGACTAAGAGTTAACTTTGGTTTTTGTGTATTTTTATTTGACTAGCAGTAAGCCCGGCATAGTGGTGAATACTTTAATCCCAGTCCTTGGGAGGCAGAGGCAGGAGGTTCTCTGTGAGTTCAAGGCCAGTCTGGTCTACATAGTGAATTCCAGAACAGCCAGGGCTACATAGTGAGACCCTGTCTTGAAACAAACAAACAAACAAAAATGAAAAATTAGTAGTTGCACATTTCTTAGACAGGTGGACCCTCCCGTGGCTACAGCACCTAATGGCTTGGACAGGTATGTCACAGAGCATTTCTGTGGCCCCCAGGTTTGGGTTGAAACCCCTTTTCTAATGTTTTTTGTTTCATGGACAAACAGATGAAAAGGTTTTGAGACATCTGGAAGTGCTAGGGTTGGAGCCAAAGTCAGAGCTGTTTTTAAAATTTCATGTGCCATTTTGTTTCGTTTCAATCTAGATTGCACCTCTCTACAGAGGCCTCAAACTCTAGTATCCGAGGTGGCAATTCCTAGTAGCATCTAGGAACTCTTCTCACACCTGCCTCTTAGTCTTTGGTTGAAATGGAGACATAAATCATGAAAGAAGAAGAGGTGGGTCTTCCTCCCTCACCTTCCCTGGAATTGCTTAGAGCAGACAGGTTGGTGTAGGAGGTAATGCTCACCTCAGGGAACTATCCCCCCCCCCCCCGTGGCAGGGAGCCCTGGATGAGAGGTTTAACCCCTCCCTGGCTTCACAGAGGGCCGGAACCCTGGATGAGCCAGGACTGTGAGCAGGAGTCAGGGGATGAAACATGTAAACGCTCCAGGAATGGTAAAGTTGGAGGTTTTTTGCTTTTTGTTTGTTTTTGGTTTCTTTGGAGAACCTGTCAGAACCAAAAGTATTTGGATTCCAAACTAGAGGGAACAAGTCTTAAGTTTTGTGTGTGTGTGTGTGTGTGTGTGTGTGTGTGTGTGTGTGTGTGTGTGACACCAGAGAAAACCCATTGGTCAATAAAGGGAAAAAAACTGGCAAAAACACATAGAAAGGCACACAGAGACACACATGAACAGAGAGACACACAATAAAAACAACCAGGGGTGACCACTCCACATTCATCCACCTGAACAGTTCAGGGGAAATCCAGTGATATTTCACATAGATCCTGGATATAGGATCAGTAGCAGCATCCAACCTGTATGTGTCCAATCAGAAAGTGCCTTAATCATATTACTTCCAGAAGTGAGAGACCCAGGTGACTTTCTAATTTTTTTTGTTTGTTTTTTGAGACAGGGTTTCTCTGTAGCTTTGGAGTTTGTCCTGGAACTAACTATTGTAGACTAGGCTGGCCTCTGCCTCCCAAGTGCTGGGATTAAAGGCATGGGCCACCATTTCCTGGAATGACTTTGTAATTTGTTTCCTTTTGGGGCAGAGGTGCCAGGCTTCTCCAAAGCATTAGGCAACAATTGATTAAAATGGAATCCTGGGGCACTAGAACATCTTAGGTTCTGTACCCCATAGGAGTCCCCTAACCACCACACTCTTCCTTGATCTGAGGGACTCTAAGACCTCAGGTGTCTTAAGCTCTGGTTGTCTCTGGGAATCTCAGTGAAACCTCCAGAAATGTTTTGGGTCATCCACCAGAGAAGACTGCTTAGATATGCTTTTAGTCAGTAGAAAGTCTTGGTAAGGGCTGGAGAGATGGCTCAGAGGTTAAGAGCACTGGCTGCTTGTAAACTAAGTTTCTGTCCTTTTTTTTTTTTTTTTGTAAATGGTCTGGTTCCACAGCTGTTCAGTTCCGAAGAAACACACAGAGGCTTATATTAGTTATAAACTGGTTGGCTTATTAGCTCATGCTTATTATTAACTAGCACTTACAACTTAAGTTAACCCATAATTCTTGTCCATGTTGGCTACATAGCTTGGTACCTTTTATCAGTGAGGCATTCTCATCTTGCTTCCTCTGCATCTGGCTGGTGACTGCCAACTGAGCTTTTCCTCTTCTCAAAATTCTCCTAGTCTAGTTTCCCCACCTATACTTCCTGCCTGGCTACTGGCCAATCAGCATTTTATTAAACCAATATGGGTAACAAATCCTTACAAGGTACATGTGCCTCTGCCTCCCAAGTGCTGGGATTAAAGGTGTGTGGCACCACACCCAACTATTCTCTTAGTTTTGAAAAGGACTTTCTCTATACTTTTTCTTTTCTCTCCCAAGACTATGTATAATTTTAAATACACTGTAAACCATTTAGAGGTCTTTACTGTATATCTCTCTTTTTCTGACCACGTGAGTCTTTAATTTGCTAAACAACTTGGCTAGGATTAAAGCCACAACTTTGGCAGCTGAATCTGCCCCACTCCTTGGCTTCCTGAGAATCTAGCTTCATGGTAGAGATACTGGCAGGAGTTGTGTTTTGGTTTTTTTTTTTTTTATCACAACTCGCTGGAGTTTCTAGGTTTATGCCACCACCAAGAAGCCTGATGCCAGCTACTCATAAACACCATTTTAGGGTTTTGTGGCAGGGCTCCTTAAAAGAGCTGCGAGGTGTTTGCTGCTAACACTGAGTCAGGAAACCTCTCTTAAAGGAGATGAGCTTGCCTCTAGCAAAGAGAGCCCACCTGAGAAAATGCTGCTACCAAGAAGCTATGCTTAATTCTATTCTTTTGTGTCTAGAATTTCCTCCCAAGCTCTCTTGGGTTTTATGTGGATGTAGTTGCTTCACATTGGTGCCATTTGTAAACAGGAGATCCTGTCCCACCTGGTCCCAGCTGCTCTTCCAGAGGCCCTGAGTTCAATTCTCAGCAACAACATGGTGATTCACAACCATCTGTAATGAGATCTAGTGTTCCCTTTTGGTGTGCAAGCAGACATGCAGGCAGAACACTGTATACATAATAAATAAATAAAATCTTAAAAAAGAAGGGGAGGAATTTTATGGGGCTATCACATTTAGGGCTGAGTGTTCCAAGGTCTCTCACTCTATATAATATCTGGCTGTAGGTCTCTGTATTTATTCCCATCTGCCACAGGAGAAAGCTTCCCTGATGATGGCTGAGCAAGGCCCCGATTCATGAGTATAACAAAATGTCATTAGTAATCATTGTATCACTATTTTTTTAAAAAAAAATAGTGGTATTTGATTTCTCCCTAGGTCCCTAAGTTATATAGTCTTAGGTTTTTGGTCACTGCAGCAGTGTCAGGTATGGGTTCCATCTCGAAGAGTGGGTTTTAAGTCAAATGAGATATGGTTGGTTATTCCTACAAACTTTGTGCTACCATTGCACTAAGATACCTTACAGGCAAGCCTCTACTGTGTATCAAAGGATTTGGGATTATGTTTCTCTTTTGGTGGCATGTTGACTACCTTCTTGTATGAAAGACACTAGAACCTAGGGGTGAAGGCTCTATGTAGGCACAAGCTTGATTTCTCCATGTTCAATGAGTTGTGTAGGCATTGTTTTCAGCAGTGGGGTTTTGGTCCCAGGTTGTGGAAATTAACCTATAGTCTTGGTAACAGCCTGGATTGTTTGTAGATTCCAATGGGACCCCTTTGGCCAGCAACTCAATTAAGTGTGACCCAATCTAGGTCCTGGAAGCTTTATTTGGTAATGAGATGTCAAGTTGGGATTCTTTCTTCCCTATTATTTAGCAATTTCATTTAGATCACTTTTATAATATTTATATTTTAGGAAGCTTCTACTATATGAGATTTTCATACTACTTAATGGTCCTTAATTTTCATTGTCTCTCCCCATATTCCCTTGCCAAGAGTGGTATAGCTGGATCTTGAGGTAGATGGATTCCCATCTTCTTGAGGAACAACCATACTAGTAAATTTCCATAATGGTTGTATGAATTTGCACTCCCACCAGCAAAGAATGAGTGTTCCCCTTACTCTACATCCTCACCAGCATGAGCAGTTGTGGAGGTCCCAAGAGGTGTCAATGCAGGCAGTGATTCATGAAGAGATAAGAATGAAAACCTGGTACAGACTGACTTTGTCAACCTGGGTCAGACTTCAGAGAGTCTAATGCCAGGCTGTTCATAGTCAGCATATTTAAGACACAGTGCAATTTTGGAAAAGGTTTCCAGGAAACAATCAGTCCAGTCAGTCCAATGCCAGGTACACAATTAAGCTTAAGGTATGACTACATAGAAATTCCTTTACAAAGTACATGTGACAATGAGGGTGAGTTCTATAGCTAAAAGGCCTAGAATCTAGTGTGGCCTCTGACCGATAGCATAGAGGTCAGCAGGCCATAGAGTACATGTGACATCTCCACTAAGGATGGGGAATAATCTAAGGAGGGAAGAGTTTGGGATAATTATTCTGGGGAATTTGAGTGAGGTCTGCCTCTATAGTGAAAGGTGGGTAGGGTCTTCCTCAAAGATAGCAACAGGTCACCCTGCCATGAACAAAATCCACTCTCAGCTTTCTGGATGGAATTCAGGTATTTGATCTTTATCTCCTCCAAACCCAAGCCTGATTAACATTCTGGTTCTCTTAGTGTGCCTCTGTGAGTACAAGGACCTCTGTGACCTCAACAAGTTTTTACTTGTTTTATTGGTCTTAGCTATTCTGACGGGTGTAAGAAGAAATCTTAAAGTAGTTTTGATTTGCATTTCCCTGATGACTAAGACTGATCAACCTTTCTTTAAGTATTTCTCAGTCATTTGAGTTTCCTTATTGAGGATTCTCTGTTTAGATCTGTACTCCATTTTTAATTGGGTTATTTGTTTTCTTGGTACCTAAGATTTTTAGTTCTTTATAAATTTTTAATCCTTGATTGAATGTGTAGTTGGTAAAAATCTTTCACCATTCTCAAGGTTGCTGCTTTATCTGAATGATGGTGTTTTTTGCCTTACAGAAAAAGTTCAGTTTCACGAGGTCCCATTTATTTATTGTTGATCTTATTGCCTGTGCTATTGGTGTTCTGTTCAGGACATCTTCTCCTGTGCCAAGGCTAGTCTCCAAGTATTTTTTTTTAATCATACAAGTCTTTCACTTGCTTGATTAGAGTTACTCCAAGATATTTTGTATTATTTGAGGTTATTGTAAAAGATGTTATTTACCATTTGTATATAAGAGCTCATAAAGAAAAATGTTTAATTAGGGATGACTTATAGTTCAGAAGTTTAGTACCATTATTGGCAGGAAGTGTAGGAACATGCAGGCAGACATGGTGCTGGAGCAGCTGAGACATATTTATTCTCAGACAGCAGGAAGAGACTGCCCCACTAGGCCTAGCTTGAGCATCTAAGACGTCAAAGCCTGACCCCATAGTGACACACTACCTCCAACAAGGCCACACTTATTCCAAAAAGGCCACACCTCCTAACAGTGCAACTTTCTATGGGGGCCATTTTCTTTCAAACCTCCACAGTGTGTTTGTTTATCTGTCTCTGTTGTGGTCTATATATGTGAACGTAAATGTTTGGGAATAATTTTTTGTACTACATTAATGTGTAAGAGTTATTGCCCCTGACATTTATTTTATTTCTTTTATAAAGCTGTTAGCATTTAATCTACATGGGAAGTAGAAAAAGACAAGATCTCCTGAATAAATTAGGAGCATGGGGATCATGGGAGAGGGTAAAGGGGAGGGGGAAGGAAGAGAGAGGAGTGGAGTGGAGAAAAATATATATCTCAATAAAAATATTATAAACATTTGAAAATGTATAACCACAAAAAAGCTGTTAGCTAATATACAAGAATTTAACAGTTAATTGTAGAATTTGAGACTGAAGGAAAAAATGGCTATATAGGGCTTCTTTTTTCTAAACCTCAGTCAGGACTACCAAAAAGATAACTAATTGAATTGTTAGCTTGAGCTTCCTTCCAGGCAGAATGTTTTGGGTCCAGGACTTCCGTTAATTTTGAAACTGGGACTGATTAAAAATAATTTTGTTACAGGATTTAGAAGATATATTTGATTTTATGAAATATTTATTTTATTAAAAAACCACAGTTTGCTTATGTAAAACATCATTCATTTAATCATAAAAGCTTTATTGTTATAAAAATTTTAATTTGCTAGATATATTTTGATATAAATTTTCTTTCAAGATGCATTCTAGAAAGAAATGGAATTTTATTAACTTTTTAATAGTTAAGGGTATCAGAAAAAGAGAAAACACAAAAATACTTTACATTGATCAGAATAACTCTAAATAATGCTGTTGGGTTATTGCCATGGTTTTGTTCTCCAGTAATATTCTTAATATGCCAACAAGAGGCATGAAGTTTTATAATGGCTATATATATATATATATATATATATATATATATATATATGAAATGGTGGGCTAATTTTACTGTTGGGATGAATGCTAGTAGATAATACATTTTTGTTGTAAATAATGTTATGAGATTGGCTATTTTCATATATAATTTGTATATTATAAAATTATCAAAATTTTATGTTTTATTAAAATATTTTCTGATGATTTTGTGAGGCTTTTAGCTACTTACGAAAATTTTTTTTAAAAGTCAAGATTCATTTAATAACTGTTTATGGGGCTGGAGAAATGTCTCAGTGGTTAAGAGCACTGGCTGCTCTGCAAGAGGACCTGGGTTCAATTCCCAGTGCCCATATAGTAGTCTCTCAACTGTCCATAACTCCAGTTTCAGGGAATTCAGTTCCTGCTCCTGACCTCTGCTTGTGTCAGGCATGCATGTGGTTCACAGACATAAATATAATCGAAACACCCATACACAAAACATAAAATAAAAGGAAAACTTGACAAGTATATGTTTATGTTAGTCTTACGTTTTATTTCACTTTTCGTGTGTGTGTGTGTGTGTGTGTGTGTGTGTGTGTGTGTGCTAGAGGAGGTTAGAGAAGAACTTGTGGGAATTGGTTAGCTCCTTTTAGGGTTTGTTGATTGACATGAGATTGTCAGAGTTGGTGGCAGGTGCTTTCATTCACTGAGCCATCTTGAGAGCTTACATATTAGTCTTTTAAGTTGCTGCTTTATATAACAATGATTTAAAGGTAATTTCAACACATTTAATACCCTATTTATCTGTAACTGGAAATGTGTAAAGATGTATGTCTAAACTTTATGTATTGTGCACAAATTTATTCAGTTAAAGGCATGTAAGTTCAATACATACACATGGACTGATAGGTGTTTACTCTTTCAAAATTTTATTTTTTTTCTGTGTATAAGTGTCTTGTCTTCACATATATATGTACACCACTTTTGTGCCTAGTGCTCACAAAAAATGTTAAGAGGGCATTGGATCCCTTGGAACTGTTATTACAGATATTTGTGAGCCACGATGTAGGTTCTGGGAATTGAACCTGGGTCTTCTGCAAGATCAACAAGTGCCATTAAGTTCTGAGCTATCTCTCCAGCTCCAAATGCTTAGTCTTATGCAAATCCATTATGACATTGATAGTCTTTTGACATTTATGTTATTTTTATTTAGCTACATTCAGATGAAAAAATGTTATTTGGGAGATCCTGCTGTTTGATCTTGTCTCTATGTCTACTTGCCATGACTAAACATTTTGTAGCTGTACATATGAGGTGTTCCTGTATGTCAGAAAATAAATCTGTTGATGGTCATTAGCATTGTTCTCTGGATTTGTTAGAAGTTTAAAAGTTCAGTTTTGCTAGGACTGTAAACCTATTACTCTACCAAGCCAAAGATATACAGTTTGCTCTCCAAATAGTAGCCGAGTTCATATATGAAAGACTTCTGTGTAGATCCTCTGCATAATGATAGCCATTGCAGCTGGCTCCTTTATATTTATATAAGCTTCCTAGGAAGCAAAGCTTAGGAGAACACTTTACCAAGTTGATGTCTTCCAGACTAGAATTGTTTGAGGTACTAGTCCTATTCAAACCTGTATTCCCGTGTTCCTAATTGTACTGTGACTATTATCTTTAGGCAAAGATAATTAGACATGCCATAACACTATATACTCCACATAGTGCCTCTAAATAATTAATTGATATTTGGTATTGACCAATATTCAAAGCATACATTTATTTATGCTTTTTAATCATGTTAAATTATGTGTAGGTGTATGTGTCTGCATGTGTGCATGAACACTTGAGTGTAGGTGCTTGCAGAAGATAGAGGCATCAGATCTTCTGGAGCTGGAGTTATAGACAGTTGTGAATTGCCTTCAGTGGGTGCTGGGAACCAAAATTAGGTCCTCTGGAAGAGCAGCAAGTGTTCTTAACTACTGATCGATCTCGCTAGCCACTTCCCCTTTTTTGTTGTTTATTTTTGAGATATTTTAATTATAACATTTCTCCTTCCCTTTCCTTCCTCCGACACCCCCATATAACCCCTCTCCAATCTTCTTCAAATTCATGCTCTCATGTTTCACAAATTCTATTGCATAGATATATGTTTTTGTATATACATATATATCTCCAACTATAACCTATTGAATTTATGTAATGTTAGTTGTTTGTATGTTTTCAGGACTGACAGTTTGACATTGAACAACAAATTGGTATCCTTCCTTACCTTTTTGAGGTGGGGACTCATTTTGCCTTTATCCTTTGCATGCTGAGATAATAGGTATTTGCCAACACACTTGGTTTATGCAGTGCGACATCAGTGGCTCTAGCCTAGGCTTCATAGCAAGACTTTGTCTCAGAGCCAACAACAAAATGAATTTAAACCCAGGCCTTTGTGAATTCTAGGCAAGCACTCTGCCAACTGAGCTACAGCCCCAGTTTTCCCTACTTTTAAAGGAACTTACTTTTTGATATTGTCTTCTTGATGGTTGTGTTTTTTGTAAATAAAGCTTTGTAACTGTTGTCTGTTAACATTCTGCAGAAGCACAAGTGACAAAAGAACCTGAGCAGCATTTTTGAGTTGTTAAAATGTCACCAGTATAACAGACCGAATTAAAGTTCAAGAATGGACTATATGTAGTCCTGGCCTAAGAGCCATCCATTTTATACTTCTTAGTTGCTTAAAATTGGCAATAACAGATTTTATTGGAACTAACTCTTTGATATCTGTCACTCTACAATATAGGACCACAGCAGATCAGCCAGTACAGATCTCATCCATGTTGAAGGACAGTCAATATCAAACTACCAGAAAAGTCTTCAGAAAATACTGTTCTCTGAAGTTGTAAAGAGGAAAATTGTCAGAATCAAAATGAAGCCATTCTGTTTGTTGTGCCTCATGCGTGTAATAAAACTTAGGAGGGCAGACAAAGAGAATCATAGATTTGAGGACAACCTAGGCTTCATAGTAAGACCTTGTCTCAAGCCAACAACAAAATAGAGTCACTTGTGCCAAACCTTCCAAAAATAACTAAAGCTAAGAAGTTATTGAGAAATGGTTCTAATGCATGATCATCTGACACTAACTGAATGTCTTTTAACCTTGAATCCTACTTGTGTTCTGTTTGTGAGACTATTAGACACAGGATTGAGATATATGGTGCCATGTCTCAGTGAGTAAAAGGTTTCTGCACAAGTCTGACAAGCTGAGTTAGATCCGAAGAACCCATGTAAAATGCCATACACAGTGGCAAGCATTTGTAGTTCCAGTACTCTTACAGTGAGATGGGAAGCGGGGGCAGGAGAGTCAGCTGAACACCTATGGGCCAAATATTCTGGAGTCTGCAATGCATCAGGAAAAACAAGAAAGACCTTGCCTTAAAACAAGGTGGAATGACTCTTGAAAAGTTATTTTCTGACCTCCACACACATGCTGTGACATTCATGTGTTTGCATTTACACACACACACACACACACACACACACACACACACAGGTGCACATGCACATAAAATTTTAACGATCTTTAAAAAGCAAAAGAAAAGAAAGTATAAAAACCAAGAGTGTAAAAATGCAATCTTCCTGGCAGGAATCAAGATATTCTAAATAGACACTTCTGCTTCTCTCTTTGGATGTCAGTATATATAAAACAATACAACTCAATAAATTGAAATTTCTCAGAAAAAAGTCAACTAATGCTGCCAAAGGGAAAACTTGTCTTCTAGAAAGAGACTTCATATACTTCTGACAACTTACCAGAAAATTTTGTAGGAAAGACTAGAGCTAAGTCAATGAGGTTAACCTGTTTTATATGTAAACTTCATGTGTAAACTTTAAATTAAAAGATTAAATCATCTTTTAATCCCAAAGATGATTAAAGGGCGTTGGTCACTGGACTTCTTTATTCTGACAAGTAGCTGAGTACAGTTTATAAAGACTCCCAGGGTCAAGGGCTATGATTTCTGAACTTTCGTAATAGGTTTCCTACCTCAGTTAACCCAATTTAGAAGCTTTCTCACATGCATGCCCAGAGATTCATTTCATAGGTGGGTCTAGAACTTCTCAAGTTGACAATCAATATTAACCATCACAAATCCACTCCTGGTCAACTTGATACCCAGGTATACCACTTTTAAGCCATAACATTTCATACTTTGTCTCTATAGGCTCATGGCCATTTCATACTGGCAGTTGTATTTAGTCTAACTTCGAAAGTCCCTGTAGCTGGTGGTGCACACCCTTAATTAATTCCAGCACTTGGGAGGCAGAGGCAGGCATAATGGCAAATCAATCCCACACCAGTTATGTTTTAAAAGGGTATTTATTTTGGGGGGTAAAACTTACATACACCATAAACCGCCAGGAAGGGAGCCTAGTCGCTGGAGCAGGAGCCAGGAGCAGGAGCTGGGACCAAGAGGCTGAGCCGAGACTTGCCACCCTTCTTTTCAAGAGAAATATACCATGCCCCAGTGGGCTGGTATTTCAGCGGCTATTGGCTGATGGAGCGGAAGGCGCTCCGGCAGCACCATGGGATCGTACATCAGTGACTATTGGCTGAAGCAGCAGAAGGTACTCCCGCAGCACCTCCCCCTTTTGTTTAAGTAAGAGAGTTCTAAGCCTACTACGAAACTATATACAGTAAGTACAAACCTACAAAATTATATACAATAAGTACAAATATCCTTTTCTAAATAGCTAAAGTCTTGTATAATAAATAATTTGGCCAAGTCATGAGAGGAAAGTAGCTACATTTATCTAGTCTTCAACCCCATAGAAGATCTGAGAAGGGAAATAATGTTACCTGAGTAATTTGGAAGTGCAATCAAAGAACTTCCAAACCATGCAACAAATCACAGAGACAACTGGCTACCTGGGCAATCACCAAAGACCTGTTTGCAGCGTTGAAGCAACCAACTGTGACTAAGGCCTAGAATAACTGACAGATTATTTTTAATAGGCAAGAGATTTTCCAAAACCATCTTACCCTGTCTTGGCAAGATTTAACAGTTCTGTTTATCCATTTCCGGATTTTATCCATTTCCGGATTTTAACAGGCAAGAGATTTTTCAAAACCGTCTTACCCTGTCTTGGTAAGATTTGACAGTTCTGCTTATTCATTTCCAGATACCGTGTATTTGTCAGTAGTTGAGGTATGGGCAGTTCCTTGCCCAGAGGCCAGTTTTGTCAAGAAGACAAGCTCCAAGTGGAGTGTCTTTGGTGCTCAACAATCTCTCGGAAATAAGTCGATGTTGCCAGGAGTGATTGTGTCTCACTATACAGAACTCTAAGATTAAATTAAATGCCATTTTCTACAGCTCTTTGAAGAGGTTGAAGACTATTTATATATAATCTCTATGTATCTAAAGACCTGATTAGTCTAACCATAAATATGACAGACATAAATGACTATTGATCTACAATTCTTAACATGTATCTAACTTAAAGACTAAGAGAATAAACAACTGTGCAATAAATGAGGACAATGACCTCCAAATGTAAACAATAAATATCAATACATAAACAATATGAGTATCTTAATCAGAGGCAGAAATGTACACTGCAATATGGTATACATATATTAATACAATATATATCAATACATAAAAAATGTTTAAAACAGGTAGAAGCATGCATACATACAATATTCAATATATGCCGATGTAATTATGTATAAACAATAACTCACAAATCACATTATTATCTATCCAATTATCCCCTTTTTTTTTCAAAAGATCCCTGAGCTTATAAAATTCCTTTCCCAACTCTCAACTGTATACTAATTATAATCAATCCCTAAATATTGTTCCTAAACCTGAGGACAAACTTTGCTGAGAGAGGGGACATCGTCCTCTAGAATTACTTCCAGCTGTCATGGGGGTAAGGTTCTTTCTGAAGGATCCTGTGAAAGTAAAGTGATGGTTAAATTTCAAGGTCAATGTCTTTTAAAATTGCAAACAGTCTCTGAGTATTTTGTGGAGGTCTTACCAGAATGTTGTTCAAGATGTGCACCATTTCAGCTAACCAAGTTGGAATCATCTGTGCAGCTGATACCTGGAACAGGACTTGTAGTAGCACTATCAGTATCATGACGTCATATCAACCGAGTGGAGTTGTTATTATGGGGGTCCCATCTTCTTCCTGGAAACTTCAAAAGTCAGTGCACGAAAAACTCATTGTTCATTGTGGAAAACTTAAACATTAATTATACAGACATATACAAATATACATTCAATGAAAGGTATGATAGACATATTCAATGAAAAGTATGCTAGACATGAACAAAAGCAAAGATGTTTTCTAAACTCATATTTCTTTCTGTCTCATATCATGGCTCTTGACATAAGACAGAAACTCCAGAAACTCTGGGTTTTTCTCCTAATAACAGGCTTGGAATTAGAGAGGGACTGAGCCAAGAGTTCAACTCCAAAACCAGCTCTATAAATTCAGAAATATGATTTAGTATATTTCAGAGCTTCATACTCACAGAACCTATTCAGTTTTCTTGATAATACATATTGGGTAGTTATTTTTCCATCTGTCAGTATTCAAACATCCAGGGTCCTTTGAATTTTTCAAAGACGAGGGTTTTCCTGTGGAGATAAGAACAGAATCCTGCCCCCATTCTATGTTTTTCTTACCACCTGTATGGTCATCATCATTGTAGATGCTGTCATTTCTCCTTTCCAAGAGGTTTCTTCTCTTCAGATCTAACCTTTATTAATTTTGATGGTATCCACAATTTTTCTTCTCCTGTGGAAACAAGAGCAAAACCCCTTCCCCAACATAGCACATCTCCTGGCTTCCATTGAGAGGTCAGCACATCCTTGATATAAACCAGTTGATTTAGTTCAGCAGACTTTTCCATTATCCAATGTCTTTCTGCCACTGTTGTTCCCTTCTCATTAGCGTTAAGAAAATTCAAGGTTAATAAGGCATTATGTAATCTATTTCTGGGGGCATTTTCCACCCCTTTCTGTTTATTTAACATATCCTTTATAGGTCGATTTGATCTTTCTATGACTGCTTGACCTGTAGAATTGTATGGTAAACCTGTAACATGCTTAATATTATAATAAGCAAAAAACCGTTTCATTTTCCTAGATACATAAGCTGGACCATTATCTGTTTTTATTTGTGCAGGTATACCCATAATGGCCACAACTTCTAATAAATGTGTGATTACTGAGTCAGCTTTTTCTGAGCTTAAAGCAGTTGCCCACTGAAAGCCTGAATAAGTGTCAATGGTGTGATGTACATATTTTAATTTTCCAAATTCTGCAAAGTGGAACACATCCATCTGCCAAATTTCATTCCTTTTAATATGCTGTGAATTAGTCCCTGCAGGCAATGGTGTTTGGTTATAAAAAGAGCAAGTAGGGCATTTCTTTACAATCTCCTTAGCTTGTTGCCATGTAATAGAAAACTCTTTTTTCAAGCCTTTGCTATTGACGTGATGTTTTTTATGAAATTCAGATGCCTGCAGCACACTACCAATCAATAATTGATCAATATCTGCATTACCTTGTGCTAGAGGACCTGGCAGACCCGTATGGGATTGGATATGTGTTATATACATAGGGCAGAGACTGTTCCTGATCATGTCTTGTACCTGGATAAACAATGAAGTCAGTTCTGTATCATCAGGTATAAATTCAACAGTTTCAATATGCAAAATAACTCTTTCTGCATATTGTGAGTCAGTAATTATATTAAGAGGTTCTTTAAAATCCCTAAGCACCATAAGGATGGCATATAATTCTGCCTTCTGGACAGAATCATAAGGACTTTGTTCCACTTTACTCAATTCTTCTGATTTGTAACCTGCTTTCCCTGATTTATTAGCATCAGTATAAAATGTACAGGCTCCAGTTATTGGAACATCATGGACAATTCGAGGAAGGATCCAAGAAGTTCTCTTTATAAAGTTAAGTCTCTTGCTTTTTGGGTAATTGTTATTGATTTCTCCCAAAAAATTAGCACAAGCTCTTTGCCATGGTTCATTGTCTTCCCACAACTTTTTTATCTCATCAGTAGTGAAAGACACTATAATTTCTGCAGGGTCTATACCTGCTAATTGATGAAGTCTCAATTTTCCTTTTATAATCAATTCAGAGACTTTTTCCACATATGTTTTTAATTTTTTACTTGGTTTGTGTGGTAAAAAGATCCATTCCAAGATAATATCATCTCTTTGCATCAAGATTCCTGTAAGAGAAATTCTGGAAGGCAATATGACGAGAATACAACTAAGCTTTGAATTTACCTGTCCACATAAGCCTCCTGTAATTTTTCTTCACCCATTGTCAGTTCTTTTTCTGCTTCGGCTGTTAATTCTCTGGGACTATTTAAGTCTTTATCACTATCCAAGGTCTTGTTTAAATGAATTATTAGATCAGGTGTTATCCCAACAGCCGGTCGTAGGTTAGAGATGTCTCCTAATAATCTTTGAATGTCATTAAGAGTTAGTAACCGGTCTCTCCTGATTTGTGCCTTTTGAGTCTTAATTCTTTTTAAACCTATTTTATAACCTAAATAATTAACAGAATTTCCTCTCTGAATTTTTTCAGGAGCAATTTGCAATCCCCATTTAGGTAATACTATTTTTACTTCTTCAAACAGCCTTTCTAAGGTGTCTTTGTTTTGATCAGATATCAGGATATCATCCATATAGTGGTATATTATGGACTTAGGAAATTGTTTGCATAGTAGGGTGTGGTGGTACACACCTTTAATCCCAATGCCTGGGAGGCAGAGGTAGGTTGACCTCTGTGACTTCAAGGGGCAGAGGTAGTTGACCTCTGTGACTTCAAGGTGTGGTAGCACACACCTTTAAACCCAATGCCTAGGAGGCAGAGACAGGCAGATCTCTGTGAGTTCAAGGTGTGGTAGCAAACACCTTTGAGCCCAGCACTGGGGAGGCAGAGACAGAGGGATCTCTGTGAGTTCAAGGACAGCCTGGTCTACAGAGTTATTCCAGGACAAAGATATACAGAGAACCTGTCTCAAAAAGTAAAAGTAAAAATAAAAGAAATAGAGGTTAAAATAAAGCCACATAAAGATGGAAAATACACAGAGAATCTTGATACTGTATGTTATTATGCTCTCTTTGAATTGTTTGAATGCTGAGGAAGGAGCAACAGCTGCTAAAAGACTTTTGTTTATAAATGATGCTGAACTAACCCAAGATAGGTATTTTGAAAATACCTTTGCTTCAAAAGTGAAGTCAAAAGATATGTTACTTTGGAGAAGAGATTTTGCTTCTGTTTCCACAGAAAATGAGAGGCTGTGGATTCATTCTGAGTTAAGAAAAATCAGGTTCGAAAAAGGAAGACCACCTGAGAAATCCCCGGTAGGACCAGATGGCCCAGATGACAGAGTTCTACATCCAGAACAGATTCAAGACTGCTGCCTGAGATGATCAAGACTCACAGGATACTCCAGTCAGGACTTGATTATAACTCTAAATTTTCTTTAGGTCCCCATAAGATCATCAGCGCCCCCAACCAGCAGGAAGTAGCCTGAAATACTACGCCCACATTCCCAACAAATGGACTATGGGTATTTTCCTTTGTTTTTAAAAAAAGAGGGAAATGGTGTGAGAGAATTGTCTGTATTCTGTCAATCATATTTTAATAAAACGCTGATTGGCCAGGCAGGCAGTATAGGCGGGAAAGCCAGACAAGAAGTAGAGGTGGAACAAAGAGACTGGGAGTATTCTGGAAAGCAGGAAGCTCCCTCTCCAATTCTGCCCAGACCACTGGAGAGGAAAGATGTAAGCTGCCCCGCTGGAAAAGGTACTGAGCCATGTGGCTAACATAGATAAGGATAATGGGGTAACATAAGTTATAAGAGCTAATAAGTAGCCTGACCTAATGGGCCAATCAGCTTTATAACTTATAGAGATTTCTGTGTGATTGATTTTCTCTGGGACTTGCTGGTTGTGGGGTACTGGGTGGGAACAGATACTCCAACAAGCCACCCTCATGTTACACAGGCAGATCTCTATGAGTTCAACGCCAGCCTGGTCTACAAGAGCTAGTTTCAGGACAGACTCCAAAGCTACAGAGAAACCTTGTCTCAAAAAACCAAAAAAAAAAAGTTCCTATAATCTTTAGTAGTGCCATAAGGATTTAAATGTGGAGTGCAGAGGCTCTTTTGAGGCTCAGGCAACCTCTTAAACATGAGTTTACATTCTTCTAGTAAACAATGGTACAGAACAAACATTCCTGTTCCTAAAGGGAGGAATGGGCTCATACCAAGGAAAGTTTGGATCCAAGACAGACATAAACAACCAAGGTAAAACACCAAAACCTGCAGCTCCATGTCCAACATCTGGAGCTCTTGTTGGAATCAACTGTGATCCAAAAAAATTGAAGAACTACTCCTCCAGTTCTACCTTCTGTAACACACATAGTCTTTCTCATGAATTGGCTTTATGCTGTACTTGCAACTTTTGTGAGCAGATGTCCCATGATCCTAGCTTTCCAACCCACACCCTTGAGTCTCCATTGCAACTTGGGATTCACTTTTAAAAAGTTCAAACATTCTAGACCATCAAATGATGCTGCCCACATTGAGCGTGAGTCTTTCCATCTAATTTAGAAACTCCCTCCAGATATGTCCAGAGGTGGGTGATTTTAGATTCTGTCAAGTTCATGATTATCCTTAATACTCACATTTAATAAGTAAATATCTACTCTCAGCCTCCATTTCAACCATTGTTGCTATTCTGTTCATATGCCCATTGTATCCAGGGTATGATAATTAGTGACAAAGATCCATGCAGTTGGCTAAGTCATTTTTGTCTTATTGGTTTAAATTATATAAGAGAATTATACTGCACAATTGTGAGGGATGTTTAAACATACCTGAAATTTATAGGGCAGGAGCCAGGATTAGTACACAGTTAGAATTTTTGTTATGGAAAGCTCATTTGGCATTAAGGACTTCAGTTGATCGACCAAGGCCCATCCAGCTTATCAGGTAGGTGATTTTTTATGTAAAATAAACTGATGATTGTTATTTACCACATTTACAAAAGATCTTCATGGAAATAGGTTAGTGTTTATTGACCTCTGAAACTGAGCAATCCCCAATTAAACACTTTCTTTTATAAGAGCTGCCATGGTCAACTCTCCTCTTCCCTCCTCTCCTATCCTCTCCCCTTCTGCGCTACCCCTGCCCTACCAGGCTCCCAATTTACTCAGGAGGTCTTGTGGACAAGTCCATTTTTGTGTTAACCATCTAATGCTAGGCATGGGGGTCTTGTTATTTATGTGAGATTCAATTGAAAAAGACTAAGTTTTCCTTTGCAAGTAGATAACAGTTGAACATAACTTCTTGATTAGAGATGGGAACTCATGTCTACTTCCCCTCTTAGTCCTGGAACTCCATCTGGTTTAGCCTGTGCAGGCATTGTGCATGCTACAACCATCACTATGAGTTAATATGTGTGTCAGTCCTGTTGTGTCTGGGAGACACTATTTCTGTGGTGTCATCCAGTCCCTCTGGCTCTTACAGTATTTCCACCTCCTCATCTATATTGGTCCCTGGTCCCTGAGTGGAGGGACTTGATGAAGATATCACATTTAGTACTGAATACTCCAAGGTGTCTCTTTCTCTGCACATTGTCAAGTTGTGGGTTTCTGTATTTGTTCTCATCTACTGTATGAGAAAACTCCCATGATGGAGACCTTGGTTGAAGGAGACAGTGATTTATGGGTGTAGCAGAATGTTGTTAGAAGTCATTTAATTTTTATGTCCCTTTAGTGGAACAATAGTATTTGGTTTTTTTCCTAGTCCTATGGTCTAATTAGGCTCAGGTTTTTGGCCACCTGAGCAGTGTTAGACATAGGTTTCATCTCTTGGAGTGGGTCTTAAATGCAATTAGAGAGTGCTTGGTTGCTCCAACTTTTAGGCTACTATTGTACTAGTGTATATTGCAGGTAGATCACCTTTGTAGATCATAGTATTTAGACCCAGGATGGTAATTACCTTTATCCTTTGGCAGCATGCAAAGTACCTTCCAGTACCATGAAAACTAGTCAACAGTGGTGAAGGTTCTAGTTAGGCACCAGCTTGACTTCTCCATGTTCAATGAGATATATAAGTGCTCTCTTCAGCAATAGGGCCTTATTTACAGGAGATTATTACCAAGTCAACTCAAGTTACATACATGGGGCTGGAGAAATTACTCCTGGGTAGAGTAGCAGGCCTCCTATGAGCTCTATTTGGAGTCAGTCCTTAAGGTGTTACTTGGCTTCTATATATTCCTTGAAATGACACGGTGGTGGTGGCACAAGCCTTTAATCCCAGCACTCGGGAAGGAGAAGCAGGCAGATCTCTGTGAGTTTGAGGCCAGCCTGGTCTACAAGAACTAGTTCCGGGACGGGCTCCAAAAGCTACAGAGAAACCCTGTCTCGAAAAACCAAAAAAAAAAAAAAAAAATAGAAAGAAAAGAAGGAAGGAAGGAAGGAAGGAAGGAAAGAAGGAAGGAAGGAAGGAAAGGATATTCTTTTTTCCAGTGGACAGATACCCAAGTAAGTGGCTATGGGTCCATTTGTGGAAGTACTGTGACGGTCATTATATACTCACCATTACCCTTCTTCACAGGAACCCATCCCATCCGCCATTTCCCCAATCTGAAAAAGGGCTGAAGTTGGTGAACTGAACAATGAATGAAGAGTTCATTGGGAAAAATTTCCCTCGGTCTTCTATTTGATCTTTTCCAGTCTATAAATATTGAGCAGCACCTTTATTATCTATTAGCTGTTCATCTGTTCACAGTGTGTCATGTGCCGTCTCCCGACTCTTTGAAAATAAAGTCCCCCTGGTTTCCCTTCAGACCACGTGGTTATTCAGTATGTGGCTTCCCGGAGTCTTGTGGTCAAACACCTCTACTTGATGTCTTTGGTCATGGGCCACTTTGTCTTTGTGGATGCTAATAAACCCTCTTCTGATAATCTTCCTTACTGTGGAGGAGTCCATTTCTAACATTAGGAGAGCTTGTGTCCTTCTTACTTGTGCCCTCCTGTTGGCTTCTGTCATGTCCTCCGGTTTTGGCTCTCTGCAGATACTGTTTTCTGGCTGTGATTTTGGCTTTATGTTGTCTTTCCTCAGTATTTTCATTCCTTCTTCTGTAGCTTTCCAGAGCTGCTCAGGCCTCTCCTTTTGTTCAGTGTGGGTTGGTTGGCACCAGGTCTCTGTGAGCTACAGTAGTAGGAATATCTGACTCCTTGTCCTTTTCATGGGGCTAGATTCTGTGTCCTGAAAGAAGTCTTCCAAGTCAAAACTCTTCCTTTTATTTATTTGTATGCATGTACATGTTTGTATACCCATGTGTGTGTGTGTTCATATGTGGAGTCCAGCAGTAGATGACAAGTGCCTTCTTCAGTCACCCTCCACTGGATTATTTTGAGACCGAGTTCTTTGTTGAATTTTGGGTTCGATGATAAGACTATGGTGGTATTGTGGTTTGAACTGGAATGCCCCCATGGCCTCATATATCTGAAGAATTAGGATGTAGCCTTGTTGGATGAGGTGTGTCACTGGAGGTAGGCTTTTAATAGTCCATGACAGGCCTAGTCTCTCTTTCTCCACCTGCTGCTCGAAGATCAGGATGAAAGCTCTTAGCCCCTGTTTCAGTGCTATGTCTGCCTGCCTCCACCCTCCCCACTATGATAGTCATAGATTAGCCCTCTGAAACCATAAGCAAGCCCATAATTAAATGCTTCCTTTTAAAGTTTCCTTGGCCATGGGTCTCTTTACAGCAATAAAGCACTAACTAGGGCAAGTCATTGGGCATCAACCCTAGGGATCCTCTCCTCTTTGTCTTCTCAGTGCTGAGATAGCAGGTACAGTGCTTCCCCAGCCAAACCTTGTGTTCCTTCTCAGTTTAATAACCAGGAGAGGCTGCTGACCACTCCTTCCAGGGGGATGCTAATTGTCAAATATAGGAAACACCTGTAGCTTTTGATTGCTGAGTTTCCCAGCCATCTCCATCCTTTTTATTAGCCCATTTCATCCGGATTTTTTCACAAATATAAGTCAACATGCTGTAAATGTCATTCATCTCCTAGGTCATCTCCATAGAAATCTTTATCAGGGCCTTGTTGGAGTCTGGGGACCATGCTTCAGCTGGAGCCATACAGATCTGAGTGTCCTATGCTCTGACCTGGGCCCATGCTGCTGCCATGTCTGGGTCTGTGGTCCTACTGTGGGAACCATGTGGGATGGAATCAGAGGACCATGCTGAGCTGGCCCTGCCCTTCACTGGCCCTGGACTAGCTGCCCCACCCCTTGCTGGATGTTGTAGCAAGAGAGCTGGCCCTGAACCTCATGGGCGAGCTGCCCCCCAACACACTCAGGAGAGATGGCTCCACCCGTCACCACAGCAGGGGAGGAGGAAGAGCTGAGTCTGATGGCATGAATACAGGGGAGCTAACCCTGCTCCACTTCTGAGGTGGGTGCCCCCAGTGGCCTGGACTGGCCAGCTTAACTACTACCCAGGCCCATAGCCAGGTTTTGGGTTGATTCACCCTAACATCTACTCCATATAGGACGTGCTGGAGCTTGTGAGGGAACTGGCCCTGTGAAATGCTAACCTCAGGATATCCAAGAGGAGTTCCAATGAGGATCCAGTTATAATGGTGTACCAGAAAATAGAGATCTTTAACCAGACCAGTGACTCATTGGAATTAGCATTTGCAAGTAAAGCTGATTGGACCAAAGGGTATACTGTGTGACACACCCCTGTTCCCAACACCATCAGGACGATGAAGAGATGTTGGAGAGGCAAGAAAGATGAAAGAGCGAAGTGGTTTGTTTTGTTGTGATTTTGGTTCTTTTACTTTTTGTTTGTTTGCCGTTTTGTTTTGCTTTTTTAAAATTTTCATTTGGAGGGCCACTGCAGAGTGGGGGGGGTATGGAGGGACTGCAAGGTAAGCAGAATTGGGGTGCATGTGTGTGTGTGTCTATTGGAAGATATTATACAACTGGGACCCTGAGCAACCTGTCACATTCTTAGTATCTAGGACTCCAAGGCTTGTCATGTGATTGCAGAGCATCCATGGGTAGCTAAGTAGGCCCACAAGTATCACAGTGTAACTATTGATTAACTGCTCACTTCCCAGGTAGAGGGTCACTGGTTTGTTTGGGCATTGCCCAAGGAGTCTTTTCTTCCACAACCACAGTGCAACATCCCCACAGTTGTAACATCTAAACCTTGCATTGTAGTGGTGGGATCTGAAGGCATGGTAGCGGGATAATCTATACCTGTGGTTCTCAACCTTCTAATGCCGTGACCCTAATACAGTTCCTCATGCTGCGGTGACCTCAAACCATAAAATTATTTTCATTGCTACTTCATAGCTGTAATTTTGCTGCTGTTATGAATTGTGCTGTAAATATCTGTGTTTTCTGATGATCTTAGGCCACCCCTGTAAAAAGGTTATCGGACCCCTAAAGGGGTTGAGATTCACAGGTTGAGAACTGCTGATCTACATGAATTTTCATGCCATTTGTTGTGTTGAAACAAACCCTGGTCTAACCAATGCATGCTCACTGACTTATGTAGCATAAATTCTTATTGGTATTAATAATAAAAACCCAGAGTCAGATATAGAGGTTAATGCTGAAGATCACAGAAGCAGAGCGACCAGCCACTAGGGAGACTTTTTACTTCTGACTGTATCTCCAGATTTCAATGAGCTCTTGTCTCCTCCTGCCTTATATTTCTCTCTCTGCCAGCCTTATCACTCCTGTCTCAACTTCCCTAGTGCTGGGATTAAGGGTGTGGGATCCCAAGTGCTGGGTTCACCTTTGTGTGAGCTCTGATTCTCTTTTGGACAGATTTAATCTAGTGTAGCCCACGGTGGCCTTGGACTCACAGAGATCCCTCTGACTTTGTCTCCTGGGTCCTGGGATTAAAGGTGTGTGCCCCCACTCCCTGGTCTGTATGGTTGACTAGTGTGGCTAGCTCTGCACTCTGATCTTCGGGTAAGCTTTATTTTTAAACTATCAAAATATCGCTACAGACTATTCCCCATACCTGGGATGTAAATGTCAAAATCATTTCTTGTCATTATCCATGAAACTAGGGGCTCTTCTCTAATAGTGTCCCTGGATATAAGTGACCTGTCAGGGGAGTGTCATGTCTTGCAGGAATGGTAAATCTCACTGAGAAGTAACTGTGGAAAGTTAGGGCTTGGCGAAGATGTGGCTGATGAACTTTAGCAATGCGGACTTTCAGCTTCAGCTTAGCAACATCCTTTTCACCAAGCTCAACAGCTGAGGCCCGCAGTCATGTAAGTTTCCTTCAGGCAGAGGTACCGATTCATCCTGTGCTGGGCACAGCCTGAAACAGTCCACTAGCTACTGGCTAGTGAACCTTTGGGAATCCCAAATACTTCCTCATTCCTTTTATGATTTGACTCACAGACTGCAGCGGGAGTTTGTTGGTGCACAGTTTCCCAGGGATGACAAGGGTATTCACATTGAATCAAATGCTCACAAAGAATGGTTTTTGACACATCCGTTTTATTGATGTGGCCTCATTAACACCATAGTCTGTCTGTCTCTCCTGCTCTTCCTCTAACCTTTTGGGGTATGTATCTAGGATGTACCTGTCTTGGCAGTTTATATGCTTATCAAATCTTAAACTGGAAATAATCTGTATCTGCTGCAATACATGTAAACATGTGTGAAGCTCTTGGAAAAGAATAACCTGGCTAACATCTAAATGCCATTCTAATAAAGTGTAATGTGTTCCATATTGTGCTGTTATGACCAAGGAATAAGGCCAGACGCTTCCTGCTGTCTTCATTTTATCTGATAATGTAAACCCAGAAGACCATAATGTGGGATGTGCTTATTTGCAGTATGAGTGATTTAACCTAGAGCTCTTCCTTTATGAAGAAAATGTTACTGGAAACTGCATCATAAATGAATGATAAGAGCAGGTCTTCTTTTCAATAGGAAATAATCACAATTACATCTGAGATAAACATTTGGCATTTTATGTGCAAGGTCCTGTAAAGGAACAAATGATGTATATTATGAATGTCACTCTAATGAAAATGCTATGTCACAAAAGCAGGGAGGTTGCATATTTAGTGCCCTCTGGTGTGAATATCAGTAAAAGCTGGTTACTTTTTATACCTTAAGATTTAGGAGGATACTTTGGAGATCATGTGAGATAACCTAGTTCTTCATAGAAGCCATTTATGCAATCTAAATGAATGTTTCCTTCTGTCTCTTGCCTCAGGATCAGATTACGCATTTTTTGTAATCTTATTCACTTCAGATTAATATTAGAATTTGCTTAAGGTGTGATGTTGGTGATAATTAGATGCAGGAGTTATTTTTGTAGATGTATCCGTTAGTACTGAGCTGCACAACTCTGTGTTTTGAATGGATGTGGTTTTCTGTGATGGTCTCTGTTGCAATGAGAAGTTTCCTTAATGAGAAGGGTGAGGACTACACTCATCTGTTGGTATTAGGACAAATATCTCGAATGTACTTAGGAGTCATGTTGATTTAGTAAAGCAGCAGTTGTAAGTTCCCCTCTAAGAGCCATGACTTTACCAGCCCTGGAAAACTGACCAGGTTTCTAATACTAGCCATTTCCCTCTTTTTGAATGTGTTTTAAGTCCAATTAGAGAGCTGTTGGTTATGATCAAGGCATGCGTGCCACTAGTGCACTGTTAGGGTTATCATACCATGTTGGTGGTTTTGTAGGTTTATATTATCATATATGCATAGGACTATTGGATGCTTCCTTTCTTTGGAAGTTTCCAGGGCTTTCTCTGGTACCATGAAAACTAATTCTCAGAAAAGAGGCCCTGTGTCTGAAATGCATTATATCTTTAGTATGGACAGCCAAAGGCAATACCAATAGCATGTAAAGTTTTGGGAGACATTTGGGAAACTCTTTCCTACAACTGATCGTGTTTGTGTTATAGGTGGTCTTTGGCTATTGGAGGGAGCATTGCCAGCCCAGATGTGAAAATTTCATTTAAATTGTATGTGTTTATTTTTATACAGACTTATGTGTATTATAGTGCTTTTTAGGTGAATACTTAATGGTAAGATTCCTTATGATGTTTCCAGACACCCTTACTCTTATTTTACCCACTTCCTTCTGTCTTTATCTGCTTCCCCTCCCTAGTTAGGCTCCCTTTATTCTGATTCTCCCAATCAGATCAATTGTTCTCTGACAACCCCTCTCTAATGCTCCTACACCTTCCTGACCCAGGCAATGGTCCCTTTTTACATTCCTGGTTTCTGTACTTAGTCTAGGCTATGTACTCAGTTTAGAAGATTCTTATCTCAGGAGCCTCCAATGAGAGATAACATGTGAAAGTTGTCTTGCTGGATTTGGGTTACCTTACTCAATATCATCTTTCCTAGTTCCCTGAAGAAGAAAATGTCTATGAACATTTAAAAAATTAAATTAATATTTATTTGTTTTGTTTTTGAGATTATAATTACAACATTTATCCCCCCCTCTTTTTTTAAATCTTAGTTAGGGTTTCTATTGCTGTGATGAAACACCATGACCAAAAAGCAAGTTTGGAAGGAAAGGGTTTTGTAGTGAGGAGTTGCGGGCAGGCCTGCTTTTCGTCCCACCCAGCTCCCGCATGGCTAGCTTAGCCCCGGAAATAACAACACACAAATTGTTTCATTTAAACACTGCCTGGCCCATTATCTCTAGAGAATTAGTTACTGGCTAACTCTCACATCTTGATTAACCCATTTCTAATAATCTGTGTAGCACCACAAGGTGGTGGCTTACCGGAAAAGATTCAGCATGTCTGACCTGGTAGCTGGCTCCATGGCGTCTGCCTCATAGCCCTCTTCCCAACATTCTGTTCTGTTTACTCCGCCTACCTAATTTTCTGTCCTATCAAGGGGCCAAGGCAGTCTCTTTATTGACCAATGAAAATAACACAATAGACAGATAACCCTCCTCCATCAGGGTTTATTTGACTTAAACTTCCATAGCATTGTTTATCTTCAAAGGAGGTCAGGACAGGAACTCAAACTGGACAGGAATCTGGAAGCAGAAGCTGATGCAGAGGCCATGGCGGGGTGCTGTTTAGTGGCGTGTTCCTCTTGGCCTACTCAGCCTGTTTTTTTTTTTATATATATAGAACCCAGGACTACAAGCCCAAGGATGGCACCATCCACAATGGTCTGGGCCCTCCTCCATCAAGCACCAATTAAGAAAATGCCCTACAGGATTGCATGCAGCCCTATATTGTGGAGGCGTTTTCTTAATTGAGGTTCTCTCCTCTCAGATTACTTTAGCTTGTGTCAAGTTGATATAAAACTAGCCAGAACACTTTTCCTACTTCACAACTGTCTCATATATACCTCCTCTCTCCTGCTCTCCTTCAAATTCAATTCATGACCTCTTTTCTTACTGTTATTTCTTGCATATCTGTATATATATATATATATATATATATATATATATATATATATATATATATATATATATAGGGCTGTATCTATTCAGTCTGTGTAAAGTTACTTTTATGCATGTTTTCAGGGCTGGCATTATACAAAGTCTTTAATTTTTTAAGGTTTATTTGGATCATACTCTGCAAAGGGGAGCTGCCAGCTGCAAAAGTGCAGAGGAAACCATAGCTCATCTTATTTTCAGGTTACTTAATCAGAAAGGCCAAAGTTTGTAGAACCACCCACAAGTACTTCAAGTGTAAATTCTTCCATACATCCTGAACTTCATTTGATTTTATCATTTGATTCTTTTTATCTTTTCTGGAAAATGTATTTTGACACCTTTATGTCCTCTAATTTGAATGTTTTTAATTGCAGATGAGGACCAATATGCATTGTTTCCTATAGTGCTGTAGTATTAGTTTTTATATGTAACTGGTGCTCCAACTCCAAAGGCTACAGATATTGGCTTAATTGTTTTTCATGTATCTTTGTCAGCAGGCTTTAAAAACCTATGTTGAGTACCTTTTTCATATTTTGGTACTAGACATTTATTGGTGAAAAACATTTTTGTATAGGAGGGGTTGCTTACTTTATTTGAAGCCACAATTATGAACATATAAACAAGATCCAAATATCACCATCAGGGAACGTTGACTCTAGAAGAGCACACTGATATTCTCTCTTTCTCTCCTCTCCCCTCCCTCCCTGCTTTCTGCTTCTTTTGAAGGGAGGATGCTCAGAGTAGAAAGACAGCTGTTAATATACTTGCTATTCCACAGGCTGTTTGGGAAGGATGTTCAATTCATTAGCTGTATAGATTGCTTCTGGAAAACCAATTAGTTGGCTGAGGGGACAGGAAGGGGAAAGGCTCAATTTCCATGCTATATTTTGTACTTTAGAATTTTATTGTATCTTTTTTGATATATGGTCATGTAGCACAGGCTGGCATTCTTTACCAGGTGTATGTTACCAATAAAGATGATTTAAAACCACATATGAGATCAGTGTTTGTTATTGTTGTGGACATTTAAGAAATGACTTTAAAACTTATGGTGCTGCATGCAATAAACTTTGGTATTTGAGCACAGGCAGTAATGACTGAAGAGACAAAAGCAGCTAAATTTGGATGTAGGTGATATCTGGGCAGACCTGCCTGCCATCCTATTTACTAAAATTTATGCAACACAAATACACAAAGGAAATTTCCTTGCCTTGACTCCCCAGGGAGGTGTATATAAAACCGGCCCCTTTATCTGATGTAGCTTCTTGGATAAAGTGTGGATATGAAAACAGTGATCATTTTCTTGTCTTCTGAGTGGCTAGTGGGGGCGGAGGAGTAAGAATGTTGTTTTTAGTACCAAAGCAGTGTTTCTGGGTTTGGAAGCTTAGTTTCAAAGCAAGCGTTGTGCTTGAATCTCTGGGGGGGAGGGGAGGGAGGAGCACAGGTTGTAGATGGCCTTCTGTGATTGTGTGATGTTGGTATTCTAGATGGGCCTATATTTGATCAATTTGATTTTAAAAAATATCAGGGACTTGTGTGACTAAAAGGTATGAGCTCGCTTCTGGTCACACTGGGGTGCATGGGTTTTAAAGGCTTCAGCACCCAGAGGCTTCAAGATTCCTCTGAGGAATCACATTTCTGCACTGCCTTAGTTTCTTGGGATAGACTTAGGACCTGAACTTCAAGAGAAGTCACAACCTTACATGAATTGGCTCATTTCCATGAGGCCATATATTAATAAGACCTGCACTTCCAAATAAATGTCACTCAATGCATGTAGCTATTTGTTGTTTTATATCACAAGTATGAGTATTTTGCCTGTGTGTATGTCTTTGTACCACATGCATGCCGGGTACTCATGGGAGTCAGAAGAGGGCCTTGGATCTGCTGTAACTGGTGTTACTGATGGATGTGGCCACCATGTTGGTACTGGGAATCACAGCAATGTCTTCTGCAGTCACAATAGGTGCTCTTAACTGCGGAGATATCTCACTAGCCCCTACATGTGAAATAAACTAAAAAGTAATTTCCAGTTTCTTCCTCACAATAATGGGCCAATGGCTACATGAGGTTTATGAGTACTATGCTAGACGATACAGGTAGAACAAGGTTGCTGTGGTAGTCTGAATGAAAATGGCTCCTATAGGCCAGGATTTATCCATGATGCATGAGCTGGAGTTTTGGAGCCCATTCCTATGGTTGGATACTGTGCTCAGCCTTGATGCAGTGGGGAGGGACTTGGTCCTACCTCAACTCAATATGTCAGGTTTAGTTGACTCCCTATGGGAGGCCTTACCCTTTCTGAGGAGTAGATAGGGATGAGGGAGGAAGGGAGAGAGAGCAGGAGGAGAGGAGGGAGAAGGGACTGTGATTAGCATGTAAAGTGAATAAAGGAAATAAATAAATAACAAAAAAGGAATAAGGGAAAATAATTTCCAATTAAAAAGAAAATAGCTCCCATAGACTCAGGGAGTGGCATTAATAGAGGTATGACCTTGTTAGAGTAGGTATGGCCTTGTTGGAGAAAGCATGTCACTGTAGGGGTAAATTTTGAGGTCTCATATGTTCAAGCTAGGCCTAGTGTGGCAGTCTCCTTCTGTTTTCTGAAGATCAAGATGTAGAACTCTCTTTGTTTTTTTTTCTTCTACTGCCATCCATTTGCCTAGGAGTTTTAAGATACCATTGTTTGTTACCACTGAGTAGTATTCAACTGTGTAAATGTACCACATTTTCTTTGTCCATAAGGAGAAGTAGACAAGATCTCCTTAGTAAATTGACTGTGTAGGGGGAGAGTGGGAGGGTAGTAAGGGAGTGGGGAGGGAACAAGGAGAGTGGGGAGGAGAACATGAGGAATCGGGAAGATCAAGTTGGGTAAAGAACAGAGAGGGAGACCAAGGAAAGAGATACTTTGAAAGAGGGAGCCATTGTGGGGTTAGCAAGAAATCAGGCACTAGGGAAACTCCCAGGAAACCACAAGGATGACCCCAGCTAATAATCTAAATAATAGTGGAGAGGATGCCTAAACATGCTGTGGTCATGGTGTCTTTTCAGAGCAATAGAGACCTTCCCCTGTAATCGGATTGATGACTACCTTAATTGTCATCATAGAACCTTCATCCAACAACTGATAGAAACAGAAGCAGAGATCCACAGCTTAGCACTGGACTGAACTCCTGGAGTCCAGTCAAAGAGGGGAAAGAGTGATAATATGAGCAAAGGGGCCAAGACCATGATGGGGATACCCACAGAAACAGCTGACTCAAGCTAGTGGGAGCTCACTGATCCTGGACCAACACTGAGGAACCAGCCTAAGACCAAATTAGGCCCTCTGAATGTGAGTGACAGTTGTGTGGCTTAGGCAGTTTGTGGGGCCACTAGCAGGGGAACCAGTATTTATCCCTAGTGCATGAACGGGCTCTTTGGAGCCCATTTCCTATGGAGGGATACCTTGCTCAGCCTAGATACAGTGGGGAGGGCTTTGCTCCTGCTTCAAGTGAGTGACAGACTTTGTTGACTCCCCATGGGAGGCCTCACCCTCTCTGAGGAGTGGATGGAGGATGGGGTGGGAAGAAGAAGGGGGTTGGGAAGACAGGGGAGGGAACTGGGATTGGTATGTAAAATAAGATTGTTTAAAAAAGATGTGGAACTCTCTCAGTTACCTCTCCAGTACCATGTGCCATGTTTCCCACCATGCTGATAATGGACTAAACCTCTGAGTAAGCTAGCTCCAATTAAATGTTTCCATTATAACAGTTGCTGTGGTCATGGTGTCTTTTCAGAGCAATAGAAGCTCTAACTAAGACACTCACCATTACAGAACATTTTTCTGTCTATCACTGAACTGAGTTTTTCAAGCACAGTAGAATTGAATGTGGTTGTTGATGTAGGAGGGTCATCTGTCTATTGTGTTACTTTCATTGGTTCATAAAGAGACTGCCTTGGCCTTTTTGATAGGCCAGCCCTTAGGTGGGTGGAGTAGACAGAACAGAATTGTGGGAGAAAGAGAGCAGAGGCAGGCAGTCACCATGACTCTCCTCTCCGAGACAGACGCAGGTTAGAATCTTTCCCAGTAAGCCACCACCTCGTGGTGCTAAACAGATTACTAAATATGGGTTAAAGCAAGATGTGAGAATTAGTCAATAAGAGGCTAAAACCAATGGGCCAGGCAGTGTTTAAAAGAATACAGTTTCCATGTAATTATTTCGGGGGGAAGCTAGCTAGAATCTGGGTGGGAACGCAGCCCGCTCCTTCCTTTTACAGAGTGGCACCCAACGGTTGTGATTCATAGTATAGACCTCTTGGGTGCTTTTCCCTCCCACCTAAATCTACACATGCCTTATAGTTTGGTTCATTTCTTCCTCAAAACTTCAATGTTGACCACTCTATTTTACAAAAATGACTTCACTTTTGGAATCCTCCTCAGAGTGCCCCTCTCCTTTATGTCATAATGTCTTATAACATTTTGATTTTCAATCTTTTTAATGATTTGTGTTTGTTATTTTTAATTGTGAGTAGGTGTATGTGTCCACAGGTGAGCATGGCAGTACAAATGCCCTCAAAGGCCAGAGCTGGCATCACAGGCAGCTGTGAGCTCTCTGACATGGGTGCTAGGAACTAAACTTGGGTCCTATGGCCACATGGCCCTCAAATACAGGAGATGTAGTAAGAAGATGTATCCCTATGTAGGCCTAGTTCTCTTCTCATGTCAGAATCTTTAGTAAAGCCTCACTAAAACTCTCTTTATCTCAGTAATGGGACTCAGCTTGGAAACAGATGACATGCCATTTTCCAAACTCATTTATTTTTATTTTTTTCTTTCTTTTATGTGTTTGAGCATTTCGCTTGTATGTATGTCTAGCAGTTCCGGCGTTGGGGCCCGGCATGAGGGGGCTCAGGGCCAGACTGGGCCAGACCCAGACCTAAATGCCTCTATTTCTTTCTGTGCTGCTGTTGGTCTTGCTGTTGGTTGCTCTTAAAGCACTCTTCCTAGGCCGGTGGCTTGTGGTCCGGTTGGCCACCAGGTGATGTCAGTGGAAGTTGCAGGCAGAGCTAAAAACTGGCTGATTCCAATTTTGCAGTCTATACACCACTTGCATTCTGGTGCCCATGGAAGTCAAAAAAAGTGACTCAGATCCCTTGGAACTAAAGTCACATGTGGTTGTGAACATCCATGTGGGTTCTGCAAATCAGATGCGGGTCTTCTGGTAGAGCAGCCAATGCTCTTAACCACCAAGCCATCTCTTTAGCTTCCTCCACAATTCATTTTAAAGGAATGCCAGACATAGAAGTTTTTCCTTTAGCCCGGTTCAAGGGGTGGGAGTGGAGGTAAAGGTAAAGAAGGTTTTAAAATACTGGCATTGGACCTAGATAGCACCTTTGATGGAACTGATGACTTCTTTGTCACATCGGACACCCATTTGGAAGTATTGGGAATAGGCTCTGTGAATAAATAGTAAAAGACGTGCAAGCATTTATGTTTTCCCAGTGAATCTGTCATGTTAGAAGATTGAGAACTTGAGACTCTGAAAGCAGCAGTTAAAGAATGATGTGTGGTCTTTAAAATGCTTCCACAAATGGTATATTTCTACTTCATATACCCATGAAGAAACAGGAAAGACCAGTTAGGTTAGATAACTTAGATAAGACCACATGGGTAGAACTTCAGTAGCCAAGTTGGCACAGGTGCTCTGCACCCTGATGCTCCTTTCCTTCCATTTTCTCTTTATTTTCTTTCCTCAGTCTTCTATCCCTGCCTCCCTTTCTTCTCTTTCTCCCTCTCATCCTATTGAGGAAGGGAGACATGGTCTCATTCCTTCACCCATGCATCCGGAAACTTGTCATCTTGTTTCTGTCCCCAGAGTACTGAGATAAGAAACATGAGTCTTCATTTCTGCCTATGCTTGATGTTCCTTTTCCTTCTTTTAATTATTTTATTTTATTATGTGTATGGGTGTTTCTGCAACATGTATGTCCGTTCATGATGTATGCCCACAGAAGCCAGAAGAAGTTGTCAGACCCCATGGAACTAGAGTTCCAGATGGTTGTGAACAACAATATGGATGCTGGGGATCAAACATGGGTCCTCTGGAAGAGTAGTGAGTGCTCTTATGAGCCATCAGGCCCTACCTTATGTTTCTTGAGCTAACTTTATATAGTGTTACTTCTTTATCCTAGTAGATAACTGTAAAAAAAAAAATGGCTGTGGCACGAACCTAGCTGAACAGGTAACTTTCCACTCTGCAGTGTAAGTGTCCCTTTCAGAATGTCCAGGTGGCAGCAGTAGTGCATTAAAAAGTGGCAGTTGTTTCTCAATCACTTTGGACAAATTTTCAGTTGATCGACTCCCAAGTGATTTGCTGTGTGAGCTATAAATAACACACGTGGCCAATAAGAGTCTCCATTTGGGCTCATTTTTCTGCGTCAGTTGTTTGGTACATTGGGCTTTTAAAGCATATCCTGGTTTACATTAGCAGAACGATTATTTTATCTCTAAGGGCAGAAGTGAGCATTAGTCTGCACTGCTGATGCAACAAGATCGGATGTGGTGCTCCATGAAAAGACAGACTACTAAAACACATACTTTTTTTTTAATAACTGTTTTAGTTTTATTTATGGAAATCATGAAAATACAAAAGAGAAATTAATGTACTATGAAATAAAAGTTTTATTAAAAGGGAAACAAGTACAGTAAAAGCTCATGGCTTCCAATTAACAATACATAGTGTATTATCACCTATTAAATCATTTTATTGAAGTGAATCTACAAATTATGCATCATAAAATGATATATTTTCAAGATAGACAAAGTATAGCATATGAAATTAAACTAATTTTAATATTATTCAAATGCTTTCAATGTAATCACAGATAGCAGAAAAATCCTCATACTCTGAACCTATACAATGTAGTTCATAGACCCAAGATTACCATGTTGCATATTTAAGTAGGTAAGTTTTACTAGTCCAAATCCCTGAAAATTGAAGGCAGGGTGCTTGACTCCAAACATCATTTAGCCTACAAATAAAGAAATATTGAGCATATAATGCTATTATGATATATATTGATAAAGACTATAATAGGTAACTCAATTTAATTTATGTGAATATTGTTAAGTATATATATTATCTTTTAAAATATATTTATCTATATGGGCTAGCCCATAAAATATGCTACATTATCAAAAATTAAACTTAAATAAATAAAATGCCTAAGTATAATAATATGGTATTAATATGTTATATTAAATAATGTTCAGGATGACATAAACTCAATTTATTTAATGATTTTGGATATGAAAACTTTATATTTTTGGTTGTGAGCCATCTCTCCAGTCTTGGATATGAAAACTTTACCTCTAACATTAAGTGTTTACTGTTTTTTAATTGATTTTATTGAGCTTTACATTTTTCTCTGCTTTCCTCCCTGCCTCTCACCTCCCCTTCAACACTCTCCCAAGGTCTCCATGCTCCCAATTAACTTATGAGCCCTTGGCTTTTCTACTTCCCATGTAGATTAGATCCATGTATGTCTCTCTTAGAGTCCTCATTGTTGTCTAGGCTTTCTGGGATTGAGATTTGTGGGCTGGTTTTCTTTGCTTTATGTTTAAAATCTACTTATGAGTGAGTACATGTGATAATTGTCTTTCTATGTCTGGGTTACCTCACTCAAAATGATGTTTTATAGCTCCATCCATTTTCCTGAAAAATTTAAGATGTCATTTTTTTTTTCTGCTGTGTAGTACTGCATTGTGCAAATGTACCACATTTTCCTTATCCATTGGTATAGGAGGTCCTTCTGTATTTGTGTTGTTTTCATTGGTTATTAAAGAAAGAGCCTTGGTCTAGTTGATAGGGTGAAACTCAGGTAGGCAGGGAAGACAGAACAGCATTCTGGAAAGAAGGGTAGAGTGGCAGATGCCATGATTCTCCTGCCCGAGACGGATGCTGGTTAGACTCATGCCGGTAAGCCACAGTCAACTGGGGATACACATTAATGGAAATGGGTTAAACTAATATGTGAGAGTTAGCCAATAAGAGGCTAGAGCTAATGGGCCAGGCAATAATTTAATTAATATAATTTCTGTGTGATTATTTCGGGTGTAAGCTAGCTGGGTGATGGGACACAGCCTGCCACTCCTCATACAACAATCTATTCTTCAGTCAAGGGATATTTAGGTTTTTTCCAGGTTCTGGCTATGACAAACAATGCTGCTATGAACATAGTTGAGCACATGTCCTTGTGGCACGGTTGAACATCCTTTGGGTATATACCAAAAGTGGTATTACTGAGTCTTGAGGAAGGTTGTTTTCAAATTTTCTGAAAAACTGCCACACTGACATCCAAAGGGGTTGTACCAGCTTGTATTCCCACCAGCAATGCAGAAGTGTCCCTTTCCCCACAACTTCTCCAGCATAACTTGTAATCAGTGTTTTTGATCTTGGCCATTCTTACAGGTGTAAGATGGAATCTCAGAATTGTTTTGATTTGCATTTCTGTGATGACTAAGGATGTTGAATATTTCCTTAAGTGTCTTTCAGCCATTTTAGATTCCTCTGTTGAGAGTTCTCTGTTAAGTTCTGTACTCCATATTTTTTATTGGATTATTTGTTCTTTTGATGACCAATTTCTTGAGTTTTTGTATATTTGGAGATGAGACCTTTGTCTGATGTGGGGTTGGTGAAGAACTTTTCCCATTCTCTAGGCTGTTGTTTTCTCTTGTTGACTGTGTCCTTTGCTTTACAGAAGCTTTTCAGTTTCAGAAGGTCTCATTTTTTGCTTTCTTCAATGTCTGTGCTGCTAGGGTTATATTTAGGAAGAGGTCTCCTGTGCCAAAGTGTTCAAGTGTACTTCCCACTTTCTTTTCTATGAGGTTCAGTGTGACTGGCTTTATGTTGAGGTCTTTGATCTATTTAGACTTGAGTTTAGTGCATGGTGATAGATATGGATCTATTTTAATTCTTCTACATATTGATACCCAGTTATTCCAGCATGATTTCTATGCTTTCTGTTTTCTTGTTAGATAATTTTTGTTTCTTTGTTAAAATCAGGTGTACAAAGGTGTGTGGATTAATATCCAGGTCTTGTATTTTGTTCCATTGGTCCTCTTGTCTGGTCTTATGCCAATACCAGGAGGTTTTCAGTATGTAACTCTGTAGTAGAGTTTGAAGTCAGGGATTGTGATGCCTTCAGAAGTTCTTTTATTGTACAGGATTGTTTTGGCCTTTATCTGATGAGGGGTTGGTGAAGATCTTCTCCCAGTCAGAAGGTAGCCTTTTTGTCTTACTGACGGTGTCCTTTGCTTTACAGAAGCTTCTCAGTTTCAGTAGGTCCCATTTATTCATTGATTCTCTTATTGTCTGTGCTACTGGGGTTCTACCTAGGAAGTGGTCTCCTGTGCCTATGTCTTGTAGACTACTTCCCACTTTCTCTTCTATCTGGTTCAAAGTGGTCAGATTAATGTTGAGGTCTTTAATCCACTTGGACTTGAGTTTTGTGCATGGTGATAGATATGGGTCTACTTTCATTCTTCTACAGGTTGACATCCAGTTATGCCAGCACCATTTGTTAAAGATGCTTTCCTTCTTCCATTGCATACCTTTAGCTCCCTTGTCGAAAATCAAGTGTTCATAGGTTTGTGGGTTAATATCGGGGTCTTCTATTCGATTCCATAGGTCGACTTCTCTGTTCTTATGCCAGTACCAAGCTGTTTTCAATACTGTAGCTGTGTAATAGAGTTTGAAGTCAGGGATGGTTATACCTCCAGACATTCCATTATTATATAAGATTGTTTTGGCTATCCTCGGTTATTTGTTTTTCCATATAAAATTAATTATTATTCTCTCAAGGTTTGTGAAGAAGTTTGATGGGATTTTGATGGGGATTGCATTGAATCTATAGATTGCTCTTGATAGAATTTCCATTTTTACTATGTTGATCCTCCCAATCCAAGAGCAAGGGAGATCTTTCCACTTTCTGGTATCCTCCTCAATTTCTTTCTTCAAAGACTTAAAGTTCTTGTCAAATAGGTCTTTCACTTCCTTGGTCAGAGTTATCCCAAGATATTTTATGCTATTTGTGGCTATCGTGAAAGGTGAAGTTTCTCTGATTTCCCTCTCTGCTTCTTTATCCTTTGTGTACAGGAGGGCGACTGATTTTTTGGAGTTGATCTTGTATCCTGCCACATTACTAAAGGTGTTTATCAGCTGTAGGAGTTCTTTGGTAGAGTTTTTTGGGTTGCTCATGTATACTATCATATCGTCTGCAAATAATGAGAGTTTAACATCTTCCTTTCCAATTCGAATCCCCTTGATCCCCTTATGTTGTCTTATTGCTATTGCTAGAACTTCTAGCACTATATTGAAGAGGTATGGGGAGAGTGGACAGCCTTGTCTTGTTCCTGATTTCAAATGCTTTTTCAGCATCTAGTGAGATGATCATATGGTTTTTTTTCTTTCAGTTTATTTATATGATGGATTACATTGATGGATTTGCGTATGTTGAACCAGCCCTGCATCTCTGGAATGAAGCCTACTTGATGATAATGGATAATTTTTCTAATGTGTTCTTGGAATCGGTTTGCCAGGATTTTGTTGAGAATTTTTGCGTCGATGTTCATGAGTGAGATTGGCCTGTACTTCTCTTTCTTGGTTGTGTCTTTATGTGATTTTGGTATCAGGGTAACTGTAGCTTCATAAAAAGAGTTTGGCAATGACTCTTCTGTTTCTATATTGTGAAATACCTTAAGGAGTATAGGTATCAGCTCTTCTTGAAAGTTCTGGTAGAATTCTGCATTGAAACCATCTGGCCCTGGGCTTTTTTTGGTTGGGAGGTTTTTGATAACCGCTTCTAATTCTTAGTGACTAACAGGTCTATTTAGATTGTTCACCTGGTCTTGATTTAACTTTGGTATATGGTATTTATCTAAAAACCAATCCATTTCTCCTACATTTTCCAACTTTGTGGCATATAAACTTTCGTAGTAAGATCTAATGATTCTCTGAATTTCCTCTATGTCTGTTGTTATGTCCCCCTTTTCATTTCTGATCTTATTAATTTGGGTGTTCTCTTTCTGCCATTTGATTAGTTTGGCTAGGGGTTTGTCAATCTTGTTGATTTTCTCCAAGAACCAACTTTTTGTTTCGTTGATTTTTTGGATTGTTTTCTGTGTTTCTATTTTGTTGATTTCAGTCCTCAGTTTGATTATTTCCAATCTTCTACTCCTCCTGGGAGAGTCTGCTTCTTTTTTTCCAGAGCTTTGAGGTGTGCTGTTAAGTCTCCAATATGTGCTTTGTCCGTTTTCTTTAATTGGGCACTTAGTGCTATGAACTTTCCTCTTAGCACTGCTTTCATTGTGTCCCATAGATTTGAGTATGTTGTGTCTTTATTTTCATTAAATTCAAGGAAGACTTTAACTTCTTTCTTTATTTCTTCCTTGACCCAGGGATGATTCAGTAGTTGACTGTTCAACTTCCACACATTTGTAGGCTTTCTGGTGTTAGAATTGTTATTGAATTCTAACTTTATTCCGTGGTGATCCGACAAGACACAGGTGGTTACTAATATTTTTTTGTATCTATGGAAGTTTGCTTTGTTTCCGAGTATGTGGTCAATTTTTGAGAAGGCTCCATGAGCTGCAGAGAAGAAGGTATATTCTTTCCTATTTGGGTGGAATGTTCTATAGATATCTGTTAAGTCCATTTGATTCATTACCTCTATTAATTCTCTTATATCTCTGTTGGGTTTCTGTCTGATTGACCTGTCTATTGGTGAAAGAGGTGTGATGAGGTCTCCTACTATTAGTGTGTGTGGTTTGAAGACTGCCTTGAGTTCTAAAAGTTTTTCTTTTACATAAGTGGGTGCTTTTATATTAGGGGCATAGATATTCAGGTTTGAGACTTCCTCCTGATGAATTGTTCCTGTTATGAGTATAAAATGTCCATCTCCATCTCTTCTGATTGATTTTAGTTTGAAGTCAGCTTTGTTAGATATTAGAATGGCCACGCATGCTTCTTTCTTAGGTCCGTTTGCTTGGAAAACCTTTTCCCAAACCTTTACTCTGAGTAGATGTCTATCTTTGTGGTTGAGGTGTGTTTCTTGTAAACAGCAGAATGTAGGATCCTGTTTTCGTATCCAATCTCTTAGCCTGTGCCTTTTTATAGGTGAATTGAGACCATTAATATTAAGTGATATTAATGACCAGTGGTTGTTGATTCCGGTTATTATTATTTGTGTGTGTGTGTGTAGTAGAGTTTGTGTGTTTCTCTTCTTTGAGTTGTGGTTGTGAAGGGTCGCTAAATGTCTGGGTTATTGTAGGCAATGATGGCAATGTTGGATTCCTTGAGTTGCGATTTTCCTTCTATTACTTTCTGTAAGGCTGGATTTGTGGCTACAAATTGTTTAAAGTTATTTTTTATCCTGGAATATTTTGTTTTCTCCGTTGATAGTGAACGATAGCTTGGCTGGGTATAGTAGTCTGGGTTTGCATCCATGGTCCCTTAGTTTCTGCAGTACCTCTATCCAGGACCTTCTGGCTTTTATGGTTTCCATAGAGAAGTCCGGTGTAAGCCTGATAGTTTTACCTTTATAAGTTACTTGACCTTTTTCCTTTGCAGCTCTTAAAATTCTCTCTTTAATCTGTATATTTTGTGTTTTGATTATTATACGGCAAGGGGATGTTTTTTTTCTGATCCAGTCTATTCGGTGTTCTGTATGCTTCTTGAACCTTCATAGGAATATCGTTCTTTAAGTTGGGAAAGTTTTCTTCTATAATTTTGTTGAATATATTTTCTGGGCCTTTGATCTGCAGTTCTTCTCCTTCTTCAATCCCTATTATTCTTAGATTTGGTTTTTTTTATTGTGCCCCAGATTTCCTGAATGCTTTGTGAAGAGAATTTGTTGGATTTGTCATTTTCTTTGACCAGAGCATTTATTTTCTCTATGGTATCTTCAGAATCTGAGATTCGTTCTTCTATCTCTTGTATTCTATTGGTTATGCTTGATTCTGTAGTCTCCGTTCATTTACCTAGGTTTTCCATATCCAGCCAGTTCTCGGTTTGTGTTTTCTTCATTGCCTCCACTTCAGTTTTCAATTCTTGAACTGTTTCCTTTACCTGTTTGATTGTTTTTTCTTGATTTCTCAGGGTATCATTCACGGATTTACTTATTTCTTCAAACTTTTTGTTATATTTCTCATCTATTTCTATACTCATTTCTTCAAACTTTTTGTTATATTTCTCATCCAATTCTTTAAGGGAGTTATTCATATCCTGTTTAAGGGACTCTATTGCTTTCATAATGGCACTTTTTTCCACTTCTTCTGGGTTAAAGTGTTCAAGTCCTTCTATTGTAGGGTCGTTGGGATCTGGTGTTTTCATGTTGTTTTTCAGATTGTTGGATGAGGTCTTGCCTTGACATCTGCCCATCTCTTACTTCAAATGCTCTCTATTGGAACTTCTGGTAACGGGTCAGGTTCCCTTCTTGGGCAGGGACTTCACTGACAGAATGCCCACCTTTCCTCAGGCAGGCTATTGAAGCACAGGCACTCCCTCTTTCCGGGATGCGCTTACAATGCAGGCCCAGCTTGCAAGGCAGGTGAGCTGGGGAAATTTTATGGCCCCAGGAGGAAGGGAGAAATATAGGAATTCGTACCTGGTTGGGAGCTGGGATGGCAGGCGGGAGGGAGGAGCCAGCACTGCAGGGTGACCTGGGTGTCTATGGGGTCGAGGAGAGCCCGAGCTCCTCCTCACAGGGACCCTGCCAGGGGCCCGAAGCAAACTCACCCCTCCAATGGCCCTCTGCTAGAAGTCAGGACCCCTGCTGGTCAGCAATGTCGCTGAGCTGGCACCTGGTCCACCTGTCCTCAGGGAGGCCTTTAAGACCCAGGAACTGCCTCCAGCCAGGATGCGCCTACCGCCCAGGCCCAGCTTGCAAGGCAGCTGAGCTGGGTAAATTTTATGGCCCCAGGAGGAAGGGAGAAATATAGGAATTCATACCTGGATGGGAGCTGGGATGGCAGGCGGGAGGGGAGAGCCAGCACTGCAGGGTGACCTGGGCGTCTATGGGGTCAGGGGGAGCCCGAGCTCCTCCTCACCGGGACCCTGCCAGGGACCCGAAGCAAACTCCTAATTAACTAATTCTTATATCCTAAATTGGCCCATTATTCTTGTCTGTTAGTCACATGGCTCGGTACCTTTTTTGGTGAAGTTGTCACATCTTGCTTCCTCTGCAGCTGGTTCACAAATGCAGACTATGCTTTCCTCTTCCCATAATTCTTGTTGTCACGCCCCTATTTCCTGCCTGGTTGCCATTGCCCCACCTATACTTCCTGCCTGTCTACTGGCCAATCAGCATTTTATTAAAAATAATACAAGTGACAGGATAAAAGACCATTGTCTCACAGCATATGACTGTCTGTAATATTTTAAATTATAACTCTCTATACTCTTTTTCTCTCTCCCTCAAGACTATGTACATTTATCCAACACTTTGACCCATTTAGACATACATATTTTCCATTTGAATTTGTCTTTATTGCATATCTGTAATAATTTTCTTATGGGGACTGCTTCTTAAAATGCTAAGCAGCATGGATAGGACTAAGACTGCTTTGCCTTTTGGCTCTGCCAAGACCAACATGACAGAAGTCTGTTCAGTGCCAGCCATGCTCACAGCCCCATTTCCAGGCACACAGAGAGTCTATGATGTCATTAAGCCAAGTTGTAGCATTCTGCTCACAAACCCCATTCAAGTGCTTGGCCTCCTGAAAAAGCCAGAGCTGTTCATACAACTACCAAGAACCAGTAAGTGGTTGTTTCAAAACTGTGTGTGTTTCTTTGCTGCTAATTCTCAATCAGTAAGAACACTCTTAAAGGAGCCACAGCACCCCTGCTCACCTTCAGAAAACAGAGCCCTTTCAAAAAAAAGTGCAGTGACCAAGAAGCAGCACTAAATTCTGTTCTTTGGTGTCTTATATATCTTTTTAAGTTAATTCAGGTTTTATGTGGATGTAGTCAGCCCATGTTGATGCACCATTTTGTAGGTAGAGGCTGTTCATTCATTTCCCGGCCACCCTGACCCAAAATAGTCACACAGAAACTGTATTAATTGTAATACTCTTTGGCCAATAGTTTAAGCATATTTCTAGCTAGCTCTTTCATCTCAAATTAACCCATTTCTATTATTTTATATTTTACCATGAGGCTTGTGGTTTACCAGTAAGGTTCCGGCTAGTGACTTGTCTCTTTCTCCTCCAGTGGCTACATGGATTCTCTCTGGCTCCACCTTCTTTCCTCCTCTATCTGCTTAGAATTCCCGCCTTGCCCTATTTTGTGCTGCAATAGGCCCAGAGCACATTATTTATTAACTAATGGTATTCATTGCATACAGGGGGGAATTCCACATCAGGCAGTGGTCTGTCCAAGGGAGTAAAAACTGTATACCCAGGTGCAGGGGGATTGTGGTTTTATGGTGCAGAAAAGAGAACTTTTTATGTGAAAGTTTCCATCTGCAGATTGGTTCCCCTGCAGCTTCAAAGTTGCAAAAATCAAGGGGAGGTTGATATGTTGATCTCATCAGATACTTCCCGATCCTAGCTGCCTGCAGAAGATGCTATCAGCCTGTTAACTTTACTGCCCGGAGTTTCTCAGATCACTTGATGTTTCTGGGTTATTAGCCCTTTCATGCATATGTGAATGCAGGTGCCCATGTGTACCAGAAAAGGAATTGGATCCTTTGAAGCTGGAGTTACAGGTGGTTATGAGCTGACTGATCTGAGTGCTGGAAACTGAATGCAGGTCACCTCTACAAGATGAGTTTGTGCTCTTAACTATTAAGCCATCCCTCTAACCCCTACTTTGTTATATAAGACATGACTTCTCACTGGAGCTCACTGAGTGGACTAGTTTGACTGGCCAGAAAGCTGCAAATATCTATGTTTTTCTGCCTTCTCAGAACTAGATTACAAGTTAATGCTACCATGGTTTGCTTCTTCTTCCTCCTCTTTCTCTTCTTTCTTTCTTTCTTTCTTTCTTTCTTTCTTTCTTTCTTTCTTTCTTCTTGTTCTTGTTCTTCTTGTTCTTATCATTCTTGTTGTTGTTGTTGTTGTTGTTCTTCTTCTTCTTCTTCTTCTTCCTCCTCTTCTTCTTCTTTTCTCCTCCTCCTCCTCCTTGGGTTCTTTCTGGGTATTGTATGCCTATTTCTATACTTACAAGGCAAGCACTCAATTAAGTTATGGCTTTATCTCTATGTAAAGGGCTATGTAGTTGGCCCTTGATAAATAGCTGTTGTATAATGATTGGTGGAATTGCAAGTTAACTACTATGTAGAAAACCAAAGCAGGATAAGGAGCTAGTGTTGCAGTTTTTTCCGAGTTCTACATCAAAAACATCCTCAAGACTGCTGGCTGAGATGATCCAGCCTCAAAAATAGTCCAATCAGGTCTTGACCATAATCCTAAATTTTCTTTGGTTCCCATAAGATTATTAGTACCACTAATCAGCAGGAAGTAGCCTAGAAAACTATGCCCACATTCCTCCAAAAATGGATTGTGGATGTTTGTCTTTGTTTAGAATGTTGATTGCAAGTTGTTATGGATAATGGTCAGGAAGAAAGCTAAAACAAGGAGATTAGATTCAGAGTTCTTGTTTTGAAAAGAATAAAAGGGGAAATACTGTGGGATAATGCTCTTGTACCCTATAAAGATTTATCACTCATATTGTTTTAATAAAATGCTGATTGGCCAGTAGCCAGGCAGGAAGTATAGGTGGGATGACCAGACTAATAAAATTCTGGGAAGATAAAAGGCAGAGAGTCAGTCTCAAGCCAGATGAAAGGAAGCAAGATGAGAATGATGCACTGAGAAAAGGTACCAAGCTATGTGGCTAAACATAAACAAGAATTATGGATTAATTTAAGTTGTAACAGCTAGTTAACAATAAGCCTGAGCAATAGGCCAAACAGTTCATAATTAATATGAAGCATCTGTATGTTTATTTGGGGCTGAACGTTTGTGGGACTAGGTAGGACAGAAACTTCTGTCTACACGGCAACGTGTGTATCTTTTTTACACGAGACGGTTATAGTAGGCCTTACTGAGGAGTTGAATTTTGAACAACGGCAGGAAGAAGGTGAGGTTTTGAGTTTCAAGAGGATGAGAGGATGAGGTATCTGGGAGTAAGGAGATCTAGTTGAGGAATAGCAAGTGCAAAGACCAGGAGGTGGGAACATGCATGACATTTTAGAGGAACAGCAAGGAGGCCAGTGCTGCTGGAGCAGAAAGAGTGATAGAGAGGCATCAGGTGAGGGGAAGGAATTGGTAGCTCAGATAGGGTCCAATAGACCATAGTAATGACTTTGCCATTAAAGGAAAGCCAAAGGCTTCTTTTTTCTGTGTGGCACATGTTTTGAAAATAGAGAGATTACCATTTTCTTAGAGCTTAATGCCATCAGGAATTTCTGTATTGCAATAAATGATACTGATTATATCAATAGAACATGCCTTTATTGACAGTTTTATGATGAAAATTAAATAAATAAATACCCCCAATAACCCAGTAAGGAAAAAAGAGCATTTGGAAAAAAATATTCTATGCAATTATCATGTCAAAATGAGTAGTCTGTCTGTCTATCCTTCAGACTGGAGATTTTCCAACTGTATAATTTTACTTGTAAACCGTGATCTCTATGAAAAGCCTGAGGTTATCACAGAAATATTAATATTCATGTATGAGAAATATCTGGAGAATTGATGTGCTCTGTGTGTGTTTGTGAATGTATGCTCAGATGCTGAGATGGGGGTTAAGATAAATCAATATGAAAGCTAATGCAATGCAAGACACTTCAACTCTCCTCGGGGGTTTCTAGTTAGGCTTAAGAAAGGAGGTTTTCCTAGGATCATGCTGAAAAGTCAGCTGACCTTAAAGGGCTTGTTGACACTATAAAAGATGGGTCTATCAATACTGCAATCAACAATGACTTCTTTCAAGCAGGTCCCTTTCTCTGAAACTTAAACAGTTTTCTGTCCCCATCAGACCTGGGAGCCCAAGGGACTCATTGCCCTCTGCATATTCTCCAGACGCAGCAGAACAGTAGCAGTGAATGGATCTGTACCAAATAGCTAAGGGTCAATTGTGAGTTTCTGTACATGCTTAGACAAAGACAAAACTTAGCCCAAACATGAAGACTTTGATAAAGGAAATTTTGGAATCCACAGCCAACCTCAGTTGAGAGTGAAATAGATGTGGAAAGGTGAAAAAGAGAAAATTGCCTGAACTCCATCACAATACAATAGACCATAGGGAGTACTTATTTCATATTTGTGTCATGGTTTCTCCACATTACAATGACAGGCTAGGAAATAATTCTTACCTTAACACTGTGGGATTTATCTGAATATAGATCTACAAGACATTCTGTAATGAAAACAGAGTATTGGAAAGCAGCTATTTTTGAGAGGTGTAGACATATTTTTGGAATAATAATTATCTTAATCCTTCCATCAGTTAACCATAGAAACTAAGCAAATAGTAAAGGCTTACAGAAGTAAGATCCCTGAATTCTGGTTATACATCTTAGCATTTTCATTGGGGAAGTTGGACTGTGACGTGGGAGAAGACACATGGGCCAGAATGCTAAGAGAGGCATGCCCTGCAACTAGCCATATCCATCCTTCACAGCCACTCATACTTTGAGACTCTTTGCTCATCTGTAGAATGTGATATTGAGCTATAGGTGATTTTCAGGGTCCATTCCAGCTCTGTAGTTGTTACTTCTAACGGAAAATTTATAGTTATTGTGCCCAGTTTCTGGGATGCTGAGTTTTCAAATCTTCCTATGGTTAGTTACTTCATATTATTAAGGCCAGATATTTCTGGATTTCTTAGACCAAGAAAATTAATATAGCCTGACACACTCTGGCAAGTTTACTCTTTATTCACTTTCATTTGTGGATTACATAAATATTTATTTATGTAATACCTTTCTAACATTTTGGGATTTCATAAACAGAACAAAAAGTTTGCTTTCATAGAAAGAAAATTATATTCTGGGAAAAAACAGAAAATTAATATTCTGGGAAGGGGAGATAGATAAATTATAAAAATACAGTGTATATAAGGTGTTTAAGTACTAGGGATAAAATTAAACCAAAAGATGGGTAATAGGGAGCTTTCGAGATTTTCATTTTAAAGGGTATACTCAGGGAAGGCTTTCATTTAGAAAATGTTTGAGTGAGGATCTGGTGGAATTGAGGAGTGAGCTAACCAAACAGAGATCTGGGAGAATGGTGCAAATGCTAGGCCCTGACAAAGGAGAGTGTCTGGCATGGATGAGGTCACTGGGGAAGAAGTGGAGCAACTGAGTGGGATCATCAGAGAGGTCTTAGCTTAGTGAAACCAAGGAGAGGGAAAGTGGCAAACAGATTATTTGGGAATCTCATATCATGCACCCCATGGTCCTCACCTCCCATTTCTCCCATGCCCACCACCTTTCCCCATGGCCTTTTCCCAACAAAATAATACCACCGCAGGAGAGCAGGACCCTTGCTACTATCTGCACCATAGTGCTGTGGGCTGGTGAGGAGCAGGAGCAACTCTCCCACAGGGGGTGGGGCCAGATCTCCCATGAGGTTAATTTTTCTTGTTAAATGAAAGCAGCTCTTTATTGAATGAGGGAAAACTCATGATTCCATGCATGAAAGAATTCACTAGTTTCATATAGTTCATTTTTTCTATATAGAAAAGTATAACTCAAATATTATATAAAATAAGATTTAAAATAAATCAAATAAAATATACTGTAACATTTTCTTAGTCATCTATATAGCCAATATCTCTGACCAGAGACACATACAAATTGCTAAAAAGTGGAGAAAGTTTACCAGGTGAGCTCCTGAATTGACTAGAGATCTATCTCTGTGCCTTTGTTTTCAATGCTTCGGTGTAATATTTTGCTTATTTGGACAACAAGGATTGTAAATCCAGAAAGTTATCTAACCAATAAATCCTAACTTATTTGTAGAGTCCAAATAGTATGATATACCTTTTTTTGGTGGGGGGGGGGGTAAGGCCAGCCCAACCCAAAATGTCAATAGTCTCCAGCATATCACGGAATGATAAGGATCAAGGGACAGGAGTGATTGTGAAATTTAAGGGCTTATTGCCATAGTATAACTGACAGTAGTTGACTGACTTGTGTTCCCATAAATTGTTAAAGTTGCTTTGAAGGGGGAGAAAGTTGCTATGTAATTTCTCCAAGGGCAATATAATTAGTCAGTGGCAGACATTCCAAATCTACAGTAATCTTTTTACTTCTTTCAAACCATCTTCTTGTCCTGTCCATTGTTGGGAGATATATGTGCCCCAAACTTACAATGAATACTTATCAACCAACATACAAATAATGGGTGAAATCATTAATTTACATAAACTAATTTGCATTTCTCCTAACTGGTTTCTACTTTTTTATTTTTCTTATAGTTTTACCCAGCTAAAGACTCTTTTCCATGATTACAATGCATCCATTTTCCAGATCCCTGACCCCATAACTCCATATGTTAATTATTAGAGTTGAATGAGACTGACTGAATCTGGCTTAATATACTTTTCTTCCTAAGAAAGGTATTTTGCTTAGGCTAGGTTTGTGAAACTCTACCATTTCTATAGGATTCCACCATGAAGAGTTATGCTTGTTATTTACACCAGATGGTATCTTTTTCTTCTAGAAAGAGTTTATTTCAGTGAATGGTATTGATATTTTCATATGAACCTCATAAACAACTTTTTCAGTGTAATATTCTCATTACTGTCATTTATAACTGCCTTGAGGACCAGCCTCCAGCAACTAAGGGTTTGAGGGGGAGCCTATAGAGTTGCACACTATCAATCAACTCGACTTTTCTTTTTTTTTATTAAAAAAAAATCTTATACTAAAATGATGGCAGAGATTTCTCTGTTGCTAGGAACCATACATAATCTTTCACTATTTCTGAAATGACAGATGCAGATTATTACAGTTTTCACTACAATTTTTCTCATTTAAATTTTTTTAACTTTACACACTAGCCCAGTTCCCTCTCCCTCCCCTTCTCTTGCCCTCCTACCTCCCTCTATCCCATCGACTCCTCAGAGGACATAAGGCTTCCCTTGGTGAATCTACAAAGTCGGGTGTACTAAGTTGAGGCAGGACCAAGCCCCTCTCCACTATATCAAGGCAGAGCAAGGTATCCCACCATAGGAAAAAGGCTCCAAAAAGCTAGTTCATGGACCCAGGATAAGTCCTGGTCCCATGGCCAGGGACCCCAGTGTTAGAGCCCATGTGGCTCCAACACAGATATCTATTTTCCCTAACTGGACTGGTACGGAGGCGCAAGGAATAATCAGATACAGCTTACACCATTCTTATATCAACACATAAATTGAGTGGGAAAATACACCAACATTCTATCACTTCCGCAGCTACCTGTCTGCTGAGTATGCTAACTGTCACATAGGCTCGAATTAGCATCTCTATAAGGTATCCTCTAAATTACAAAGAAAGGGAGCAGTCAACATCCTGACCTTTGTCAGGCAGAGACAGCCTGTCTGCAGGGCTATGTGATCACTTCGGATTGGCCCAATGGCTTCAGAGTCTGGCTGCTACACCATGAAGAAATATGGGCCTACACCCCACAACAGATCAAGCCACATACTGTCACACACATTCGGAAGGCTGAGGGCTTAGTTCGGTCCCTTACAGAATCTAAGCTGTCAGATCAGAGTCTGTGAGCTCCCACTTGATTGGGTCAACTGTGTCTGTGGTTTTCCCAGTCATTATCTTGATACTCATTGCTCATATGATCCCTCTTCCCTCTCTTCAACTAAGTTCCAGAAGCTTAGACCAGTGCTTGGTTGTAGATCACTGAATATTCGATCAGTGACTGGATGTAGGTTTTATGATGACAATGAGGATAGTCACTAATCTGATTATATGGGGATATCAGTTCAGGCACCCTCTCTACTATTACTAAGAGTCTTAGCTGAGGTCATCCTTGTGGATTCCTGGGAATTTACCTAGCACCTGGCTTCTCCCTAACCCCATAATGACCCCCTCTTTCATTGCTCTCCCTCTCTGTCCCTCTCACAACTTGGCCATCTTGAACCCTCATGTTCCCATCCCCCATCTCCTCTCTTTCACTCCCCTTCCCAATTTGCCCAGGAGATCTTAACTATTTCCCATTTCTGGGGCTCTCCATGTGTGTCCCTCTTAGGGTCTTCCTTTTACCTAGCTTCTCTGGGGTTGTGGATTATAGCTTGGTAATCCTTTACTTTATGTCTAATATCCACTTATGAGTGAGTACATATCAAATTTGTCTTTCTGAGTTTGGATTACCTCACTCAGGATGTTTTTTTATGGTCCCATCCATTTACCTGCAAACTTCAAGATGTCGTTGTTTTTTTACCACTGAGTAAGACTCTATTGTGTAAATGTACCACATTTTATTTATCCATTGTTTGATTCAGGGGTATCTAGGTTATTTCCAGGTTCTGGTATTATAAATAATGCTGCCATGAAAACAGTTGAGCAATGTCTTTGTGGTTTGATTGTGCATCCTTTGGTTATATTCCCAGGAGTGGTATTACTGGGTCTTAAGGTAGATTTTCTGAGAAATGGACATACTGATTTCCAAAGTGTCTGTACAAGTTTTCACTCCCACCAGCAATGAAGAAGTGTTCCCCATACTCCACATCTTCTATAGCATAATGTGTCATCAGTGTTTTTGATCTGAGCAGTTCTCACAGGGGTAAGATAGTATCTCAGGGTCATTTTGATTTGCATTTCCCTGATGACTAAGGATGCTGAGCAATTCCTTAAATATCTTTTGCATCTTTGAGATTCTTCTGTTGAGAATTTTCTGTTTAGATTTGTACCTTATTTTTAAATTGGATCATTTAGTATTTTGATGTCCAGTTTTTTGAGTTCTTTATATATTTTGGTGACCAGATATTGGGCTGGTGAAGATTTTTTTCCACTCCGTAGGTTGCTGTTTTGTCTTATTGACTATATTCTTTGTCTTACAGAAGCTTCTCAGTTTTTGGAGGTGCCATTAATTAATTGTTGCTCTCAGTTTCTGTGCTACTGGTGTTATATAAGGAATTGGTCTCCTGTGCCCATGCATTCAAAACAAGAAAGTTCCCACTTTCTCTTCTACCAGATTTAGTGTAACTGGATTTATGTTGAGGTCTTTGATCCACTCAGAATTGAGTTGTGCATGGGGATAGATATGGATCTATTTGCATTCTTCTACATGTCAACATCCAATGCCAGTACCATCTGTTGAAGATGATTTCTTCTTTTACATGGTACAATTTTGGCTTCTCTGTCAAACATCAAGCATTCCTAGGTGTGTTATTTAATATCAGGGTCTTCAATTTGATTCCATTGATCCATTTCTCTGTTTTTATGCCAATACCAAGCTGTTTGTATTACTATAGCTCTATAATTTCTGTATTGTGTAGGATTGTTTTGGCTATCCTGGGTTTTTTGTTTTTCTTGTGTGGAGTTGAGTATTGTTCTTTTGAAGTCTGTGAAGAAATATGTTGGGATTTAGATGGGTGTATCACAAATAATAAAAACCCAGAGAAAGATATTGGGGTTCAAGCTAAAGATCAGAAAAACAAGTCACTAAAGAAGTATTACCTCTCCCAAGGCTGAGTGACTGCGGGCTGAGCCCTGAGTCTCTGTCTCCTGTCATTTTATATTCCACTCTAGTCCTGGAATTAAAGGCATGTTACTCCCTAGTACTTGGATTAAAGGTATGAGCCACTACCACCTGGATCTGATTATGTATTGAACTAACAGAGATCCATCTGCCTTTATCTCCCAAATCCTAGGATTAAAGGTGTGTGACACCACTGCCTGGCCTCTAGTGGCTGAGTTTTACCCTCTGATCTTCAGGCAAGCTTTATTCACTATAACATAAAAGGAATATCACTACATTTCCCCTTTTTGTCCAAAATTAAAAGAAAGATTATTTATTTTTTTAAATAAATAGTTTTTAATTTACCATGTTTTTGTTTTTTTCTCTTTTTTATTACTTTATAAATAATACCAATCAAAATTTCCACTTCCTTCCCTTCTCCCACTTCCCTCCTGCTCTCTTCACACCTTCTGTCCACCCCCCTTTAGTCCTAAGAGAGGGCAAGGTACCCTGCCTTGTGGGTGTGGGAAGTCCAAGGCCCTCCCCTCTATATCCAGGCTTAGGAAGGTATGTATCCAAATAGAATAGGATCCCAAAAAGCTAGTACATGCAGTAGAGACAAATCTCAGTGCCATTATCATTGGCTTTTCAGTCTGTCCCAATTGTCAACCACATTCAGAGGGTACAGTTTGATCCCATGCTCCTTCAGTTTCAGTCCAGCTGGAGTTGGTGAACTCTCATTAGCTCAGGCACACTGTCTCAGTGGGTGGACCAACCCCACATGGTCTTGACTTCCTTGCTCATGATCTCCCTCCTTCTGCTCTTCAACGGGATCTTGGGAGCTCAGTCCAGTGCTCCGATGTGGGTTTCTGTCTCTATCTCCATCAGTCACCAGACAAAGGATCTACGGTGATATTCAAGATAGTCATCAATGTGACTATGGTACAAGGCCAGTTCAGGCACCCTCTCCTCCACTGCCCAGGGTCCTAGCTGGGGACTTCCCCGTGGACACCTGGGAACCCCTCCAGAGTCAAGACTCTTGCAAACCCCAAAATGGCTCCCTCAATTAAGATATCTTCTTCTATGCTCCCATATCTGTCCTTCCTCTATCTCAAGAAAAACTATACACAATAAGTACAATATCATGAAGGGGTGTTAGATTTTGTCAAAGGCCTTTTCTGTATCTAATGTGGTTTTTTTTCTTTCAGTTTGTTTATATGGTGGATTACATTGACGGATTTTCATAAGTTGAATCATGCCTGCATCTCTGGGGTGAAGGCTACTTGATCATAGTGAATGACTTTTCTAATGTGTTATTGGATTTTGTTAGACAGTATTTTATTGAGTATTTTTGCATCACTGTTCATGAGGGAGATTTGTTTGTAGTTCTCTTTCTTGGTTGCATATTTGTGTGGTTTGGGTACCAGGCATCACTTAAAAAGATTTTGAGAATGTCCCTTATGTTTCTATTATGTAGAACAATTTGAAGAATATTGGTACACAATATAGGACTTGAAGTTCTAGCTAAAGCAATAATACAACACAAGGAGATCAATGGGATACAAATTGAAAAGGAAGACGTCAAAATTTCACTATTTGTAGATGATATGATAGTTCACATAAGTGACCCCAAAAATTCTACCAGGGAACTCCTACATTTGAAAAACACCTTCAGTAACGTGGCAGGATACAAATATAGCTCAAAAAATGAGTAGCCCTCCTATATAGAGAAGATAAATGGGCTGAGAAAGAAATCAGAAAATCATCACCCATCACAATAGCCACAAACAACATAAAATATCTTGGGATAACTCTAACCAAACAAGTGAAAGACTTGTATGGCAAGAAATTTAAGTCTTTAAAGAAAAAAATTAAAGAAGCTATCAGAAAATGGAAAGATCTCCCATGCTTTTGAATAGGTAGAATCAACATAGTAAAAATGGCAATCTTACCAAAAGCAATCGACAAATTCAATGCAATCCCCATCAAAATGCCAGCACATTTTTTCACAAACAATGAAAGAACTCAACTTCATATAGAAAAACAAAAAAGAGGGATATAGATATAAGAAAATAAAAAGGTAGATGAATGAGTCTACTTTTTAAAAACAACTACTAGTTTTAAATATTTTACATTGGATAGTACTTTTGCATATTGCATGCAAATTTTGTATATTAATACAAATTTGAGATTAATTTTGCTGGAATAGACTGTACATTCATTTCTACTCTTGTACCTATACAACTCATTTAACAATGCAATGCATATTTCTAGTTCTTGAAAGATATTATTGCCAAGTGTTTAGAATAATAAGGAAATAGAGGTTAGTAATTAGTCATCTATTATAATTAAACTTATAGTCATATTAGGTATGTTTTAAAGGTCAAACAGAGATGTATTAGATAGACAGGTCATCTTCAAACACTTCAGAGATATACAGAATATGGCATTTATGGTAGTGAGACGTGTTTGTTCCTGGCAGCACCAATTTACTTCTGAGATGATAATATCCTTTGAAGAAACTCCACATGGAGTTTACTTTCTTTGTGGCAAAATAGGCAACTAGGAAAGAAAGTGCTCTTATCTTGATTGCTGATGATATGCTGTCCAGACTGGACAAGAAAGACACAAAATAGAGTGACTCCCAAACCTTGCCAAGACAAGGTGAGCCAATCCTTCAAAAATTTTACTTCACATTCCTGGCCAGCAAGAGACAGTGAACTTCTAGCAGACATCCATTGGAGGAGGGATGAGTTTGCTCCTGGCCCGAGGGCTTCGGCTAGGAAGAATTCAGACTTTCCCCGCCCCCCTCGACTTTCTGGTCACCCTGCAGTGGTGGCTCCACCCTGCAGAGCTCTCCTGAATCCCATCCCAGCCTTCATCCAGGCACACCTTCCTCTCTTCCCCCCTTCCCGCTGGGGTCACAAGATCTCAACAGAGCAGCTCCCTTGCGTGCTGGGCCTGGGCTGTGAGTGCAACCCGGCAGGAGGGAGTGCCTGTGTTTCAATAGACTGCCTGAGGAAAGGTAGACCTTCTGTCAGTGAAGTCCCTGACCAACAAGGGAACCTGACCTGGTACCAGAAGATCCAATATAGAGCATTTGAAAGAAGAGATGGGCAGATGCCAAGGCAAGAACGCCTCCAACAATCTAAAAAACAACATGAAATCACCAGATCCCAATGACCCTACAATAGAAGGACCTGAACCTCTTAATTCAGAAGAAGTGGAAAAAAGTGCCATTATGAAAGCAATAGAGTCCCTTAAACAGGATATGAATAATTCCCTTAAAGAACTGGATGAGAAATACCAGAAAAAGATTGAAGAAATGAGTAAAGAAATGGATGAGAAGTATAGCAAAAAGTTCGAAAAAATGAGTAAATCCGTGAATGATACACTGGGAAACCAAGAAAAAATCAATCAAACAGGTAATGGAAACAGTTCAAGAATTGAAAACTGAAATGGAGGCAATGAAGAAAAAACAAAACGAGGGCCAGCTGGATATGGAAAATCTAGGTAAACGAACAGAGACTACAGAATCAAGCATAACCAATAGGATACAAGAGATAGAAGAACGAATCTCAGAGTCTGAAGATACCATAGAGAAAATAAATGCTCTGATCAAAGAAAACAGCAAATCCAACAAATTCTCATCACAAAACATTCAAGAAATCTGGGACACAATAAAAAAACCAAATCTAAGAATAACAGGGATTGAAGAAGGAGAAGAATTGCAGATCAAAGGCCCAGAAAATATATTCAACAAAATTATAGAAGAAAACTTTCCCAACATAAAGAATGATATTCCTATGAAGGTTCAAGAAGCATACAGAACACTGAATAGACTTGATCAAAAAGAAACATCCCCTCGCCATATAATAATCAAAACATAAAACATACAGATTAAAGAAAGAATATTAAGAGCTGCAAAGGAAAAAGGTCAAGTAACTTATAAAGGTAAACCTATCAGACTTACACCAGACTTCTCTATGGAAACCATGAAAGCCAGAAGGTCCTGGATAGAGGTATTGCAGAAACTAAGAGACCATGGATGCAAACCCAGACTACTATACCCAGCCAAGCTATCATTCACTGTCAATGGAGAAAACAAATTATTCCAGGATAAGAACAAATTTAAACAATTTGTAGCCACAAATCCAGCCTTACAGAAAGTAATAGAAGGAAAATCGCAACCTAAGGAATCCAACATTGCCAACACTGCCTACAATAACTCAGACATCTAGCGACCTTTCACGAGCTTAACTCAAAGAAGTGACACATACAAACTCTATTAAACAAACAAACAAAAAATAATAATAACCGGAATCAACAACCACTGGTCATTAATATCACTTAATATTAATGGACTCAATTCACCTATAAAAAGGCACAGACTAAGAGATTGGATATGAAAACAGGATCCAACATTCTGCTGTTTACAAGAAACACACCTCAACCACAAAGACAGACATCTACTCAGAGTAAAGGGTTGGGAAAAGGGTTTTCAAGCAAACGAACCTAAGAAACAAGCAGGTGTGGCCATTCTAATTTCCAACAAAATTGACTTACATTAAAACTCTAATTAACCCAATTAAAAATGGGGTACTGAACTGAACAGAAAATTCACAACAGATGAACTTCGCATGGCCAAATGGCACTTAAGGTCATGCTCAACCTCCTTAGCGATCAGGGAAATGCAAACCAAAATAACTTTGAGATATCATCTTACTCCTGTCAGAATAGCTAAACTCAAAAACACCAATGATAGCCTATGCTGGAGAGGATGTGGAGTGAGGGGAACACTCATCCATTGTTGGTGGGAATGCAAACTTGTACAGCCACTGTGGAAATCAGTATGGCAGTTTCTCAGGAAACTGGGAGTCAACCTCCCTCAGGACCCAGCAATTCCACTCTTGGGAATATACCCAAGAGATGCCCTAACATACTACAAAAGCATTTGTTCAACTATGTTCATAGCAACACTATTTGTAATAGCCAGAACCTGGAAACAACCTAGTTGCCCCTCAATAGAAGAATGGTTAAAAAAGGTGTGGAACATATATACATTAGAGTTTTACTCAGCGGTAAAAAACAATGACATCTTGAATTTTGCATGCAAATGGATGGAAATATAAAACACTTTATTGAGTGAGGTAAGCCAGACCCAAAAAGAGGAATATAGTATGTATTCACTCATATGTGGATTCTAACCATAATTAAAGGTCTTTGACCCTATTATTCATGATCCTAGAGAAGCTAAATAAGAAGGTGAACCTGATGAAAATCATGTAGCTATTCGCCTGGAGATTGGAAATAGACAAGAGTCCCAGGTAACCTCGGGTGCATGGGAGGTGGGTGGGAAAGTTGTTGGAAGGGGAGAGGGTTAGAGAGAAGGGAGTAGGGGAGGAATGGGGAATGCCTGGTGGACTGGGATGGGGGGAGGGAGGAAGGATGGATATGGGATCAGGGAAGAATATATTTCAACTAAGGAAGTCATTTTAGGGTTTACAGGAGACTTGATTATAAATGGGATCCCAGGTCCAAGGAGAGATCCCCAGATTGTTCTCTGGACAGAAGAGAGGGTGCCTGAACTGGCCTTGGCCCATAACCATACTGATGAATATTTTGCTTATCACCATAGAACCTTCATCTGGCGATGGATGGAGATAGAGACAGAGACCCACATCAGAACACTGGACTTAACTCCCTAGGTCCAAACGAGAAGCAGAAGGAAAGAGAACGTGAACAAGGAAGGCAAGACCAGAGGGAACCTTCATCCGACGATGGATGGTGATACAGACGGAGACCCACATTGGAGCACCGGACTGAGCCCCCCAAGGTCCAAATGAGGAGCAGAAGGATGCAGAAAATGAAAAAGGAAATAAGAACTGCGAGGGATGCGATCACCCACTGATACAAGGGGATGGATCTAATGAGAGTTTACCAAGGTAATTTGGACTGGGACTGAACGAGGACGCGATCCAACCAGATTCTCTGAATGTGGCTGGCCCGGAGTCTTTCTGAAAAGCCATTGACAATGATACTGGGACTAGTTTCCTCTGCATATACTGGATTTTGCGGATCTAGTCTGTCTGGACACTCACCTTCCTGGACCTGGAGGGAGCGGGGAGGAACTTGAACTTCCCACATGGCAGGAAACCCTGACTGCTCTTAGGGATGGAGAGGGAGGAGGAGAGGGAGTGGGGGGAGTGGGAGGGTGGTGGGAGGAGGGGCGGAAATGGAAACTTTTATAATTTAATAAAATTACTTTCAAAAAAATTTTGCTTCATAGAAAAGTCTGTTGAATATTCTAGGCCTGTAGGTAAAAGATGGATCCCCAACATTGCAGAGGAATCTAGGGTGACTGTTCAGGCAACCAGCTGTTTCTGACGTTTCTCACATTTTTTTGAAATAACTTGCTCACAATTCATGATTACTGGGTTAATATTATTTTCTTCTCAGGTATCTGAGGGAGATGAAGGCTAGATAGTTATAGTTTATCTTGTTTACCACTCAGAAAAGAAATTCACTAAATAGGTATAAAGTGTATAATGTTGAGAGCTATCAAAAGATAGTTTTGGATTGTAATTCAAGTTATGATAGGAAGTAAATTAGGTACACGTCTTTGGATTCACCTAGATAGAATAGATAATGGAATATTTTCTCTGAATTTGTGAAATGCAAATGGAATAGATACTTTTGATATGTTTATTGACTGTATATATTGTATACAGTTATCATACTTATTGTTTATATTTTTTCTTATAATAGTTATTGCCTTCCTTTTTTATTTCAGACAAAAGAGAGAAAATGTAATATTTTGTCTGTGATCTAACACATAAAGCTTTCCTGAAGATCAGAGGGCAGAACTAAGCCACTAGTTAGCCACAGAGGTCAGGCAGTGGTGGCACACACCTTTAATTCCAGCACTCGGGAGACAGAGGCAGACAGATCTCCATGAGTTCAAGGCCATCTTGGGCTACATAAGATTTAATCTCTCTAAAAAGAAAAGCAGATCTCACACAAAGGTGATCCCAGCACTTGGGATTACATGTCTTTGATCCCAGTAATAGCAAGGTGGAGTGGAGAGAGAAATATAAGGCAGGAGGAGACAGGAACTCAAGGAAGTCTGATAATTCTTAGAGATGTGTGCAATCTGAGGTTTTGAAGAGACAGCAGCAATTTGTGGATTCATAGAGATAGAATCATCCCTTTGGTATGATCATTGGTAGAGTTAAGAAGTTTCTAGTGGTTGGTTGCTCTGCTTCTCTGATATGTCAGCTTTCACCACTTAATATCTGACTACAAGATTTTATTATTAAGACCAATTAGAATTTGTGCTACAGCTTTGATACCAAGTATGTCATCAATTTGAGAGAAGGTTCCAGGAGGTACTGAGATGAAGGTACATTTTTTTTTGTGTGTTTGGGTGGAATGTTCTATAGGTAACTGTTAAGTCCATTTGAATCATACCATCTTTTGGTTCCCTTGTTTCTTTGTCAAGTTTCTGTCTGACTCACTTTTCCATTGGTGAGAGTGGAGTATTGAAGACTCACAATTAGTGTGTGGGGTTTGATGTGGAATTTGAGCAAGATTCTTTTCTCTCTCCATATTTATTAAATATAGTATTTGAAGTTCTAGATAGAGCATTAAGAAAACTAAAGAAGATCAAGTTAATACAAACTGGAAAGAAAGAAGTCAAAGTATTATTCACAGATGATAAGGTAATATACATAAGTGACCTCAAAAATTCTACTAGGGGAACTCCTATAATTGATAAACACCTTTAGTCAAGTGGCTGTATACAAGATTAACTTTAAAAAGCAGTATCCTTCCTATATACAAACAATAAAGAAGGAAATCAGGGAAACAACACACTTCACAATAGCCACAAATAATATTAAATACATTGGTGGAACTCTAACCAAGCAAATGAAAGACCTGCACGACAAGGATGTCAAATCTTTGAAGAAAGAAATTGGTTAAGACATCCAAAGATGGAAATATCTCCCATGCTCATGGATCAATAGGATTAACATAATACAAATGGTCATCCTACCAAAAGCAATCTACAGATGCAGTGCAATCCCCATTAACATTCCAACACAATTCTTTACAGAACTAGAAAGAATATTCAACTTCATATAGAAAAACAAAACCCCCAGGATAGCTAAAACAGTCCTGGACAATAAAAGAACTTCCAGAGTATTACCATCCCTGATCTCAAGTTCTACTATAGAGCTATAGTAAAACAAAACAAAACAAACAATTACAAAAAAATTACATGGTATTGGCATAACAACAAAAAGTTGGATTAATAAACTTGAATTAAAAATCCAGGTGTATATCCACACACCCATGGACACCTGATTTTTGACAAAAAAAAATCCAAAATTATGCAATGGAAAGAAGAAAACACCTTCAACAAATGGTGCTAGTAAAACTGGGTATCTGCATGTAGAGGAATGTGAATATATCCATATCACCCCACACAAAACAAGTTCAAGTTGATCAAAGGCCTCAACATAAATCTAGATACACTGCACCTGGTAAAAGAGAAACTGGGGAATAGCCTTGAACACATTGGCACAGGAGACAACTTCCTGAATAGAACTCCAGTAGCACAGACACCAAATCAACTATTAATAAATTGGACCTCCTGAAACTGAAATTTTTCTTGTAAGTTAAGGGATACTATCACTAGGACAAAATGGCAACCTATTAAATGGGGAAAGATCTTCACCAACCCCACATCTTACAGAGGGCTGATCTCCAAAATCCATAAAGAACTGAAGAATCTAGATATCAAAGGGGATTGTGTGGGGTGGGGGAAGAGATGGAGTGGGAGAGCAATGAAAGAGAGATCTTGATTGAGAGAGCCACTATGGAGTTAGAGAGAAGCTTGGTGTTCGGGAAATTACCAAGAATCCACAAAGATGTCCCCAGCTAAAACTCCTAGCAATAGTGGAGAGGGAGACTGAACTGGCCTTCCCCTGTAATCAGATTGGTGAATATCCCAACTATCATCATAGAACCTTCATCTAGTGACTTATGGAACCAGATGCAGAGATCCACAACCAAGCACCAGACTAAGCTCTGGGAATCCAATCGAAAAGAGGGAGGAGGGAATATGTGAGCAAGGGAGGTCAAGATCATGATGGAGAAGTCTACAGAGACATCTGAACCAAGCTCATAGAAACTCAGGAACTCTAGACAGTCAGCTGTGGAGCCTCCACGGGACCAAAGTAGGCCCATCATCTGTAGGTGACAGTGGCAAAGCTTGGAATATTTGTGAGGCACCTGGCAGTAGGACCAGGATCTATCCCTGGTGCACGAGCTAGCTTATTGGAGCCCATTCCCTGTGGTGGGATGCCATACTCAGTATTAATGCAGGGGGAAAGGCGTGGTCCTGCCCCAACTTAATGTGCCAGACTTTGTTGACTTTCCATAGGAGCCCTTACCTGTTGAGAGAAGTGGAAGGGGTGTACTCGGGGGAGGAGGGAGACAGGAAGAGGGGAGGAGGACTGTGGAGGAATGTGAAATGAAATTTAGAAAATAAATTAAAATAAAAAAGAGAACAGAAAAGAACAGAAACAAATATACAAACAAATAATCCAATTTAAAATGTGGGACAGATATAAACAAAATTCTCAACAGAAGAATCTCAAATGGCTGAGAAACACTCAAAGAAATGTTCAACATCCTCAACCATCAAGGACAAGCAAATCAAAATAACTCTGAGATTCCATTTTCCACCTGTCAGAATGACTATGATCAAAAACACAAGTGACAGCTCACACTAGCGAAGATATGGAGCAAGGGAAACACTCCCCCACTGCTGGTGCCAGTGCAAATTTCTACAGCAGTTTGAAAATCATTATGGCAGTTTCTCAGAAAACTGGGAATTGATCTACCATAAGATCCAGGTGTACCATTCTTAGACATATACCCAAAAGATGCTCAATCACACCACAAAGACACTTGTTCAACTATGTTCATAGCAGCTTTATTTATAATAGCCAGAAACTAGAAACCAACCTAGGTGTCCCTCAACCAAGGAATGTATGAAGAAAATGTGGTGCACAATGGAATAATACTCAGCTATTAAAAACAATGACATCAGGAAATTTGCATGCAAATGGATAAAACTAGGAAAAAAAACATCCTGAGTGAGGTAACCCAGACCCACAAAGACAAACATAGCATGTACTCACTCTTATGTGGATGTTAGCTGTGAAATAAAGAATAACCATGTTATATTCCACAGACCCAGAGAGACAATGTAACAAGGAGGGTTCAATGGGGGGATGTCAATATCTCCTTGGGAGGGGAAAATAGAAGAGATTTCATGAGTGAACTGCAGGTGGGTGGGGATGGTAACATGAGTGATCAAGTTGGGAGGAGATGGAGGGGGAGAGCACTGAAAGAGACTACTGGAACAGGGGGCCTTTTGGGGTCAAGTAGAAACCTGGCTCAATGTTAATCTCCCAGGAATCTACAAGGATAACCTCAGCTAAGACTCCTAGCAATGAGAGATATGTAGCCTGAACTGGTCTTTCCTGTGACTAGGCAAGCCTTCCAGTAGAGGGACTGGGACACCTATTCAGCCTCATAACCTTCAACCTACAGTCTGGTCTGCCTATGGAATGTGCTGGGGTAAGGGTGCCCTAGAGATTGAGGGAGTCACCAAGCAATGACTACTCTAGCCTAAAACCCATGGCAGAAGAGTAAGCTTGCCTCTGACACTGCCTGGAGCACCAGGACTCAGAGGCTGGATAACTCAGGGACCTAGGATAGAACCTAACATGACTGGAGATAAAAATGTCAATATAATGATGATGAATGATATTCTGCTATACCTCTGCCTAGCCCAATTGTCAATAGAGAGGCTTCATCCAGCACTTGATGGAAACAGATGCAGATCCACAGCCAAACATTAGGTGGAGTTTGGGGAATCTTCCAGAAGAGGGGGAGAAAGGATTATAAGAGTAGGAAGAGTCAAGGACACCAAAAAAACCCCATAGAATCAACTGTACTGGGCTCATAGGGGCTCACAGACACTGAACCTCCAATCAAAGAGCTTGCATGGACTGACATAGGCCCTCTGCATGTATGTTACAGCTGTGCAACTTGATCTTCTTGTGGGACTCCTAACAATGGAGCAGGGTCTGTCTCTGACTCTTTTGGTGGCTTTTGGGACCCTACTCCTTGCTTAGCTTTAATATATGTTGGGGGGTGCTTAGTTTTATTGCAACTTGATATGCCATGCTTTGTTGATATCCATAAGAGGCCTGCCATTTCCTGAATCGAAATGGAGGATGACTGGATTTGGAGGAGTTGGAAAGAGGAGATGTGGAGGGAGGAGAAACTGGGGCCAGGATGTAAAGTAAGTAAGTAAATAAATAAAATGTTAAAAGAAATAAAACTACGAAACAGTGGTGCAGGAGAATTGTCTGTATTCTGTCAATCATGTTTTAAATAAACGCTGATTGGCCAGGCAGGAGGTGTAGGTGGGAAAAACCAGACAGGAAGTGGAAATGATGCAAGGAGAGCAGGAGGAATTCTAGAGAGGAGGAAGCTGATTCCCCCACTCCTGCCCAGATCACCGAAGCAGCAGGATGTGAGCTGCCCCACTGAAAAAGGTACTGAGCCACATGGCTAACATAGATCAGAAAAATGGGTTACTCAAGATGTGAGAGTTAGCCAGTAAGTAGCCTGACCTAATGGACCAATCAGCTCTATAACTTACAGAGATCTCCTGTGTGATTGATTTTTCTCTGGGACTTAACAGTTGGGGGGGCCAGGCAGGACATAAAAACCCCCAACAAGCAGGCCCGGCCCTTCATGTTACAGAATGGCGCCCATGTGGATAACTGCATCCACAGAAAGTCTGAGAAAGCTTGGGAAAGACTAGACTGAAGCATTTCAGTTTTCAGCTGAAGCAGGAAAAAAGCTGCTGTTTTAAAATGCTGGCTTTCTGGGCCATCCGGCCAGAAAAAACTCTGACTCTTTCAAGCAGGCCATCCTGACTATGGAAACACTGTTGCAGCTTGCTTCCTGGCAAGGACCTTGAAATGCCATAGGAGCTTTTGAATGTTGTTTTCTTCATATTCCTTAGCAAATTAAAGACCCATGTGGTCAAAAAAAAGAGAGATATACAGTAAGGAGAGAATCAAAGAATAAGAAAACCTCTAAATGGTTTACAGTGTGTTAAAATATATGCAGGCTTGGGAAAAAAAGGTTTAAAGCCTTAAAATAAAAAAGAAAGAAAGAGAGTAGTTGGGTGTGGTGGAACACACCTTTAATCCCAGCACTGGGGAGGCAGAGACAGACGGATCTCTGGGAGTTCAAGGATAGCCTGGTCTACAGAGGGAGTTCCAGGACAAAGATATGCAGAGAACCTGTCTCAAAAAGCCAAAAGTTAAAAGTAAAAATAAAAAAAGAGGTTAAAATAAAGCCACATAAAGATGGAAAATACACAGAGAATCTTGATACTGTATGCTATTATGCTCTCTTTGAATTGTTTAAATGCTGAGGAAGGAGCAACAGCTGCTAAAAGATACTTGGTTATAAATGCTGCAAAATTAATCCAAGATAGGTATTTTGAAAATACCTTGGCTTCAAAATTGAAGTCAAAAGGTATGTTACTTTGGAGAAGAGATTTTGTTTTTGTTTCCACAGAAAATGAGAGGCTGTGGATTTATTCAGAGTTAAGAAAAATCATCTTTGACCAAGGGAGACCACCTGAGCAATCTCCGGTAGGAACAGATGGCGCAGATGTCTGAGTTCTTCATCCAGAACAGGTTCAAGACTGCTGCCTGAGATGATCAAGACTCACAGAATACTTCAGTCAGGACTTGATCATAACTCTAAAATTTTCTTTAGGCCCCTATAAGATTATCAGCGCCCCCAACCAGCTAGAAGTAGCCTGGAATACTACGCCCACATTCCCAAAAAATGGACTATGGATATTTTCCTTTGTTTTTTTAAAAAAGAGGGGGAAGTGGTGCGGGAGAATTGTCTGTATTCTGTCAGTCATGTTTTAAATAAACGCTGATTGGCCAGGCAGGAGGTGTAGGTGGGAAAACCAGACAGGAAGTGGAAATGATGCAAGGAGAGCAGGAGAATTCTGGGGAGGAGGAAGCTGATTCCCCCACTCCTGCCCAGATCACCGAAGCAGCAGGATGTGAGCTGCCCCACTGAAAAAAGTACTGAGCCACATGGCTAAAATAGATCAGAAAAATGGGTTAATCAAGATGTGAGAGTTAGCCAGTAAGTAGCCTGACCTAATGGACCAATCAGCATTATAACTTATAGAGATCTCAGTGTGGTTGATTTTTCTCTGGGACTTAACAGTTGGGGGGCCAGGCAGGACATAAAAACCCCCAACAAGCAGGCCCGGCCCTTCATGTTACAAAACAGAATAATGAACTTGCCAGCAGAATATGGATAAAAAGGGATACAATAGTGATAAGCGAAGTAAGTCAGCTTGACAAAAATAAATATTGGGTTTACTCTCATCTGTGAATGCTATGGGGAAAAAGGGAAGTGGATGAAACTAGAAGGAGGAACCACCAAGAAGGTGGAAGAGGAGTTTAAAGAGGTAAGGTAAAGAAAAGAAAAAGAAATTGAGGTGAACATGCTCAAAGTACCTCATATACATATATGGAAATATAATTAACTGTCTCTATACAATTGATGTACATGATTACGAATTTAAGATAAAGTAAAAAAGACAGGCCAAGGAGTTGTTTTGGATTAAATATTATTTTCTAAGTTTGTGCAATGAAGAGATGGTTAAGACACTGATAAAGGATTCAAGTGAAAAGCACAAGTAACCAAGAATAAGAACTGGGGTAGAGGTTTCTGTGATTGATTAGACTTTTATTTGGGATCATGTCCTACAGTTGGGTCATCTGAAGCATGATTAATAAAAACTCAGAGACAGATACTGGGGTTCAACCTGAAGACCAAAAAAGCAAAGCAACCAGTCACTGACTCTTACCTCAACCTCAGTCTGAAAATGGCAGTCCTGCCTCCAGAAATCTCAGAATGATACCGAGACCTGTCTCCTGTTTTATATCCTCTCTAGCTCTGAGATTAATGGTGTGCACCACTACTGTCTATTTCCATTAGTGTGGCTAATGGGATTAAAGGTGTGTGTTGTTGCTGCCTGGTCTGTAAGGCTGGCCATTGGCAGTTTTACTTTTCTGATCCTCATGCAAGCTTTATTCATCAAAATACAAATTAAATGCCACTACAGTCATCTATATCTGTGCCCAAGAATTTACATACCTAAAAATGAAAACTATGTACTGAAAGTTAATGTAAATTTGAGAACTCAGAGAGAAAACACCATTTTAGAGATGGGAAGGATTTCCATCAGGTTCAATTATCTAACTACAAAGGAGATTTCATATGATTGAAATGTCCAAGTCCATAAAATTCTGTGTGTTTGGGACTGAAGAGTATGCCCATCAATGTACTCACCAGCTTGGAGACTTAGTCCAGTGGGTTGGAAAATAATGGTAAGTAAAACATACTCCCTGGCTTATGCTTCAGGCAAGCTGGTATCCTCAATTCTGCTCAGTTTTAAGCCCCAGGCTTCAAATCTAATTCACAAGCACAGCATCAATGTTAGAGATTCATTTATATCAAAGGGTTTTGGTATTAAATGAGAATATGGTGTCAAAAGTTGTACGTCCATCTTTGAGAAAATTTTTAGGTCATAAAGTTGAAATTAGATGAGCGAAATCCCTGAGCCTACAGTCTGTTGATGAATGCTTTTGAGAGAAAAATTGGAACTATTGTGGAGCCTTAAATTTGTTAGTTTAAATGCGTAGTGCAGGCTAGGTTAGTTGATATAACCGACCCATTTACATCTTTATAGAGTCATGATACCGTGACTTCATCAAAAAAGATGTTAGAATTGTAAAGATTGCTAAACTGATTCAAGTGTGGTTTGCTGTCCAGGCTATTTCCCTGTATTCTTATTCCTTAAGAAATGGTAGGTCAGCGTGACTGGCTAATGTAAACTACATTGATACATTTATACTGAGCCATAGAGCTAATGAAATATTCCCCAGGAAGGCAGGAGGTTATACTGCATGAATCAAGACTATTCAATTCCACTGGACTGGGACAAATTGACCTTATTTTACAAATGCATTTCATAGACCTCTCTGAAGAACCAAGTCACAGAGGGGCACCCAGGTCTCACTAGCTCTTCATTTCTTTCACCCAATGCCTTTCAAACTTACCTGTGGTGGTTTTACATTGAATTGTCCAGCCTTGTCCAATGTGATTCATTGTGTCTTTTTCTCTATTGCTGTGAATGAGTCCGTGAAATAGTAATTTCCACTTACTGACATTCTTCTCTGAGATTCCATGATTTGTCCTGCTGTAGATATATGGTACATTTAGAGTTCAAGAGGCTTTATTTTTACAGAAGTGATTTTTAACTGTTCTGTGGCAAATATCTAAGTGGATGTTGATTGGTCATTTCCCACAGTCAGGAATTATTTTAATTGGGAAATTTATCTTCAGCTGAATCTTGATCTGACTCATTTTTTCTCTGATCCAGGGTCCACTTTAAAACCACACTCATGTGTCTTGATAACAATTCCAGCCCATTTCACCTCACTGGAAAGATTAGTGTATAGATCTTCTGAGTCAACTGCTTCTAGTAGACAATTTAAAACTTCACCGAAGTTACCTTACCAGGAAAGCAGCTTGGCATTTTCGTGTTATCAGTGACGTTCTTCATGTGTCCCATTTTCTTGCAGTAATGTGATTATCTACAGAATCAATAATTTGAGAAATAATTTCTCTACTTGCTCTCCTATGTTGTTTGTATCCAATATTTTATCAGGTGAGATGTGATTCTGCTTAATTCAATCTTATAATTTGTCATCTTTAAATTTTGTTTTGTTTCTTGAGACAGAACTGTGTAACAGCTCTGACTGTCCTGGAACTCTTACTGTAGACCATACTGGCCTCAAACTTGCAGAGATCCACCTGCCTCTGCCTCCCAAGTGCTGGGATTAAAGGGGTGAGCCACCAACCCCTGGCAAGTTTTCACATCTTTACTTCAGGCTCTTGGCAATTTAACTAGTTTAGCCAAACCATGAACAATATTTCCTGTAAAAATGTGGTATCTAACATATTTTTCTAGATAAAAACCTTTTCCATTTAAATCTTAACCAATCTTTGCACATTTTCCATAATTTTTCTTCTTTCTCTACATTTATTTTTATTTTATGGGCATTGGTGTTTTGCCTGCATGTATGTCTGTGTGAGGGTGTCAGATCTTGGAGTTACAGACAGTCCCATGCCCAACTCTAAATGGACAAAACAAAGTGAACTCAACGGTATTTTTGGAGGCTTTGTCCATATGACCTTGTTTAGGCCTTTTTTGTATTACTGCTTTTGAACTTATATTATGATTCTTGATTTTGTGTGTATTCTTCTTCTGTTTTTTAAAACAAAATAAAATATAATAAAGCAAAAACTATCACATCAGTGTTGGACAAGACAAGCTAACAGAAGGAAAATAGCACCAAAAGAAGGCACAAAAATCAGAGACCAACGCATGAACACACTCAGGAGTCCCATAGAAATACTCGAGTGGAAGCTCCAATGTATATGCAGAGGACCTGGTGCAAACCCGTGTGCATGCTGCTTCAGTCTCTGTGAGTTCATATGAGTCTTGCTCAGTTGATTTAGAGGGCCTTGTTCTTCTGATGTCCTTCCCCTCTGGTTCCTGTACTCCTTCCACCTCCTCTTCTGCAACTCCCTAAGCTATGAGGAGAGGGATTTCATGGAGACATCATATTTATAGCTGTGTGTTCCGAGGTGTCTCTCTCTGTGTAATGTGTGGCAGTAGGTCTTTGTATTTGTTCCCATATTCTGCATGGGGAATCCTCCCTGATGATAGTTGAGTAACATACTGATTTGTGAGTATAAAAGAATATCGTTAAGAGTCATTTTATTGTCATTTTTTATACCAGAAGTATTTGGTTTTACCCTAGGTCTCTGGGCTATCTAGTTTCATGTTCTTGTTCACCAAAGCAGTGTTGGTTATGGGTTCTATGGGAATTATTTATTTAAAGGATAATACCCATATAGAAATGAATGTATACCATATTTATCTTTATGAATTTGAGTTACCTAACTCAGGATGATTTTTCTAATTTCATCCATTTGCCTGCAAACTTCATAATGTCATTTCATCCACTGTGTAAATGTACCACATTTCTTTTTCCATTTTCCTATTGAGGGACATCTAGGTTATTCACAGTTTTTGGCTATTATGAGTAAAACAGTAATGAACATGAATGGGCAATTGTCCTTGTGGTAGGATGGAATATCCTTTGGGTACATGCCCAATAATAGTAGAGTTGGGTCTTTATGTAAATACAAATAAATACAAATAAATTACAAACTTTCTGAGAAAAGAATATATTGATTTTCATAGTGACTGCACAGGTTTGCACTCCCCCCAGCAATGGATGAGTTTTCTACTTGTTTGACATTCTTGCCAGCATGATCTGTCACCTTTGTTGTTGATCTTAGCCATTCTGATAGGTCTAAGATGGAATGTCAAAGTAGTTTTCATTTGCATTTTCCTGACGTCTAAAGATGTATAATATTTTAAAGTATTTCTCAGCTATTTGATTTTTCCTGTATTGATAATTCTCTATTTATATCTACACCACATTTTAAATCTCATTATTAATTCTTTGATGTCTAGTTTCTTCGGTTTGTTATATTAGTCTTCTATTGAATGTGAAGTTGTTAAAAGACATTTTCATTCTGTAGGCTGCTGCTTTGTCTGAATGATATTGTCCCTTGCCTTGGAGGCATGTTTAGTTTCATGCGGTCCCATTTATCAATTGTTAATCTTAGTGCTTGTGCTAAAAGTAATTTGTTCAGAAAGTCTTCCCCAGTGCTAATTAAAGGATATTCCCCACATTCTCTTCTATTGAGTTCAATGAACCTGGTTTTATGTTGTGGTTTTTCATCCATTTGGAGTTGAGTTTTGTACAGGATGATAGATATGGATCTGTTTGCATTTGAATACATGCAGTCATTCAGTTTGACCAGGACCATTTATTGAAGATGCTTTCTTTTCCCCTCTAGAGTCCATTTCTAGCTTACAGTCAACAAATGTAAAGAAAACACAATAATATACACAATCTTGGCTCTCTGTTTATTTTCCATCTTTATGTGGCTTATTTTTCTTTATTCTATGTCTGTACTATTCTATTTTACTTTTATTGCCTCCTTAAAGTCTTTACTGATTTTTATAATTGTCCATACTCTTTTTCCTCTCTCTCAAGCTTATGTAAATTTATCCAACACTATGACCCATTTAAAGGTATTTTACATGTAAATTTGTCTTTATTACATAGGTATATTTAATTATTTTCTGACCAGGAACACTTCCTTTTTTCTTCCAAATGCTAAGCTGGCATGGCTAGGACCAACTCCACAGTTCTGCCTGTTTGCTGAGCCTAGGCCAACATGGTGGAGGCATGTTCACCACCTCTGCAAGCCATGCATACTAAACTATTTCAGGCACACAGTGGGTGAATGTTTCATTTGCCATTTAGCAAGTTGTAGCATTCTGCTCACAAACCCCATTCAAATGCTCAACCTGCTGAAAGAGCCAGAACTGTTCATGCAACTAGCACAAACCATGAAGCCTTCCCTTAAAGAAACCATGCAGTTCTTGCTACTAAAACTGAGTCAGAAAACCTCTTAAAGGAGCTGCATCTCTGCTTGCCTCCAGTAAAAAGAGCTTAGCTGCTCTAAAGTATTTTTTGTGTGTCTAGAATTCCTTTTCAAGATTGCTCAGGTTTTATGTGAATATAGTTACCAGCGTTGGTGTCAATTCTTTGGGTGGAGGCTGTTTATTCATTCCTGGTCACTCAGAATTAAAATAACCACACAGAAATTATATTATTTGTAATACTGTTTGGCCAATAGCTTAAGCATATTTCTAGCTAGCTCATATATCTTAAATTAACGCATTTCTATTATTTTATATTTTACCATGAGGCTTGTGGCTTACCAGCAAGGTTCCGGCTAGTGACTCACATCTTTCTCCTCTGGTGGCTACATGGTGTCTCCCTGACTCTGCCTACTTTAACCCAACATTCAGTTTAGTTTCCCCCACTTAGATCTATTCTGCCCTATCACATGACACAGCAGCATCGTATTCATTAACCAATAAAAGCCACACCGGTGAAGCTTCTTTTGGATCCTGTATAAATTTAGTAAGTGACTCAGACTTCTTTCCTGATTCTCTCACCTTTTCCCAAGCATTTAAGGCTGCTAAACAACATAGTACCAAGGTGTGATCATTCAATACATAATGTCTTTGCAACTCAGCACATTGGCCTTCACTTAAAAGCTGATCTTGGGAAATATTAATGCCTATAGCCCTATTTCATTTTTGTATGATCACTGGCTTCTTCTGTCTAGCATGTTCACCATTGTAGCTGACAACCAGCTTCCAATATTGCTGTAGCTAAATCTTTTCAGCATTGGGGGATAACAGTTCTATTCTGAGTTACCCATGAATTTAGCATCTGCTTCACATAAGATGAATACATACCATATAACCTGACCACTTCCTTGAATCTCCTCAAATCTATCTGTAGGATTCCATTTAATTTCTGAATAATTGCAGGAGTGCCTATCATCTGGTTTTGTTGTATAGTAACTGGATAAACTAAGGTTGGTTCCCTAATAACATTGGGTCACTCCTCTTCAGTATCATCATGCAGTGGTGTGGTAGGTTCTTGTCTAAATTCCTCTGTCTGTGTCTGAGTGTTTTTCTTATTTTCATGAGTAGATCTTTCTAAGGCTTGTATCTTATCATTAATGAGTCTTTCTAAGGCTTGTATCTTACCAATCAAAACTTCATATTTGGTACAGTTACTTAAATAACTTTTTAAGGATAAAATATGAATTAACAAACTCATAATAATTGTAATTGGCATTATGTCAATCCTAGCCAAGTTTGTTATTTCTTCCTTTTTTTAATTCTATTTTCAAGCCATCCATTGTGGCATATACAGGGTTTTAACTCCCTACATTGTGCTATTTCCCATTCTTAACATGGGGAAGATTTGTCTTGCAACTTCTCAGGTGTCTTAGTAAATCTGCTATGACAGCTGCAGGGGTTGAGCTGTGAGGCACTAAGGGCTGGAGTATGCAGCAGCAGCAACAGTGGATGTAGAAACCTGAGCAGGCATTGTAGCTAAGTGTGAGTGGGTGCTGTGCCATTTGTCTGGAGAGCAGATGTAGGAAGCCCATGCAGGAGAAACCACCAGAGGAGTGTGTGTATCTGCAGGGAGAAATGTTGGCTTCAAAAGCCACTGTGTGATCTCATGTCATGAGTTTGATACCAAATGTTTTTATCTAAGTTGTTCTGTTTACCAATAAAGACTCAGGAGTTAGATGTTGCTAGAACAGAGAAGTCAAGAAGCAACCTACTGGCCTGTTTTTTGGCTGGGGACCCAGCAAGAGAACATGTCTCCATCTGTCCCAAACCAAAACAGCTTGTCAATCTTTAAGTTCTTCGCTACTCCTTTGTGTGTGTCTTTCTGTCTTGCCAGATCCTCTACTCTCTAAGGCTAATTCTTGTCAACTAGTCACTAGCTCCACCCAATGATCCAAGGTTAATTTTATGAACACAGTCTCAGTGTTTCACAATGCAATTAAATATCCCACAAAATTTTCTACATACTCCTGTATATCAGCAAAGCTAATGTTTTGAAATTGCTGTTAGGATTTTATCAACCAGCTTTCAAATTGAGTCTACAGACTTTTCTTTTAGTTCAGTTCCATTGTCATATTATTAGAATACATAAGTGAGAATCTTGAAAAAATGCCTTCTAAAAGAGATGGGGGTAACACAGTCATGCCTGATGGAAATATATGACTGCAATCACTGATGCTGTCAAACCCATTTCTAATGAAATTTTCATCTTGTGGAGAGGTATAAGATATGGAAGGGGCCATTTTGAGGTTGGCAAGAGGCTTGGATCTGGAGGGCTTCCCAGTTGTCCACAGGGATGACCTCAGCTAGGACCCTGGGCAGTAGAGGAGAGAGTGCCTAAACTGGCTTTGTCCCATATTCACACTGATGACTATTTTGAATATCACCATAGAACCTTCCTCTGGCGACAGATGGAGATGGAGACAGAGACCCACATCGGAACACTGGAATGAGCTCCCAAGATCCAGTTGAACAGTGGAAGGAGGAAGAATATGAGCAAGGAAGTCAGGGACATGAGGGCTTGGTCCACCCACTGAGACAGTGTGCCTGAGCTAATGGGAGCTCACCAAATTCAGCTGCACTGGGACTGAAGGAGCTTGGGATCAAACTGGACCCTCTGAATGTGACTGACAATTGGAGCAGACTGAGAAGCCAATAATGGCACTGGGATTTATCTCGAATTCATGTACTTTTTTTGGGGGGATCCTGTTTTATTTGGATGCATATCTTCCTAAGCCTGGATGTAGGGGTTAGGGCCTTGGACATTCCACAGGGCAGAGTACCTTGCCCTCTCTCAGGACTGGAGGGGAAGGAGGGAGGGTGTGTTGGGGAGCGGGAGGGAAGAGAGAGGTAGGGAAGAAGTGAAAATATTTTGGTATTATTTATAAAGTAATAAAAAATAAGTAAAAAAGAAAAGAAAAAAAGATGCTGTTGATTCTCCTGAATTTAGTGACTCTGTCTGATAACCACAAACTTTTCTTAAAAGAAAATAAAGCATATCATCAGAAACTGTTGGCATCAATTTGTGTGGACCTATAGATGAAGCAGAGATTTATATTCATCTGTTTTGCATAAATTAGATGGGCAATTGTTTTGTGTCTGCGGTGGCCTAAAGAGGGCATCAAATCCCTCAGAACTAGAATTGACTCTGTAAAATATGCTTAGTTTTATTTGTGTTGGATTCACACTTTTTTCTTTTTCTTTCTTCTTGCCTTTTTGAGACAGTGTTCCTCTGTGTAGTTCTAGATGTCCTGAAACTTGCCCTGTAGTCTATGCTGATTTCAAACTCACAGATCCACCTGCCTTTGCCTCCTGAGGGCTGGGATTAAAGGCATGGGCTACCACGCCCCACTCAATACACATTTAATTTAAAGTTAGTCATCTGAGATGTTGAAGTCTTTTATCCAAAAGGAACAAGGATTGATCATGAAAACACAAAACATGTTTGATAAGCATGATTCTATCAAGGTACCCTGATGTAGTCACTGAAACTTTGAAATTGGTAACTCTATTAGTTACTTATCTCATGACTATAACAAAATACCTCACAAAGCTTATGAAAGGAAGGATTTATTTTGGCTTATAGTTCTAACGAATAAAGTCCATCATGGCAGAGAAGACATGACAGAACAATAGGAAGTGGCTGATCATATTATATTCAAAGTCAGGAAGCACAGAAGGTTGGATGTTCATGCTACACCAAATGTCTTTTCTTTCTTATGCAGTCAGAGACCCAACCTATAGTGGTTCTCAGAGTTGGAGTGCGTCTTCCCACCTCAGTCAAGATAGTGTAGATAAACTCTCAGAGACATGCCCAGAATCTTGTTTCCAGGGTGAGTCTAGATCTTTTCCAGTTGACAACCAATATAAACCATCATAATAATGGAAGTATTTTTTGTTTGGAAGTAACAAACATTTCTAACTTTGTTAATATGGACTATATAATAGTTCACCTATATTTTATTTGGTATTTCTTTGATATTCAAGCTAGGCTGAGGTGTACATAGCTTTTTGAGTGATAGAACAAGCAGCGGATTTTCCTCTGGTAGTGTGTTCAGGAAGAGACATGCCTTCTGGAATGGTGTTACTTTCACTATTAACTAGAAAGTTAATGTATTTTCTCCTGTTATGACAGATCAGTAAATTTTTTGAAATATGGATCTAGTAACACCTACAACTTACACTGAGAACGCTTTATATTCTGGATTTACAAACTGTTATTCTTCAAAGAAGGGTATATGGGAGGGTTTAGAGAGAAGAAAAAGATGGGAGAAATGATGTAAGAATATTATCATCTCAAAAATAAAATAAATATTAAAACAAACTTGATATTCATCTTATCACTATAATCTAGTTGTATTGAATGTGAAATTGTATTTCATGATGTAATGCACTATTTATTACAAATTTTTATTAATTCACTCTTCATTTGTATTATTTGTTTAAATAGAGTATATGATTCTATGGCCTTGGAAAACACGTCATTTAAGACCTCTCCAATTATGTTTAATACTTGTAATCTGGCACAATAGTGAACTTTCCTATAACTAGAAATCCACTGAGAAATAACTATCTATGTTAGTTTCATGTAAGAGTTAAGACTTGGCTGGGAATGGCAGTGCATACCCTTTACCTAGCACTTGGGACATAGAGGTAGGTGGATTTCAATGAGTTTGAGGCCAGTCTGGTAACAATGTTAGTTCCAGGACAGTCAGCAGTGAGTTCCCCTCTCAAATAAACAGAAGATTTTTTTAAGATTTTGAGTATTCCCTTTGAAGGGAGTGACATATTTATCTGTCTTTCTATTTAATACTGTGTCATAATATCAGTGTTTAGCAAAGTTACAAGACAGCCAAGTTCAGTGTTTAGTGTCAAAATGTCAAAAATGGACTTACACCCCTTATGCTTGAATTTCAATTTATTTCCAATTTTTAGCACATTATTAGTCTATATAACTAGGCATCTTTTTTAAAGTCCCAAACTAAAAACAACAACAAGAATGAAAACATTTTGCCAGGATGCAAGGCTAAGAATGAACCCCATCATTTCTCCCCAATTTTGGGCAAATAAATGAGTCTGGGTATCTAAAAACTCTAAGAAAGTATCATGAACTGCAGACTTAGAGGCAGGCTTCCATTCTCCACACAACAGCGCTGTCTTGGCTGTCTTGGTGCATTTCTACCAGGTAAAGTCAAAACATTCCATGTTCATCTTACCTTCAAACCATCCATGTCTAGGGGTTCTTTATTTAGTACATGAGTATCATCCATAAAATGTAGGTGTACTGATGGAAATAGCCTGTTCTTAGTGTCACTGTGATGTGACTGGAAAGCACAAGGAAGGGTTTTGAATACAGTCTGCCCTGTATCTTTAATTATGGAATGCATTTCAGAAGGTAAAAATACTTGGCCTCTACAATGTTGATGTGATTAACCGTGCAGGTTTTTCTAGGTAAGAAGTAAAATTTCATAACTGTTTTAATGGGCAGTGTGCAAGGGGCATACATGTTATGTCTTTCAATAATTCTACCTCAATACTTACTAGTATGCTCTCTGATGATGTTTTCTATTTTATTTTTTGACTGAAATTCCAGATATGTTTACATAAACCTTATGTAGTCCTTAAAAGGAATTTATTCTTAAAAGTTAAAATGCCAGTTGTTGTGGACCATTATTTAAAGATGTGTTGCATTTGTTTGTGCTGAGGAATATTTGTTTAATGATGCAAAGATTTTTTGCATTCTTTTATGTTGCATCTGTTTAACTGGGTAAAGCTGTGGTACATTAAGTAGAAACAACAACAACAACAAAAAAAACTAAAGAAAAATGCCTGTCACAGTGCAGGTCACTGGTATTTCAGAGTTGGTGGGCTGAAAGCCGTTCCTGGTCAAACGCATCTCCAAACAGGCAGGGGATTTAGGATAGGGAAGTGCATGGAGCCAACCACCAAAACCACTTCCCTTAGCAGTTTTTTGCTCACGCAGACAGGAAAAAAAAACCCTAGAGATATTTAGTAAAGACAGATCCCGGTGGCAAAAATCTTCAAAATCAGTTACAATGTGTTTAACAAGATGCATACACTTAAGAAACAAAGAGAAAGAGTATAACTAGTCCTACAAAAAATTTAATACTTTAAAAATAATAAAGTATAATCTTTAAAGAGATTAGTAAAATAGTAAGAAAAGAATAAGCCACGTAGAGAAGAGAAATGCACAGGGTGTCTGGATCCTGCTTGTTACTGTATTGACCTTGAATTTTTTGATTGCTGATAAGAAAATCACAGCTGCTAAGAGAAGTGGGTGTGAAAGAGGGACTGATGAAATAAACTAACCTAGATAATTTTAAGAATGCTTTAATTGTAAAATGGACCTCAAAAATGCATTGCTTTGAAGAAGATATTCTGCTGTTGTTCCCACAGGAAATGAGAGGCTATGGATTTCTTCAGGATTGATATAGAACAGTTTTGATGGGGGAAGACCTCCTGAACCTTGGCAGATGATATATATCAACAAAGGTTATATAGCTGGTCTTCTGAGGACTTGGTCATTATCTCAATTTTCTCAAGAACCCCTAAAGATACCTTCACCCACAGAAAACAGGAAGCAGTCTAGAGAAGATGACACCCACATTCCAAAGAAATGGGATGGGTGGTCCTTGGTTATTTGGTGGGTTATGGACATTTGTTATCATTTAGGAGAATATTGGAATAAAAGATAAAAAGGCAACTATTACTCTCAGATATTTTTCATTGGAATGGATTTTGGTATATTGATACAAATTTAAAGTTTTTTGCTATGCTGAATATATGTTTCTACTCTTGCTTGGGGTATTGTGGTTGTGTACCTTATTTTAAAATGCTATGTAAAATTAAGAAATGAGGATAGTAGTAAGTCTATAATAATCAAATTTATAGTCACATTAGGTATTTTTTCAAGGTTAAACAGGTATATTTTAGAAAGATGATTTTCAAACACTCCAAATACTTACAGAGTATAGCATTTAAGATATTTAATAACCTAATATTTTTCTTGACAATGAGGCACATTTGCAACTATCAGAACTAATTTACTTCATAAAAAAATGATGAGCATTGAAGAAACTCCATATAGAATTTGCTTTTAATGTAGTAAGGCCAGAAATTTGGACAAGAAACTGTTTTTGGAGTTCTATCCAGAGAGGGGAGTGGGTGCTTGCCTGGCTCTCTGTCCCAGAAGAGAGCACAACCCCTCCCTCCTCAGCTTCTGCGGCAGGGTCTTTGGTGTTCCATGGGACCCCTCCCTGTCCCCAATGCTGTCTCCCTTTTGTCTTCTGGGTCCTGGAAACACCAGCTAGCCCTGATGTAGTGCTGAGAAGTTCTATTCAGACAGGGGAGTGGGTGCTTGCCTGGGCTCTCTGTCCCAGAAGAGAGCACAACCCCTCCCTCCTCAGCTTCTGCAGCAGGGTCTTCGGTGTTCCATGGGACCCCTCCCTGCCCCCACTGCTGCCACCCTTTTGTCTCCTGGGTCCTGGAAACACCAGCTAGTCCTGCTGCAGTGCTGAGAAGTTCTATCCTGAGAGTGCTGAGGAGTTCTATCCAGAGAGTGCTGAGGAGTTCTATCCAGAGAGTGCTGAGGAGTTTCATCCAGAGAGGAGGAGATGGGCAGGCACCAATGCAAGAATTCCTCCAACAACCAGAAAGGCAACATGACATCTCCAGAATCCAGGGATCACGAAACTAGAAGAATTGAACACCCTACTCCAGAAGAAATAGACTCTAAACGGATCTTTATGAAAATAATAGAGGAACTTAAACAGGAGGTAAAATCTGCCGTAAAGAAATGGAAGATAAGTATAACAAAAAGATTGAGGAAATGAGTAAAGAAATGGAAGAGAAATATACCAAAAGGTTTGAAGAAATGAGTAAATCCATAAATGAAATTCTGGGAAACCAAGAAAAAACAATCAAACAGGTAATGGAAACAATTCAAGATTTGAAAACCGAAATGGAGTCAATGAAGAAATCACAAGCCGAGGGCCGTCTGGCTATGGAAAATCTAGGTAAACGAACAGAGACTTCAGAAACAAGCATAACCAACAGAATACAAGAGATAGAAGAAAGAATCTCAGACTCTGAGGACAGCATAGAGAAATTAAACGCTCTGACCAAAGAAAACAGCAAATCCAATAAATTCTCATCACAAAACATTCAGGAAATGTGGGACACAGTAAAAAAAACCAAATCTAAGAATAATAGGGGTAGAAGAAGGAGAAGAATTGCATTTCAAAGGTCCAGAAAATATATTCAACAAAATTATAGAAGAAAACTTCCCCAACCTAAAGAACGATATCCCTATGAAGATTCAAGAAGCATACAGAACACCGAATAGGCTGGATCAAAAAAAAAATCCCCTCGCCATATAATAATCAAAACACAAAACTTTCAGATTAAAGAGAGAATATTAAGAGCTGCAAAGGAAAAAGGTCAAGTAACTTATAAAGGTAAACCTCCCAGACTTATACCCGACTTCTCTATGGAAACCATGAAAGCCAGAAGGTCCTGGATACAGGCACTGCAGAAACTAAGAGACCATAGATGCAAGCCCAGACTACTTTACCCAGCCAAGCTATCGTTCACTATCAACGGAGAAAACAAAATATTGCAGGATAAAAACAAATTTAAACAATACGTAGCTACAAATCCAGTCTTACAAAAAGAATTAGAAGGCAAATCACAACCCAAGGAATCCAACATTCCTAACACTGCCTATAATAACTCAGGCATCTAGCGACCCTTCACAAGCAGAACTCAAAGAAGGGAAAAACATACACTCCACTACCACCCCTTCCCCCAAAAAAACCCAGAGTCAACAACCACTGGTCATTAATATCACTTAATATCAATGGATTCAATTCACCTATAAAAAGGCACAGACTTAGAGATTGGATACGAAAACAGGATCCAACATTCTGCTGTTTACAAGAAACACACCTCAACCACAAAGACAGACATCTACTCAGAGTAAAGGGCTGGGTTGGGAAAAGGTTTTTCCAAGCAAATGGACCTAAGAAACAAGCAGGTGTGGCCATTCTAATATCTAATAAAATTGACTTCAAACTAAAATCTATCAGAAGAGATCGAGATGGACATTTCATACTCATAACAGGAACAATTCATCAGGAAGAAGTCTCAATCCTGAATATCTATGCCCCTAATATAAAGGCACCCACTTATGTAAAAGAAACACTTCTAGAACTCAAGGCAGTCATCAAACCACACACTAATAGTAGGAGACCTCAACACACCTCTCTCATCAATGGACAGATCAATCAGACAGAAACCCAACAGAAAAATAAGAGATTTATTGGAGGTACTGAATCAAATGGACTTAACAGACATCTATAGAACACTCCACCCAAATAGGAAAGAATATACCTTCTTCTCTGCAGCTCATGGAACCTTCTCAAAAATTGATCACATACTTGGTAACAAAGCAAACTTCCACAAATACAAAAAAATATTAGTAACCACCTGTGTCTTGTCAGATCACCATGGATTAAAATTAGAATTCAACAACAATGGTACCCACAGGAAGCCAACAAACTCATGGAATTTGAACTGTCAACTATTAAATCACCCCTGGGTCAAGGAAGAAATAAAGAAAGAAATTAAAGTCTTCCTTGAATTTAATGAAAATAAAGACACAACATACTCAAACCTATGGGACACTATGAAAGTAGTGCTAAGAGGAAAATTCATAGCACTAAGTGCCCAATTAAAGAAAATGGAGAAAGCACACATTGGAAACTTAACAGCACACTTGAAAGCTTTAGAAAAAAAAAAGAAGCTGATTCACCCAGGAGGAGTAGAAGACTGGAAATAATCAAACTGAGGGCTGGAATCAACAAAATAGAAACACAGAAAACAATCCAAAGAATCAATGAAACTAAAAGCTGGTTCTTGGAGAAAATCAACAAGATCGACAAACCCCTATCCAAACTAATCAAATGGCAGAGAGAGAACATGCAAATTAATAAGATCAGAAATGAAAAGGGGGACATAACTACAGACACAGAGGAAATTCAGAGAATCATTAGATCTTGCTACAAAAGCCTGTATGCCACAAAATTGGAAAATGTAAAAGGAACGGACATTTTTTTAGATAAGTACCATATACCAAAGTTGAACCAAGAACAGGTGAACAATCTAAATAGACCTGTTAGTCACGAAGAACTAGAAACTGTTATCAAAAATCTCCCTACCAAAAAAAGCCCAGGACTAGGTGGTTTCAATGCAGAATTCTACCAGAACTTCCAGGAAGAGCTAATACCTATAATCCTTAATGTATTCCACAATACAGAAACAGAAGAGTCATTGCCAATCTCCTTTTATGAAGGTACAGTTACCCTGATACCAAAACCACACAAACACAAAACCAAGAAAGAGAATTACAGGCCAATCTCACTCATGAACATCGACGCGAAAATTCTCAATAAAATACTGGCAAACCGAATCCAAGAGTACATTAGAAAAATTATCCATTATGATCAAGTAGGCTTCATCCCAGAGATGCAGGGCTGGTTCAACATATGCAAATCTATCAATGTAATCCATCATATAAATAAACTGAAAGAAAAAACCATATGATCATTTCATTGGATGCTGAAAAAGCATTTGACAAAATTCAACACCCACTTATGATAAAGGTGTTGGAGAGACTGGGGATACAAGGATCATACCTAAATATAATAAAAGCTATCTACAGCAAGCCGACAGCTAACATCAAATTGAATGGAGAGAAAAACAAAGCCTTTCCACTAAAATCAGGAACACGAAAAGGCAGTCCACTCTCTCCATACCTCTTCAATACAGTGCTTGAAGTTCTAGCAATAGCAATAAGACAACATAAGGAGATCAAGGGGATTCGAATTGGAAAGGATGAAGTTAAACTTTCGTTATTTGCAGATGATATGATAGTGTACATAAGCGACCCCAAAAACTCTACCAAAGAACTACTACATCTGATAAACACCTTTAGTAACGTGGCAGGATACAAGATCAACTCCAAAAAATCAGTGGCCCTCCTATACACAAAGGATAAAGAAGCAGAGAGGGAAATCAGAGAAACATCACCTTTCATGATAGCCACAAATAGCATAAAATATCTTGGGGTTACTCTAACCAAGGAAGTGAAAGACCTATTTGACAAAAACTTTAAGTCTTTGAAGAAAGAAATTGAGGAGGATACCAGAAAATGGAAACACCTCCCCTGCTCTTGGATTGGGAGAATCAACGTAGTAAAAATGGCAATTCTACAAAAAGCAATCTATAGAATCAATGCAATCCCCATCAAAATCCCATCAAACTTCTTCACAGACCTTGAGAAAACAATAATCAAGTTTATATGGAAAAACAAAAAACCCAGGATAGCCAAAACAATCTTATACAATAAAGGAACTTCTGGAGGCATTACCATCCCTGACTTCAAACTCTATTACAGAACTACAGTATTGAAAACAGCTTGGTATTGGCATAAGAACAGAGAAGTCGACCTATGGAATTGAATAGAAGACCCGGATATTAACCCACAAATCTATGAACACCTAATTTTCGACAAGGGAGCTAAAAGTATACAATGGAAGAAGGAATGCATCTTTAACAAATGGTGCTGGCATAACTGGATGTCAACCTGTAGAAGAATGAAAGTAGATCCATATCTATCATCATGCAAAAATCTCAAATCCAAATGGATTAAAGACATCGACAATAATCTGTTCACTTTGAACCTAATAGAAGAGAAAGTGGGAAGTAGTCTACAAGATATAGGCACAGGAGGCCACTTCCTAAGTAGAACCCCAGTAGCACAGACAATAAGAGAAACAATGAATAAATGGGACCTACTGAAACTGAGAAGCTTCTGTAAAGCAAAGGACACTGTCAGTAAGACAAAAAAGCTACCTTCTGACTGGGAAAAGATCTTCACCAACCCCTCATCAGACAAAGGTCTGATCTCCAAAATATACAGAGAACTCAAGAAACTAGACACTAAAACTCTAATTAACCCAATTAAAAAATGGGGTACTGAACTGAACAGAGAATTCACAACAGATGAACTTCGGATGGCCAGAAGACACTTAAGGTCATGCTCAACCTCCTTAGCGATCAGGGAAATGCAAATCAAAACCACTTTGAGATACCATCTTACACCTGTCAGAATAGCTAAACTCAAAATCACCAATGATAGCCTATGCTGGAGAGGATGTGGAGTGAGGGGAACACTCATCCATTGTTGGTGGGAATGCAAACTTGTGCAGCCACTGTGGAAATCAGTGTGGCGGTTTCTCAGGAAACTGGGAGTCAACCTCCCTCAGGACCCAGCAATACCACTCTTGGGAATATACCCAAGAGATGCCCTATCATACTACAAAAGTACTTGTTCAACTATGTTCATAGCAGCACTATTTGTAATAGCCAGAACATGGAAACAACCTAGGTGCCCCTCAATAGAAGAATGGTTAAAGAAGGTGTGGAACATATATACATTAGAGTTTTACTCAGCGGTAAAAAAACAATGACATCTTGAATTTTGCATGCAAATGTATGGAAATAGAAAACGCTTTACTGAGTGAGGTAACCCAGACCCAAAAAGAGGAATATGGTATGTACTCACTCATAAGTGGATTCTAGCCATAGTTAAAGGTCTTTGAGTCTATAATTTGTGATCCTAGAGAAGCTAAATAAGAAGGTGAACCTGAAGAAAATCATATAGTTATCCCCCTGGATAGTGGAACTAGGCAAGATTGCCAGGCAAACTCTGGTGCATGGGTGGTGGGCGGTGGTAGTAAGGGAAGATGTTCAGGGAGAGGGGAGAGGGGAGAGGGGGAGGATTGGGGATGGCTTGGGGGAATGGGAGGGAGGGAGGGAGGAAGGATGGCTGTGGAAGCAGGGAGGTTTATATCTCAGCTAAGGGAGCCATTTTAGGGTTTGCAGGAGACTTGATTCTGGAGTGGTTCCCAGTAAAATTTAAATAAAAAATAAAAAAATAAAAAATAATAATAATTAAAAAAAGAAAACACTTTACTGAGTCAGGTAAGCCAGACCCAAAAAGAGGAATATGGTATGCCTGCTCCTCATAATCATTCTATATCCATTTCCTCAAAATTCATAGTCACCTCTCGTAATAGGAAATGGTCTGAAGATAGCAACTTGATAAATATGGAATAATACGATGTGTTCCTGTTTGTATTCAATACCAAATTAGGTATAGCTCCTTGTAGGTGTCATAATATTCTGTTCTATGTCATAGGCAGAATTATTACCACATTGTAATAAGCAAGAAAATGATGTAATCATGTTTAGGCTAAAACATTTAAAAGCAGGCCTAAAATTGCAATTCTTATTTTTCTGCTAACATGAATCTTCTGCCTTTCTTCTTTGACTTTTCTATAGGAAAACTGGCAGTCCATCTTCATTTTAACTCAGCATGCGCTTTATATTATTGAATTTACCTTTTCTCTCAAGGCCTTCAATTCAATTTTGAGAAATACAGCCATAGTGAGAAACTACAACCTAACTCTTGGTCAGAATAAAAAGTCTCTGAACGTTTGGCTGTGTAGCATATTTAGGTTAGAATAACCTACCCTCAGATGAGTGTCCTTTTGGAGTGTGGAACCCAAAGTAGAAATGCTGGCATGGTTTCATCCTGGCTTCCTGTAGTTTTTTTTTTTTTCTAAGACCCACTTTCTCAGACCAATTTGGTACAAGGTTCTTTCTATGTAGATCGCCTGCAGTTTAATGTTCCAGGTCCTCTTCTCTGTCTCTCTGTCTTCCCCCACCCCCTGCCTCATACTACAGGTGGCATATGGCATCCAGTGATTCCTCTATCTGTTGCTCTCTGTTCCCAAAACACACATTTAAACAAAGGGAAAGTAGAACAAACCTAACTTTTAAAAGGGTTCATGAAAAACCCATAGAAATTAGTCATACTATCAGATACAATCAAGAAGTTTTATTAAGTCATCTTGTTCAAGTCAAGTGATCAGAAAAATGCAGATGTATGGGTACATGACAGTTCTCTCATGAAAGATAGGATAATCTATTTACCATTTAAGATGGTTCTTTTAAGTTTATTTTAATTCTTTAACAATTCTATGCTTGTATATATTGTATTTTTGTCATTCTCACCCCCATTTCTCTCTCTCTCTCTCTCTCTCTCTCTCTCTCTCTCTCTCTCTCTCTCTCTCTCTCTCTCTCTCCATCCACCTAAGGTGGCAGTTTCTCGTATTTCTGCCATTATGTGAAGAATTTTACTTAAAACATCAACAATTTAGGTAATTTATGATGCCTATTCTACTTCTTGAAGAAATCAATATATTTTAAAAATTTATTTATTTATTTAAAAAATTATTTCTGGAAGTCTGAGGGCTGAGAATGAAGATTTGAAAGTAAGACCATGACTAAACACCTGAAGTTCATTGCCAGGACTGTGATGGTTATAGAGGAGATAATATTTCTTGTAAAATATTTCTCTGGGGCTGGAGAGATGGTTCTCAGGTTAAGAACACTGGCTGCTTTTCTATATGTCCTTCCTTAGTTCAATTCCTGGAACCAAAAGGTATCTCACAACCATCTATAATATGTTCCAGTCTCTCTTCTGGGCAGCATTTCAGGCATATATTCAGGCAAAACTGTATACATGATAAATAAATACATCTTTAAAAATAAAATATTTTTCTGTGTATGATGTGTGTTTATGATCTATTAGTGTGTGTGTGTGTGTGTGTGTGTGTGAGAGAGAGAGAGAGAGAGAGAGAGAGAGAGAGAGAGAGAGAGAGAGAGAGAGAGAGAGAATGTGTGTGAGAGAGAGACAGAGTGGGGGGAACATGGGTATTCATATACCACAGTACTTGTGTGGAAGTCAGAGAATAATCTTGTCTCAGTTGGGGAAAGGGTCCCTTTGTTCTTTGCTGCTGTGTAATTCAGACCAGCTAGTCAGTGAACTTGTAGGGATTCTCCTGTCTTTGCCTCCCATCTCCTGCTTAGAGCACTGGAAATATAGGTATGCACTACTGCTCTCAGATTCATGTTGGTTCTAGGGATTTCAGTTCATGTCCTTATGCTTGAATGGCAAGCGCTTAACCCATTGGCCCATCTCCATTGATCAGAAACAGTGATATCAACAATCACTTCAGAATCCCTTGAGAGAAGACACTTTTTCACAATTTAATTTGTCACATTATGAAACTGTAAATGGAATTTACTCTTGACCTTCATATAACCTCACTTTGGTCCAAAAATCACCCAAATAGTATCTTTGTAACATGAGGGCCTGCTTGTTGAGATTTCTGTCTTGTCCGATCCCTGCAGCCATTTAACCCCAAAGAAAATCACACAGAGGCCTCCATAAGTTATAAACTGATTGGCCCATTAGCTCAGGCTTTGTATTAACTCTTATAACTTTTATTAACCCATTATTCTTATCTATGTTAGCCACATGGCTCAGTACCTTTTTCAGCAAGGCAGGTCACATCCTGCTTCTTTGGTGTCTGGACAGGACTGGGGGGGGGGGATGAGCTTCCTCCTTCCTAGAATTCTCCTATTCTCATTGCCCCACCTCTTCTTCCTGTCTGGTTATCCCGCCTCTACTTCCTACCTGGCTACTGGCCTATCAAAGTTTATTTAAAACATGATTGACAGAATACAAACAATTCTCCTGAACTATATTTTCACTTGGTTGGTCAGTCACTGACCACTGAAGATTAATGTGGCAAGACTAAAGTTTAGTCGGTTTGCCTAATCCATCTTAATATCTTCACTTTAATTTTAATTGGTGACCTTCTCATTTTTCAGACTCGTAGTTTTGAGGTGTGATATCTTCTGATTTTCTTCACATTCCAGCCTGCTGCTGAATGCACTTAATGTGGCAGCTGGATGGGATTTGAAAGCAGTACCCATGGATCCCAGCATCAGTGTGCTAGCTTGTGAGTTAATGATTACATAGTTCCATCTGTGGCTGATTTTCTTTTTTCCATTCTCTTCTCTTCTCTCCTCCCCTCTCCTCCTCTCCTCTCTTTTCCTTTCCTTTTCTTTTTTCCTTTTCTCCCCTAAACACCCTCCTACCTTTCCTTCTCTAGACTAACACAATGTTTGGCCTAGTTAGTTTCTTCCTATGACATTGCTAAATGCTGAATGCTATGAACACTCATGCAATTAATGAAAACTGATGTTTATGAGTTCTTAGCTCCAATTCTTCTAGGAATCTTGTTCTGAATGCCAATATTGTTTATTGCCACACATACTACTACACTTTGCCCATACATTTGTATCATTTTGTGATTTATGGAGCTCATCCTGTGCCTTATTTGGTTTGTTGAGTATTTAAAATATGATCGTGCTCTGTGTGTTGCATTGGGAGTTACTTCACACATGTGAAGGACGCAAAGAACAGAACACTGTCAAAATAGATGGCTACTAGTGTTTGAAGGCTGAGAGGCCCATAGACTGAAAATCAAAATCCTCTCTACAATCTTTAATTGTTATCACTAGAGAAAATATCCATAACATGGACTAACAGTGGTTACTACTATAGACTAGAATAATTTATTCTCATTAGGAAATTAATAACCACACAAGATGTATGTAGAGCTGCAACTTTGACTAGTTAGGTGGAGGGGCAGTTAGTGCAGACTCATGGAAGTCACGTAGAGAGAAGAGGTGGTGGTAGGAGTCTACTTGAAAAGGGAGTGAATCCCTGGGCTTAAAGGGAGCACAGAAATAGATGGAAGAATGGAAATGACTAACTTTGCGTACTTCATTTACTCTTTTAGCTTACCTGAGAGGTTACAAGAGATGGTAGTGTCACTACATGGAAGAAAATTCTATGAATGAAGAATGAGTAAAATCTGTTCTCAACAATATTCCTATGTAATCAACAAATAACCTATCCTATATGTTGTTCATAGACAATTTCCTGCTGTAATTGCTCTATTTTGGCTCTCCAAAGACTCCGGGGAAAGCCTTTTCTATCTTACCTCAAGGTTTGTCCCCACAATATTTCCCTTATCTGGAACTCTAGTGTCCCTTTTGAACCTCTTACCCTTTCAGGATTTGTTCAGCTCATATCATGTTCTCCAGAGAACTTTCATGAAATATGCCAATGTGTCTTCTGTCAGTGCTTCCGAAGAACCCTGTACATCTTCCTGGTGTAGGACATACTATTTTATATTGTAGTTACTACTTTACAGTATCTGACACATAGATCAAATGCAGTAACATAACATTTATTGAGTGAATGCTTTATGTGTTTGTTCATCTGTTTGAATATCATTAATTCCTTCCCATTCAAACACAATTGAACACATTTTCCCATCATCTAATTCCACAAGTAAATTATATAAAATACTTATGGTTATTGATATTAAAGTGAATACTCATTGAGATATGTTCACAGGAATCCTGGGACAGTATATGTCAATTATACACAGACCTGAGTAAATCCAAGCCTTAAACGGGAGTTTTTCAGTAACAAAAGTATTACTGATTGGAGCCCAACTCATGCTTAAAGTATTTTGGTATTTTTATCCTAGTAAGTGCAAAGTATACTGTGAAGAAGCAGTAAATTGTGATCAGGGCTGGAAGTGTAGCTTAGGAGAAGAGCATTTGTCTAGCCTGTGCAAGGCCCTGTGCTCAGAAATCCAGCAACACAAAAGAATCAAAATGATCTATTTTGAATGTCTTATTTAAATTGCATGTACTTTGTGTTTCTCTGTGAGTATGGTGTGTGTGTGTGTGTGTGTGTGTGTGTGTGTGTATGTGTGTGTGTGTGTATGCATGCATACACATGCTTCACTGTGTCTTCCTTGTTCAGGATACATTTCTCACATTGTCTATTGTAATAGCCTCTTTTTCATGAGAAGCAGATAATTTACCATATTGGACTTCCTTTTTATGAAGACTGGTAGATAAAAATACTAACAATTTCCTTAAATTATTGGGAGGGTTAAATAAGAATATCTACGGATTAGGATAGTACCTGGTGTACAGTATACATGCCATAAATGCTGTTTTAATATTTATTATTTGACTCCAGTCTTTTTCTTCTAATTCCATTTCTCTCTTTCACAAGGACAAATTACAGCCAAATTGTGCATTTGCTGAAGATTTTCAATAGCTTCTCTTCACTAACAGGGTGATGTATATGTAGATGCTTGACGTATCTTATCCAAATCTTAGTGATTCAGTCCTTACCTACCAGTCACACTTCGCCTTCTGTGATTTCCTTAAGCTTTTATCTAGGGCAATATTGAAATATTTGGTTTATTCAAAATATACTGTACTCTAATGGTGTTACCTGGCAAACATATTCCATATTTGCTAGAAGGCTTTGTCCCCATCATTCCTTTGTTTGCTTGGAAAAGCAAACCCTTTGTGTGTCAGCTCAACTGTGGCTTCTTGAATAAAAGCCTCTGTGGCTTCTGCACATTTCCATTGTATTATATGTTTATCTGCTTCTGTTATACATTGATCATATGAGGGTGTGATTACTGACATGACTTCTCCACTAAACTATAAAACACAGTGGTCAGAATCATGGCTTTGCTTCTTTGAATGTTCATTAGCCAGTCTGGTATGTAGAGAAGAAGCTCAATAAATATGTGATTGAATGGGTCATAAGATTTACTTAATAAATATTGCTAATGTTTACATGACCCATGTTTAAGTGCTTGATTTCTTGGTCTCTTTTTTAAAATCAAACTACTAGTTGTCAGATATATATGTCAAAAGAAAAATATAAACAATGATATAAAAGTCCACCTACAGCAGCTTTCAAAGGACTTGAACATTGGCTGTTGCTCATACTAAAACCCCAAAAACTTAAGAACTAATTTGAAATGTGTTTGTATGTAAATATGTATATAAGATCATGTTTTATTTGGCTTATGCTATATGTATATTATTTGGAGAATTAAAAGGTAAATGAAATTCATTAATGTTTTAAAGTAAATTAATTGTGACTGGGGATGCTGGTACCATGCTTGCCTAGCATGCTCAAGGCTACTTCTACCCCAGTGATGCAGAATTCATTTAGGAGTACATCAGAAAGTTTCCTTCTTGATAATACTGCCCTCAAAACATTGTGGCTTTTTAGAGTAGCAGAAGCAGTTAATACAGTGCTGATGGAACCTTAGATCTGATGTAGATTTGACTGCTGTCAGAGTAATTGGCATCCTATACAGCAGTGGTTCTCAACCTGAGGTTTACTACTCCTTTGGGGGTTGCATATTAGATATCCTGCATATCAGATATTTACATTGTGATTCATAACAGTAGCAAAATTGCAGTTCCAATTTAGCAATGAAGTAGTTTTAAGGTTGAGGGTCACCACAACATGAGGAATGGCATTAAAGGGTCACAGTATTAGGAAGGTTGAGAACCACTGCACTAGAAGCAATCTATGTTGACACCAGAGGTTTCATTGTGAATATCTGCTGCTAACAAACTTTCCAAGATGGCTGAGTACCAGTGCCAAAGGGGACAGATGAGACAATATGGCTGTCCATGCACTCTGTCAGCAGCAGAAGAGAAGCAATTCACAGTTAATTGGATGTTTCCTTTGGAGGGCACAGCATGTGCCTTAAATATTTTGCAGTTCACTAGTGAGCGGCCCTATAACCTGATAATTATTAAGAGTAAAAATCTTAATAGTGATCAAATGATTGCGGCAAGTTGAGTCGGTGGGGGGCAGGCTTGTAATTCCAGCTACTTGAGCGAAGCTGAGCCTGCCTGAGTCAAATACATTTGAGGCCACCCTGAACAACTTAATAAGACTGTAAGTCAAACTAAAAAAGGAAAATGGGGGTGTGTGGACCAATGCTTTCCTAGTGTACACAAGACCAAGTCAATCTCTAGTACAACCAAAAGAATAAACAGGCAAATACAGTGTCCAAAATCAGATCTGCCCAACAAATTTAAAACCCAGGGCTTGCTTCGTTTGTCAACTTGCTGAATGTCAGTGGTATTCCACACATGTTCAGTTTAGCTACAGAAACACAACCAATAGAAATGAGTGTTAGCATGCAGAAGTACCCCATCACAGTTACTGGAATTCACACTTTAATATTTTCTAGAATCTTTAAGGTCAAGGAATAGAGATTATTTTTAAAAATTGTCATTTAATGTATAAAGTTTTTACAGTAATCTTGATGGTAATTTCATAAATCACTTGTTCTGTTTATGTGTGTTTCGAAAAGAAATATCCCCCTCTTCTTTTGCAGTATCATGAAGAGACTGTCTTGAAACATTTGTTGCTTGCATAGAATGTGATGAAGCAGTAATTGAGGCTCTTTTGACTCCTAGGGTGAAGAAGAAGTACCATTGATTATGAAAATATCATACAGTTCTCCTTGCTGGGAATCTATATTACTAGTAGACTAGACTACTAACAGATACAAGGAGGTATTATTTTTACAAGGTAAGGCAGAACCTCCAAAGATAGGGTGACTCCAAGGCTTTTAAAATTCTTCTTTCTATTCAATTTCACTGGCTCACCATTGCCCTGATCTTACGGGGCTAGTTATTGCAAGAGTGAAGAGCAGAGGGATGCAAACAATGGGGAGAAAGGAAATGGGGTTGTGAGAGTTTAAGAAGAAGATCAGAATAATGAAAATTTAGAATGTAAAATATAGGCAATAGGGTAAAAAAAAAATGTGTCAGCTTTTATGCCTGGACAAGAACAGAAGGAATGGAGAAACAGGATGTTGGTTCACTGGAAGATGATACATTGGACTTTGTGCACAGTACATTTTAGGACTTGATAACCACCCAGGTTGTGATATCCTAGTGTTCTTCATAGTTGTGTGTGTGTGTGTGTGTCTGTGTGTGCGCACGCGTGTGCACACGCATGTGTAATATGCTTGGGAAACTTCTGTAGGAACTAGCAGAGGCTTGCCTAACCTCTAGTCCAGCCCTTGGGAGATTGACGATAGGCTGCATTTGTGTTATATTTATAAGAAAAGTATAGCAGTATAGGGTAGGTACTTTCTTTGGAGATTTTTCTTCATCAGAGCTCCGAGACCACAATCTAATATGTGAGGAATATATCCAGATGGATATGGCAAAGACCCTAATTTCATTATACTTTATAAATGCCAAGAGGGCCCATTCCCTCAGCCACTGTCTAGCAGTGTAAGAGTGGCACTGACACCATTGAATTTAAAGCTTCTTGTAAGCAAAGAAAACATAAACTTATAATCATGAAAAACTACAAAACTGGCTATTCAACTGAAAAAAAAAACCCACCGTGAATACTGTTTATTTTCTTACCTCTGTCATATGAATGATGTGATGTCGTTCTTTCTTTATCATACTGTATGGTATAACATTAAAGGGGAAATGCATCGATTAAGTCTCTAAAAGTGACTGTTAACCTACTCTACAGTAATCTAACACAGTACCCTCCCTTTAATCCCCATCTCTTAGCACTGTTATCAATGCTAATACATACTGCCAGGGTTTGTCTTCTGCTTCACACAGGTACCTACCCCTAACTAGTTCAAAACAACGTCCTATGTATCTGGACACCCCATCTTTACAAACTTGTTTCTCTTCTATAGTTTATATTTTGGCTAAACACATGGCCAGTACTCAATGTCAAAAACGTAAGAGTTGTTTCCTTTGTTTCAGAGGAGGCTAATTCAATGCAATCTAGTGTTTATTGAGCTCATTTCTTGGAACGAAAATTGGCTATTTCTGACCTCAAGAAGTGCAGCTACTAGAACGGACAAATACAGTAAGTTCTGATGAGGGGGTAAGCCTGAGCACTCTGAGAGGGAGCATTTGGGAAACTCATCATCATCACCTTCCTCATCTACCTCAGAAATCATCCATTTATTCAGTGGCCAGGTTCTGAAACAAACTCTGAGATTCCTCGACTCTGTAGCCTCTAGTTCAACCTCATTCCCATCGCCTTAGTTAGGGCCCTCACACTATTTTCACTTTTCAGTCTTAGTGACTGAACACATGTCCTTTTACAAGCTAGGGAAGCACTCTGCCACTGAACTACCTTCCCAGGTCCTGTAGTCTACACTGTTGTCCCAACTGCTCCAGAAGACTTAGAAATAACTTTCCCTTATTCTCCATCATCCTTTCCACAAACTGCAGCTAGGTTATCATTTTAGAATCCAAAGAATTCTTTCTTCCTCCCACATTCCAACTAAAAAAGTTTCAATGTCTCCATTACTGAGAGGACAAATTTGTACTTCAGCAAGGTTCTTGCTTCAATCTACTTTTACAGGCTCATGTCCATCTCCTTGGCGCCCATACTTTCACTCTGTCTGCAATATTGCTTCAGTGTCTCCTTCCATCTATCAATATGGAAAATCCATACATATATTTCAAGGTTTAAATCAACTAAACCTTTCTTTAGTAACCTCCCTTTAGACCTCTCAAGGCAGGATTGCTCTCTATACCTTCTGTATTCCCACTGAATTTTGTACAAATAAAATCTTTTGCTATATTGTAAGGTTTTTGTTTATGCATGCTTCCATCTTGCTATCCTAACTTACCCCTTTCCTTCCTTCTTGTTGAAGCCAGGACCTGGTCCACAGTAGACTCCCAGTAAATGTTAGCTATTGTCTTTGTCATTATCACCATGCTTGTGATCAACACCATCATCCAATGTTTAAGTTCATTTCTGCTAAAGTTCCTGGTACACTAAGCATGAGACTGATTCAGTATACCTTGTCATGGAGAGGGTAAGATCTGCCTAGGACTCCATATTCTCTGACTGGACAGTATCAAGCTAAGGAAGGGGCTACCCCATACAACCCAAAGCTAGCTACATCAGCCAACAAAGCGAAACATGGGACACAACTTTCTACCTTTTGCTCGGCTGGATGTTGTACGGCCCTCATTTGGGGTGGTAAAGTTGTTGATGTCTTAATAAAAACCTTAATATTACTTTGAGACTGTTGACTTGATCCTGAAGGAGACCAAAAGAAAATTATATACTTTTGAAAGTTCATTGAACTATAATTGAAGTAGAATAAACTGCATATAATTAAAATGTGTAATTTCTTCAGTCTTGATATATTAAACTTATGAAATAATCATTAGAACCAACAAGTGCGTCCATCATAATGAAAAGTCTTCTTATGCTGCTGTAACTTATACCTCTCTCAACCTGATCCTTCTGTCACTAGAAATTATTTTCCATTTCTAAAATTTTATATAGGAAAGTAAGACAGGATACACTTTTTTGGTTTGATTTAGCACTATTACTGGAAATTCATCAATATTTTTTCCTGTGTTGATAGTTCATTCCACTTTATTACTGAGTAGTAAACTATTTTATATATGTCCCACAGTTTATCCACCTACTTGTTAAAGGGCATTTTGATTGTTTCCAGTTAGGGAAAAAAACCGCTGTTATGAACACTGGCATATAAGTCTTTCTATGAACACATAGTTTCAAATCTTTGGGGTGTATACCTAGAGCAGAATGGCTACTCTTACATCATGTGGTAGATGTAAGTTAACTTGTCAAACTGTTTTTCATGGAGGTCATACCATTTTATAGTCCTACTAGTAGTTAGTATAAGGGAACTTGAGTTGTTTCGGTAATTGCAAATAACTTCATATGATATTGTTTAAGTTTCATCTCATTCATTGTTATTGTGTGTATGATGTTTCTATGTGTTCATGTGCTATGGGATGTGTAGAGAAGGCAGAGGACAACAGCTTTATGTAGTTCTTCCTCTCCTTCCACCTTCCTGTGGGTCCTGGGGCTGAAACTCCAGTCAGCAAGCTTTTATATTGAGGTGGCAAGCACTGTCTTGCCAGTTCCATTTAATGTTATTTAAATTTTACCATTTTACTGAGTATGTAATGATTTCATGTGTAATTTGAATTTTTAATGACTAAATATGTTAAACAACATTCACATGCCTATTTGTCATCTATATGTTTTCTTCATAAAATCTGTTTATGCTTTTTGTCATTTTATGAGGTTACTGAATGATTTACTGTATATTGTTTATAGTTTACATTTTCTTACATTGAGTAAGCTTTCAATATTGCAATCTGGCTTCTCTTGTGTGTGTCTGTCACACACACACACACACACACACACACACACACACACACACATATATATGTGTGTATATATATACTGCGTTTGGAGGTAAAGAATGGGTTAGCACAATTAGAATTTTTGACACAAGAAATGCCATTATAAATACTAAGATAGCATTCAGCACCTGTCACCCCAAATAGGAAGACAGTAGTGATGCATTTTAAGGTACACAAGTATCTTTAGAATTACCCTAAATTTTGTCTTCTTTATGTAGCAGTAAGGACTGCTTGGCTCAGAAAATTCTCATATAGTACTGTTGTTTAGATGATTTAGTAAAAATATTTTATTTATGTGTATAAGTGGTTGGCCTGCATGTGTCTAAGTGCACCATATTCAGTGCCTGCAAAAGGCCTGAAAGGATGTTGAGTCCTCTGGAACTAGAGTTGTGAGTTTCCATGTGGGTGCTGGGAAATAACACGGATCCCCTGAAAGAACAGTGAGCACTCTTAATGGCTAAGTCATCCTTCCAGCCCTGTGGTTTGGATCTATTAAACTGACTTCAAAAAAGTGTATAAGACTTGATCCTTATTTGATGGTACTATCAGGAGTAGTGCAGACTATAGGAGGTACGAATGAGCTGGAGAAAATTAGGTCACAAGAAGCATGTCCTTGAAGAGTATATTTAAATGCCTGACCCCATTCCCTATCTTTACTTTCTGTCTTGGATGAGGTAAGCAAGATCCCCTTCCCTATCTACCATGTTGTAGTACCTTGCCACAAGCTCAAAGAAACGGCTCCAAATGTTCATGAATGGCAACCTCTAAAGCTATGAGCCAGACTAAATCTTCCATTTGACAGTCGATTTTCTCATATAAAATAGTTCTGTTCTCTTTTTAAGTGACTTCTCTCTGGTATTTTGTCATAGAATCAGAAATCTGACTAACATGCAGTGTACTGGAGATATGTTTGTTCACCGTTAGAGTTATCTTGGGCAGAAAAGATGGGAGATATTACTTAGGGACAATTACTAGTGAAATGTCACTCCATTAACAGCACAGAAGTGGTGGGAAGATGGAAGGTTGGTGAGAAAGGGGAGAGCAAAGGTATCAGTTTGGCTTCACGCATGGTTTACTGTGAACCTTGGTTAATATGGAGAGCAGATGAAAAGGACCACTGCTGCACTGTTTAAGCCTCTGGAAGGAGGTCTCTTAGGTCATCTCTACCCTTGACTCCTTGTTACCCAAGGCACAGCACAACAACCTGGCTATGGAGTGTGGCTGAGCACAAGGCATTTTTTCTAGAATTTTACTTCCTATACCATTTTTGGTTCCCCTGTGGTACAGCTATGTTTAGAAAACTCTAAGACTCTAACTAGGGAGCTTCTTAGGAGCCACTATGAAGGTGGTCTACCTTGAATAATATGCAGAATCAAAGCACAATTATCAGGGTATAGAAAAGAGAATTAGAAGGCTCTGCTCAAACTAGGGATAAGAGTATAAATCATGAGCTGGTAACAGCCTTTAACTGTCAATTTCAAGAGGTCGAAGACATTCAGAGTGGTGATAAGGACATCCTCTGGAGACCAGGAAAGACAGAGGATGTTTTATCCAAATACACTATTCTGCTTCCATGGGAACATGGAATCCAGTTTTGGTTAAACTTTAATGTGCATGTGGAGCATGTGGATATACTGTTGAAATTTAGTGAGATGTGAAGGAGTCTGGGATTCTGTGTATATAGTTACTTCCTGTGTAAGTGCAGCTGATACACATCCAGCTGAGTGAAAACAAAAGGCATGCCTCTTGTATCCAGATGAAAACTTTGGGGAAGAAGCAGGACAACAGGGAGACTCCCTAAGTGTCTGAGGCATTCAGGGAGGCTCCACAATGACAGAATCTAGTGATCTATTATTAGGAAACTTGGTAGCTAATGCAACAACAAAAAGCAAGACTACATGTAACACATAGTACTGGTCCTGTGCGTGTTCTACAGTCAACATGGGCAGACATGTCAAAATGACAACGCCATCCTGTGTAATGCACAGAGGACATCATCACTAAATCCAGTATTGCCACAATTAATTTCAAACCATAAAATTTTCAATTACGTCTGGATTCCAGAGATTCTTGAGATGATTTATGGTCAGCGAAACTTGTTTTCTTTACATATTGTCGAGGTGCTTTAGAAAGAGAGAGAGAGAGATTTATTTTTAGCAATAGTCACAGCAAGTACAAAATAACAAATATTTAAAATGGCAACTGATTGTTATTCAAGTTTTTAGAATAAGACCAGGGGAATAAGAATAAAGAATAGTACACAGCTTCAGAAATATATGTGTATAAAGGATTTTTGCTACCAGTGATATGACTTGATACCATATGTCTCAAAACTCAAAGTCAAAGGAATCACAAGATCCAGAAAGCATATTAGCAGGGCTCTTGGTCCTTCTTAGTCTCATTGAGCCAGAGGCTCAATGAGACTTCAGTAGATCCTTCATTCAGTACTAAGGAAGGATAATTATGCAAGTGGAACAAAGGACATAGAGGCTACCCCTCTTCTCTGTAGACATAGAAATGGAGCAACTTGGTGGGTGGCTGCATCATAGATGGCAGCCCCAGAGGCATAGAATAAAGACCTGCCTCTGGATTTTATTAGGAATTGGAAGGCACAGAGATATGTTAAGAGACAGGGGCTTGGGAAAGCCACTATTCTGAGCTGGGTTTGGAGAGCTGTGAGCTGCAAAGAATGATCGAGTCCGCTGGGGGAGTGTGGAGAGAGCAACAGCAACTGAGGCTTAGGGCTTCTCATCCAGGAGGCGATAAGGACAGTGATGCTCTTCAAAGGCATGACACAAACTGAATCACGCAACTGAATTAGAGAGAGGATGGTTTTGTACTATGCTGAAGAGATCTTTACCAAATACAATATTCTCGCACATTGTTAGTTTAAAAGAATAAAAATTCAATTACTTATTGCTTCCATGAGTTGTAGAAATGATTCCTCTTCAGCAAAACTTGTTCTCTTTACACTTTGTGGAGCTGCTTAAACAAAATCAAAAAGACATTAAATTTTTACAGTCAAAATGACAAAATGATTAAATAACAAATATTTAAAAAGGTGTCATACTGCTACTGTTGGACTTTTCAAAAAAGACCAGGGAAGAGGAGTGAGGAAACTCTGTTGCTGTTGAAATATAGGTGACTTATATTTTTATTTTCAGTGACATGGCTTTGTCACTTGAGGTCTCGTATCAGCAGAGGTCTTGGTTGTTGCTAGGTTCATATTGCCACAGGCTTCCAAAATATCAATAGAAGACCTCCCTGGGAAACAGAGTTAAATGGCAAGGGGTGGCAGCCGCAGAAGTACCAGCAGACACACAGGCTTTCGGAAAGTCGCTGTTTTGAACTGGGCTTGAAGAATTGTCTACTGGGGAAAGTGGCATACCCACTCTGCTCAAGAGAATATGGGATGAGGAGCACCAATCAACTAATCAGAGGATGCCAGGGTGCAATCATTGGTTAGCATTGCTCCCAACACATCATCTGATGGAAGAGGCTAGAGGCCTTTGCTGCATTGTTAGTAGAAGACCTCATTACCAAATCCAGTATGCCCACTAATTACTAACTTGTAATAATAAGATTTCAATTACATTTTATTTTGACTGGTTCGTAAAACAATTTCTGGTCTGAAACACTTCTTTTCTTTGAGTTTGATGGAGTTGCTAAAAGAAAAAAAATAATTAAGTTAACAGTGGAATTGCCAACATGTGAAAAGACGGGACATTAAAAGAACCACTGACTGCTACTGAGTTGGGCTTTTCTAAACCAGCTAGAGGAGAAAGACCGGGAAGCACTCTGATACTGAAGAAGTATATGTGGTAAATAAAGCACCTTTGTTCCCAGTGATGAAAATGCCACTGTAGTTAAAGGAGGGGCAGGGCTAAGAAAGTACATTGGCAGGTGCCTTGATCCTTCTTGACTTGTAGGGCCAGGCTTCAGAGACATCAGTAGAACCTCTGTTCAGTAATATAATAAGATAGGTTTCCAGGTGGATCAAGGGCTCGGAGTAACCCCTCTCTAAAAGGTCCAGGTGCTAAGAAAGTGGTATTAGCATTATAAGAGAATACTGAATATCTGACTCTGGATCTTGTAGAGACAGAAAAGAACAAAGACAAGTCCACAAGAGTAGGAGCTGTGCTTTGAGCTAGGCTTGGAGTGTGGTCATTTGCACAAAAGAGGAGCTATTATCTCAAGTACTAGGGAAAGAGCATCACCAATTGGCTGCTGGGAAAGCTAGCTCAAGGGACCACAAAAGGGGTCAACACTTTCTATAAGCACTATACAGGACATGTCATTTCATGGATGAGAATAGAAGATAGTTAAGCAGAAGAGACCATTACCAATCATGCATTAATTAATTTATAATTCAATTACATTGTGGTTCTAGATTGTCTCCCATCGGTCTGTGATCGGTGAAACTTCTTCTCATAGTATTTGGGTAAAGATCTTAAAAGAAAAAGAGACATCAATTTCAAAAATGGAAATGACAAAACAACCTATATTCAAATGACAACTGACTGACCTCCATTGGGTTTTGCCAAAAATACTAAGGGAAACATGAGTAGAAAAAAACATGGGACAAAATATTTCTGCTGTAAGGGATGTTGAGACATAGGTTTCAAAAGCGCAAAGCCAAAGGAAGGGCAGAACTGGGAAGGCAAGGACACTGGCTGGGGGTCTAAGGCCCTATTAGGTTTCCAGAGCCCCGGACTTCAAAAGTATTGTTAGACTGTTGGTCAGCAACGTAGCAGCCAAGTTCACCAGGTAGAAAAAAAGTGAAGTTAGAGGTAAATTCTTTCTGCCAGGCAGAACTTCTGAATATGGGTTAACAGTAGCAGAGGCTCAAGAACTGCCTCAGTTCCTTTGGGAGTGAAAATGCAGAGAGGAATGTTCAGTAGCAGGGAGTATGGGGAAGGTGGGAGATCATTGTTCTGCACTGAGTTGGAGAATAGTAGCAGGAAATGTAGCTTCCCCCACTCTGAGAATGTGGAATGAGCAACACCACTTGAATGTAACCCAGAGAGCAACAGCGAGGGTGGCAAAGTTACTAAGTGTTTCACTAAAACACCATTTGGTATATGATAAGGAATTATATGCATTGCATGCAGTAGAGATCAATACTAAATCCAGTACTCCCAGAAGTTACTGATTTCTAAGCAGAAAATTGCAATTACATTTTGCTTCTAGAAGGTCTTCAATTAATTTCTGGTCGATAAAACTGGTTCTTTTTGCATTTTCCAGACCATCTTTAAAAAAAAAGACATATTTTTAATAATGGCACTGGCAAGTTCATACAATGACATTACATTAACATGGTAATTGACTGTCAGCTGGGGTTTTCCAAAAGACCAGGAGAACAGAAGTGGAGGAACATGTTCTTGCTACAGAAAATCTAGGTAACGAATAATATTTCTGCAGCATCGGAAATGACTGACAGTAGATCTCAAACCCTCAAGGCTTATGGCAGACAGAATCAAGTAAGCACATTAGCAGGGGGCTGTGATCCACTCAGGTTTCTGGGGCCACAGGTTTCAGAAACATTAGTAGATCCCCCATTCAACAAGAGCTTCAACTCAACTATCTTGGAGGGGAGTTCTCAGGGTACAATAAAGTATTTCGAGGCAAACCCTGCAGGAGGCAGAGGTGGTGATGGAGGAACAGCGGTAGCAGAGACAGAATGAAGGTATATTTTGGGAGTCTCATTGGTGATAGAAAAGTACAGAGATGGGTTAAAGAGGAGGAGATTCGAGAAAGTTGGGGTCTTGAACTGGAAAGGGGCTTCCTCTTCATTTAATGGAAGAGGTTCCCAAACTTTTATATTCCCACCAATTACTAACTTTCAACCATAACATTTTGATTACATTTTTGTTCCATCGGTTCGTAAAACGTCTGCCCAGCAAAACTCGCTTTCCTCTCACCAGATTGATAGTAATCTTTAAAAGAAAAAAAAGAACAGTCATTTATTAACAGTGGAGGTGATGGAATAAATGACAAGTGAGGCTGCGAGTTTCACAAGTATCAGAAGAATCTCTGTTCAACAAGATGAAAGGCTAGTTTGCTAGTTTGCTAGGCAGGTATGACCAAGCCTCTGATGTCCTGTCACATTGCTGTTATCTGCAGCATTGGTACTTGAGGAATGTAGAACAGTGTTATAAACAATATTGCAAAAATAATCTTCTAATGTTTTAGATAAGTTTATAATTTTGTATTGGGCAGCATTCATAGCTCTCCCTGGCCACAGGTAGGATGCACCTAAGTAGAAGAATGGAGTTCGAGATAAAACCTCACTGGGAAGCAGAGCTGCTGCGCAAGGTGTGGCTGCAGCAGAGGCGCAGGCTGAAGATCTGCCCCAGATTCGCATTGGCAACAGAGAAATACAGAGACAGATCAATAGCAAGGCCTATTGGGAATGGCAGGGTTATGACATGGGGCATAATTAGGAAGTCTAACTCAGAGGGTGACAAAGGTAGTGTCACTTATGGTAAGCATTACTCCAAATACTCCATTTTGCATGAGGATAGAGGATTTTTCTACATTATAGTCAGAAAAGTTCCTTACATTCCCGATTCCAGAATTCCCACAAATTACTAATTTCTAGTAATAAAATTTCAATTACGTTTGGGTTCCAAAGATTCTTGAAATGTCTGCACTTCAGGCAAACTCGGTGTCCTTGCATCTGTTGGAGAAACTTAAAGGGAGACATTTATTATTAACCAGAAAAGAATAAATGAGAATATGGCAAATGTTAAAATGACAGCAACCACTAAAACTGGGCCTTCCTAAAAGAAAGAAGGGGGACATTCTGTGGTGCAGGACTATAAATGACAAGCAAATGAACTATTTCTGCTGCCAATGGCACATGTAACTGTGTCTCAATGACTCAAAGGCAAGGGAAGGGGAGAACTGAGAAAACACACAGGCAGTGGACTTGGTCCTTAACTGCACAGGGCCACGGGCTTCAGATGCACAAGGAGAACCTCTATGGAGTAATCTGGAAGGACAGTTATCCAGGTGAAAGAAAGGGACCAGAGGCAGAGGGGTGCCATCAACAGGGGCACACACTGAAGAGCTGCTTCAGGTTCTAGTTGGTAACAGGACAGTATGGAGACAAGTTCAGTAGTGGGAGTCATGAGAAAGTCAGGGCTCTGAAACAGGTTTGGAGATTTCCAGTTGCGAAAAGTGGTGTGTCCTGCTCTGGGGGTGGGGAGGGAGCGTCATTAACTGAGCAATTAAGGCTTTTATTCGGGGGCAGTAGAGAAGGCAACACAGTTCCTAAGCATTAACCCCAAGGCACCATGTAATGGAATGAGATGGAGCATTGCTACATTATGTATGGTAGCCCCACAATTTCCTAATTTTTAATCATAAAAGTTTAATTACATTTTGTTTCCAGAAGTTCATAAAATGAAGGTTTCTCTTCGTCAAAACTGACTTTTGTGGCTTGTGATGTAGCTTTAAAAATAAGATAGTTGTTTTTAGCAATGGAGATGACAAATATTCACAAATATTAAAAGGATCACTGACGACTACTACTCAGTTGCGCTTTTCTAAAAGGACCAGGGAATCAAGAGTGGACAACATTCTATTCACACAGAAATGCAAGGAGCAAATAAAGTATCTCTACTGCAAGTGACAAGATATGTCACTAGAGCTCTCAAGAGCCCAAAGCCAAAGAGAGGGCGGGATTTAGAAAGCACATCAGCAGGACTCTTGATGTCAGCTAGTCTCACGAGGTCACAGACTTTTTAGTCGTACTAAGTTAAGTAGTAGCAGGGCCTCCATTCAGCAATCTGCAGGGTTGTTTGTGGAGACAGCAATAGACTCGGAGGTCAAACCTCCTTGGGAGGCAGAGCTGCTAGAGCAAGGGGTGGCAGCAGCAGAAGCATGATTGAAAATCTGCTGCAGGATCTTCTCAGTAAGGAAAATTACATAAGGAAGTTCAGTACAAGGGTGGGTGGACGTTCTGAAATGGGCTTAAGTAGTTGTCGGCTTCACAGAACTGGCCTTTCTGCTCATGGGAACGAGGAGAAAGCCCCAGGAATTGAGTAGTTCCAGAGTCTAATCTAGATGGCAATCTAGACGGTAGTGCCACTGGCAAACACTATCCTCAGGCATCATTTGATAAATGGGGACAGTGAGCTCATCTGCATGCTAAGCAGGAGTGATCACTGCCAGGTCTCATAACTTATTAAATTCCAATCACAACATAATAGTTACATTTTGACTCCCTTGGTTCTTGTAGAAGTCTTTGGTCAGAAATACTTGTTCTTAAACTTGATGTAGATGCTATAAAAAAAAGAACATTTATTTTTAACAGTGGTGAAGATGAAATGATAAACAAACAAATGTTAAGATAAGTACTATTCAATTGTGCCCTTCCAAAAGAAATGGGGGAACAATAGTGAGGAACACTGTGGTATTGCTTCAAAGTGTGTGGGAAATGGGATATTTCCACTGCCAATGGCACATGTAACTGTGTCTCAACGGCTCAAAGGCAAGGGAAGGGGAGGACTGAGAAAACACACAGGCAGTGGACTTGGTCCTTAACTGCACAGGGCCACGGGCTTCAGATGCACAAGGAGAACCTCTATGGAGTAATCTGGAAGGACAGTTATCCAGGTGAAAGAAAGGGACCAGAGGCAGAGGGGTGCCATCAACAGGGGCACACACTGAAGAGCTGCTTCAGGTTCTAGTTGGTAACAGGACAGTATGGAGACAAGTTCAGTAGTGGGAGTCATGAGAAAGTCAGGGCTCTGAAACAAGTTTGGAGATTTCTCACTGCAAAAAGTGGTGTGTCCTGCACTGAGGGTGGGGAGGGAGCATAATGGAGTAATTAGGGAGTGTGGTCTAGAGAAGTGAAGATGGTGATGGTTGTTCATGAGTGTTACCCACAAAACACCATTTAGTGGAAAAGGGTAGACAACTTTTCTGCATTATAAGCAGAAGACTTATCAGCAAGTCCAGTATTCTCACTAATTACTAATTTCCAATCATAACATATCAGTTACGTTTTTGTTCCAGGTATTCTTGAGATGTTTTTTGCTCTGTGACGCTTGGTTTCTTCTGGGTTGTCAAAGAAGCTTCAAAAAAAAAAAAAGACATTCATTGTTAACACTGGAGATAACAAAATGATAAAGTGTCAAATATTACAATGGCTACTACTACTCAGCAGTGCTTTTCCAAAAGGCTCAACATAACAACAATATAGAAAACTCTGGTGCTGTAGGAATTTATGTGGCCGAAAAATTAAATCTATTCCCAGCCGCATGATATATTACCATGGGTCTAAAAGGCTCAAAATCAAAGGGTCTTGGGAGAATAAGGGAGGAGGAGATTAAGAAAGCACATTGGCACTGGCCTTGATCCTCAGGAGGTTCATAGGGCCACAGACTTCAGAGCAATCCCTAGAACCTCTGCTCAGCAATCTGGACGGGTAAAAGAAGGGGCAGGGATGCTGAGCAAGGGCTAGTAGGAACAGAGGAACAGGCTAAGGTCTGCTCACCATCCCACTGGTAAGGCAAAGTACAGAGATGAGTTCAATAGCAGAGCCTGTGTGGAAGTCAGTGCTGTGAACCACACTTGAGAGTTGTCAGCTACACAAAGTGGGCTAGCTCACTCATCAATGTGTAGAGAAGAAAACAACTGAGTAACAAGGGAGTTGACTCCAATGATCAATAGATTGTATGACATGGTTTGTATTATATATATATATATATATATACATTTATATATATATATATAAAACAGAACATGTGATGGCTAAACACAGAAGATTTATTTGCACTATAAGCTCAGATATCATGACAAAATCTAGTATGCCTACAAATTTCTATTTCCTAGTTGTCATACTTAAAGTCAAATTTTATCTCCAGGCTTTCTTGGAATGCCCCCGGCTCAGTGGCAATGTCATAAGCTGTCTGTGGGATTGTAGCAGAAGCTTTAAGAAGTAGAGGAGCTGCTGATTCTGGTCTTGTCCTGTGTTGCTCAGGCAAGCCTTGAACTAAGGATCCTCCTGCCTCATCCCCCAGAGAAGTAATTATAGGGCCACTATTTTGTTTTTTTCGAGAGGATTTGAGGTGACTACCACATAAAATGTGTACTCAAAACCTTTCTTCTAGAAGCAGCCGTCAGTGGTTCTGAACAGAGGGAGCAATGTTCCTAATGTAGCCCAGCATCTGAAGCAGAGGGCCACACTTTGAACTGTATTAGGAGCTTCTTCATGACTGTTTAGTAAAAATGGCATTTTCTGTCTCATCTCATCTCTTCTTGCTTGCTGTGCCTCTTCAAATTCTCTCCTCTCTCCTCTCTCTCTCCTCTCTCTCTCTCTCTCTCTCTCTCTCTCTCCTATTACTATTTAAAAAGAGCAATTATTCTGCTTCCCTTGTAAAACTTGCTCAATCTCTCCCTGTATTTCTCTCACCCCTTCTCGTTCATTCTTAGTCCTATATTTATTTCATTGTCTCCTTCTTTACAGAACATATTTTGATTGTTTCATATTTTATTATAATCTGCAGTTGCAATTCTTAACTCACTCTTCCTTGGTCAAGGCTAGCCTTGAACTCACTGAATAGCTAAGAATGAACTTGAATTTCTGATTTTCCTTTCTCTTGTATTACAGGCATGTACCACCATGTCTAGCTGTGATGTTGGAAACTGAACCTAAGGCTTTGTGCAAGCTAGGCCAGTACTCTACCAACCGAGCTGCATCCGGAGCCGTAGATTCTCTTTGTTGCTTCCTCCACTTTTTTCTATTTCTTTTTCACACTTACTTTTCCACTGGTCTGTCCCCATATCTACTATTAATTGACTTTTTCTCCTAGCTGCAGGCTGTCCCTTTAGTTATTAATCAAGTGCCTTCCCCTCCCCAACTCCTGCTGCAAACGTTTCTTCTACACTGCACCATTGCCCTTGATTTCTTATTGGCTTTCCCTCTTACATCCTCTGTCTATCCCTGCTCCTTACTGACTCATTTTAAATTCCTCCCTCTTTTCTTCGATCTTTGTCATTGCCTCCTTTATTTTACTATCTTTCCTTCACATTTAAAATTGGCACCTTCCTGCGGGGCCAGGATTTATTTCTACTGCTTGAACTGGCTTTTTGGAACCCATTCTCTTTGGATGGATACCTTGCTCAGCCTAGATATAGTAGGGAGGGTTTTGGACCTTCCCCAAAGCAATGTACCTTACCTTCTCTGAAGAGTGGATGGGGGGGGGGGGGCTGTGGGGAGTAGGTGGAGGAAATGGGAGGAGAGGATGGAGTGGGAACTTTCTTTTTTTAAAAAAAAAAGTAAAATAAATTAAATTAAAAATAAAATAAAATTGACCCCTTCTTTTAGAATTTCTGTCATTCTTATGGTCACTGTGTCCCTAGTTCATCTGTCTTTATTTCTGTACCACTTTGCTGATGTCTTCCATGTGCATCACTCTATTATCTTGTTCTCTACAATTTGACTTTTCTTGCTAATTCTACCTTTCTAACCTTGTCTTATACTCAAATGCTCCTTTTAAAACATTGCCTTTCACAGACTTACAAGTTTAAACTTCTGTCTCCCCCTTTTCTTCATTGTTTGCTCCTCTCACTTCGCTTGACATCTCCCTTTCTCCCTCTGTCTCTCACTTTCTTCTGTTCCCTTCTTTTCCCTCTTCCTTCATTATTCAATTTTTTTCTATTAGCATAATTCTATTTTTACTTTTTTTTCTGAGACAGGGTTTCTCTGTGCAGCCCTGGCTGTCCTGGAACTCACTCTGTAGATCAGGTTAGCCTCAAACTTATGCCTGTCTCCTGAGTGCTAGTCTTAAAGTCACACACCACCATTACCCAGATTCCCCCCCCCTTTGGGTTTTTTTTTTTTTACCAAGCCAGGGTCCTTTTATGTAGCCATGACTGTTCTTGGACTTTCTCTATATACCAGGCTAGCCTCAAACTCACAGAGATCTGCCTGTCTCTACCTCCAGAGTGTCGGGACTAAAGAGGTATGCCACCATGTCTGCTTTCTACTTGGCATACTTTAAAATATACTTTACCATTTTTACATGTACTTCATTTCTTTTGAAATTCTCTGCATATGGTGCATACAACTTTATACTGTGTGTTTTATATGTATGCCTTCAAGTTTTATGCCTTTTAAGGTGCAGTGTGTGTCTGCTTTCTTACCTATCCAATTACTCATCTGATTTTCTATGCCCTTTAAAGTCATCTTTTGAATCCTTCTTTCTTCTCCCTCACATCCTCTTTTAATTTGTTACATTTCACACATTTTGCACACTTAAAACTCCTTGTATGAAGTCTCATCCTCTCCATCTCCTTCTGCTTCTGGAGTGGCATTTTAGTCTTGATTTACAATGAACACTTTTTTCCTTGTTCTCCAGCATTCCCCCCCCCCCCCGTTCCTCTGCTCCTCCCTCCCTTTCTGTAGCTCCAGGCTGGATTTGACCAGGCCTAGAACTACACAGGCCTGGAACTTGCTGTGTTTCTCCTGCCTTGGCCTCTTGAGCATGCTCCTTTCTTCTCAAATGCTGGCATTTTTTACTCTTTTATTGTCAACTCATTTCTGCTCCATCTTTCTTCAGCTATCTTCCTGCTTGCTTGCTTTCTATCTATCTATCTATCTATCTATCTATCTATCTATCTATCTATCTATCTATCTACAATGATAAATTTTCTGGGTTTATTTTTGTCTTTCTTTTTCATGGCTCCTACTTCTAAAATCTGTCCCCTACCATACAATTACACTTGTGTTGCTAGTCCCTACGTCCCAGTCTTCATGTTCCCTCTCCTTAACTCTTCACTGATTTGTCCTTTCTGTGCTTTCCTTTTCTCTTTGTTCATTTATTCCCTTTAAATTCTCTTCATAATGCTTATATTTGAGTACACATTTTTCTTTTTTTTCCTTTCTCTATATTTTTGTCCTGTTTCCACTACTGACTTTAAAAAACAAAACAAAACAAAACAAAGACCAGTGCTATGGATCATGGAGGACAAAAAAGACAGGAAAAAGTTAAGGAGGGAGAGGGAAGAAGCCCCTTCCCCTCACCTATCTAGATTTGGTTTAAATCATTTGATGAGTTAAGAGCTTCAGACAGACAGGAGACTGAAAGCTTATCTTGAAACCATGCTTCCTTTCTACAACTATCAGTTGCTTTACTGAACCAATTGCTCCCCCACCCCTTCCTTTTCTCGCTATCTCATACCAATATTTTCTTTTACTGGATTTTCCTCTTAAAGTTCTAGCAACTGTATGACTATCAAAGCAATTACTCACTTTCAGAACGGTCAAACATTTTTCTTAGCTTTATGGTGTTTTTTAGACTTTCAAAAAGTAGCTTTCTCCCCACTACCAACGCTGTATGAGGCTCTTTAAAAACTTCTAATTGTCCTAAGTCCTCCCCTTCTCTATTGTCACTCTCTATGTCTCCTTAACTCATGTTTCCTCTTATTTTTGCCTACTTACAGGCTGCCTTTCTTTTCTGCCTCCTTCCATGACTTCTTCATGCCTCTCGTACCTTTGTCCTCTCTCCTTTCTCTTCCTATCTTCCATTTTCTTTCCCTATTTTTCTGACTCGGCATTCATTTTCTGTTTTCTTACATCACTACAGCCCCTCCCCTCCCTTTGTAGCTCTGGGAATGGAAATGAGGACCTGAGCCTACATCCCCGGGTTCCAAATTTCTTCCTTTAAAATCTGTCCTATTCACATCTCTCCTCCGACACAGCTGTTGCAACCACTCTGTTTTACTTTGTTCTACTGATGTTTCTGCTTTTCTCACATCTCTCCCTATTGGCCAAGACTCTTACTGACCAAACGAGTCAGGCTTGGAACTCTTCTGCTAGGCCTGTCAGTGCACTTCCACAAAAAACCCAGCATGAATAAAACCTGTGGTGCATGAGTTTACACACCACTGTCCCCAGTGCCAGGTGGTCCCCTGTTCTCTTCCACTCCTCAGGGGATATCCCATCATCCTGGCCTGTCTTTCGCAGAAGTTCCTTTAACTAGATCCTCTCCACCCTTTGCCCCTCTCCTCTGAAACTCAGGAGGAATTTCCACCCTACCCCTTGACTAAGTTTGCACCAGCCTGTGGTCTGTTGGAAGTCTGGCTCTGTCTTATTGCAGTTGCCCCAGTGGTTTTAACAGCTGGCTGGCTCTTGTTTTCCATGAATACCCCATTCCTTCTTTACTCTCTTTTCTGGCTTCTGTTTTTCTTTTATTTTACTACTTCTGTGCAAAATCCCTATTAAATATGCCATTTTCTCCTTTTACAGTCTTGTCTGTTTGAACCAATCCTTTATTGTTCTAGATTTTACTGTCTACTCTTAAACTTTTGACTTTTACCAACAATTGAACTTGTTTTCCATACTGACTCTTTTCCAACACTCCTCTCATTTCTACATCACTTTTGGTTTCTGCTTTTGATTTTTTTAAATTTTTTTAATTAATTTATAAAAGTTTCCACTTCCGCCCCTCCTCCCAATACCCTCCCATTCCCCCCACTCCCTCTCCTCCTCTCTCTCCAGCCCTAAGAGCAGTGAGTGTTTCCTGCCCTGTGGGAAGTTCAAGTTCCTCCCCCCTCCCTCCAGGTCTAGGAAGGTGAGCCTCCAAACTGACTAGGATCCCAAAAATCCAGAACATGCAGAGGAAACAAGTCCCAGTGCCATTATCAATGGTTTCTCAGACAGTCCCCATGCCAGCCACATTCAGAGAATCCGGCCACAATGAAGATTGAGACAGAGACCCACATTGGAGCACTGGACTGAGCCCCCAAGGTCCAAATGCTTTTGATTTTTGAGACAAATTCTTACTTTGTAGCCCAGCTTGGCCTGGCACTCACTATGTAGCCCAGATTGGCCCTGAATTCACGATTATCTTGCCTCCACCTTCTAAGTGCTGGGATTACAGGTCTGTGCCATGTCTTTCTGGTCTGACTCCCTTTTTAAAGTTTTTTTTTCCTTTTTCTTTCCCTTCCTCCCCTTCCCTCCCTTTCTTGCTTTCTTCTTTTCACCTTCTGTCCTCTTTCCTTTCCCTTAATCTTCATTTCCTTTCCTTTCTTACTCGTTATTCTATCCACCTTTACCTGTCTCTTTCCTGTCCTTCCTTTTTCTCACACTGTCCTTTTCCTGACTCCGCATACTAATTTTTCCCATCTCTTTAACTATTTTTGTATGGATGGATTTTTAAAACATTTTTATTATTTTTTATGTGTACGGGTGTTTTGTCAAATGTGTGCCTGTGCACAGCATGTGCTTGGTGCCTCGAGGCCAGAAAAATGCTTCCTATCTCCTGGATCTGGAATTACAGTATGAGACACTATGTGAGTGTTGGGAATTAAGCCTGGGTCCTCTGGAAGAGCAGTCAATTCTTTTAACTGCTGAGATAGCTCCCCATTCCCTGGCTAAGGGGTTCTCTGTTATCTTTCACATTGTGATTGAATTTTAAATCTTTTACTGCTCCATTCCCTGAAGATTTTAGTTTTTTTCTCTACCTTTACTTTTTGTTCATATTTGCTTTTTAAAAACTTTCTTAGGCTTTTCTTTCTTCTCCCCTTCCCTTCTCTAGCCTATTCTTCATCTCCTCCATTCTCCATTTCTTTTCATGAGCTCACAATTTATTGGCTCCTCTTTCTTTCAATTTTTTTTCTTTTCATGCTTTGCTTTTAGTTCTCTTTTTCTGCCATACTGTTGTAGGTTTTCTTTCAGGTTTATTTTTCTAAAATTCAGACCTATTATTAATCTTTCTACGTATACTGTATTTAAAGACTGATAGTCCTGCCCCAGAAGGCCTGAATTACTCATTGGCCCCTCCTTTTAAAGTATCTCTCCCACAATTTCCTTTTCTTTCTTGTTTCTACTAACTTTGATTTTCTTTTAAACTTACCTCCTTCTTTCTTCTCCTTGTTATGTATCCCTTGTCTTTAACTTTTACTTCATTTCTTTCAGTTGTCTTTGCTTTATTTTCCTTCCCTATCCTTGCTAACTTCCCTTGATTCTATACTTTCTTCCTCCTTCCTTTCCTCTCCTTTTTCTTAATTTCCCTTTCTTTCTCCATTTCTTCTATACCTTTTCTTCCCTTTCTTCTCCCTCCTACCTCTAGCTTTCCCTCTTCTCCTCCCTTATTTACACTCCCCCCTCCTCCCACCTCTTTTCCTCCCTTCTCCCATGTTTATCCTTCCCCTAACCTCTCTCCTCCCCCTCCCTCCCCCACCCTTTTCCTACTTCTTTCCGTCCTTCCATCTCTTTCCCTCCCTCCTCCCATCTTTATGCTTCCCCCTCCCACCTCTCCTCCTCCCTCCTCCCACTTCTTTCCTCCCTCCTCTCTCCTCTTTCTCTTCCCCTCCTCCCTCCTCGCACTTCTTTCCTTCCTCCTTGCACCTCTTACCCTTCCCCTTCTTCCACTTCTTTTCTCCCTCCTACCACCTCTTTCCCTTCTGTCTTCCATCTTTCCCCTTTCTCTTCCCATCTTTGTGCAGCCTCCTCCCATCTTTATTTCCTATCCCCATCTTTACTTTCTTCCTCTCATCTTTACCCCTCCCTCCTTCCTTTTTCTTCTCTTCCTCTTGTTCTTATTTCCCCCTTCCTCCCCTCCCCTTCCTTCCTTTTAATTCTACCTCCTTGTTTTCTCCCTTCCTTCCTCTCTCTTTCCCTCTTTGCCCCCCACTCTTGTCCCTGTTATCTACCTTCTTTCCTTCTCCCCTCTCTTGTCTTCTTTCCTTCTTTTTCATTTCCTTTCTCCTTTTTTCCCTCTCCTCTCTCTTTCCTTTTCTTTTTGACTTCCCTCCACCCTCTCTCCCATCTGTCTCCCTCCTCCTTCCCTCCCTCATTTTCTCTTTCTTCCTCTTTCAGACAGCATCTTTGTAATTAATTTATTGATTTCAAGTCACTCCACGGGTAGAATAACAAGCATGCTGCCTCCTTTCCTTCTTCCCTTTTAAAGATTACTGCCTCCCTTCCCCCGCGCCTCATTCCCCTTTGTAACTTACAGTCCCCTCTTTCCCACCTTACCTTTTTATACTTACTTTTGTTTTTTTTTTTAAAAAAAAAACTCCACTTCTTTAACTTCATAGGGCTGAAGTCGCTTGGGTAAACCCTGCACACCTTTGCAAGTGTATTGGAATTCCTTCCTTACAAATCCTTTTCAAACCCCTCTCTCACCATCACAATCTTCCTTTTCACTCTTTTCCTATTAGTTCTTCCTTGTCTGCCCTTCCTGCTCTACCCTCTCCTATCTCTTTTTTGTCTTCATCTCTCCCTATTCCCACGAAGCGATTAATGCTGGAGTCTACTGGTTTCTCCTGTTCAATTTGCTTTCTTCTGTCTCTCCTTGTCTTCCTCAGTTCTTTTGTATCACCGTTGCCTACTAGGTTCTTTCTCTTTCAATGTTTTTTTCCTATTACTTGCTTTGTACACTTTAATATTTAATATTCTCTCAATCTTTGTATATTATCCCTTGATTGATCTAACTTCTGTAAATTTTTTTACTCTTACTGCCTTGTTAACCTTTTCTTTACTTCTCCCTGTTTTCTTACTGCCTGCCTCAACTTAGTTCTGGCCTTTGCTTTCTGCATTTCTTACCTGAGTGAGCATGCTATATCCTCCCTCTGGCTGTTTGTTAAACTGTGCCTTTACTTGTTCACTATATGCATTGTGCATATACTTTTTTGTGTGTATACTTTTGTCAACTGGATCTGTAACTGGAAAGTGCATCACATCATGCCTGATACAGGTATTGAGGGTTCCTAGTACTTACTTTTGCAGGGACCTTTTTTAAAAATCATGTGAGCATAAGATGGTTTTATAAAGACACTAATATTTCATATATTGTTGGTTAGCTTCCACTTACCTACTATGTCTTTTATTCTCCCTACCCTATCTCTCTCACCTGTTTCAGATTGTCGTTCAGGAACACTTGCTTTTTTGTTTTCTTCTTTACTGTCTTTCTTTTGCAGTTTTTGCAGATGGTAGGCAATTCTTTTGTGAAGCATCACTTGTTTCTACAAAATATTTAAAAATACATTAAATAGGTTTCAAATTCAAATAGAAACCTGTCAGTAAAAATACAACACAGATTACTTCAAATGTGATGACATACCTGAAGCAGAACTTTGTCCCTGTTTGGAGATGTCTAAATTTACAATGAGTTTGAAGAAATGTACTAAGAGATAAGTTTACTTTTATGGCTCAACATGAAATTGTGTGTACGCATGTGCATGTGTGCGTGTGTCCGTAATCTCTTGCCATCTGGAAATTCAAGCTAGGGTCTTGTACATGGTAGGCAATCCCTTTACTATTAAGGAAAAGCATATGTTAGTAGCAACTCAATCTAATCTAAATTTCTGTGGAATCTCTTTAATTACAGATTGAGGCTAGAATGAATCAATAACTATCTTCTGAAAATTCATATTTTAAAATATAAAATTGTGCCAAAAGCTTTTCCTGAAACAGCCCCAGTCCAGCAAAGGCTAACTACCTTTCGTTTAATTTCATCTCTGATTTTCTGACGATGTTCATCAGCTTTTGAGTTCCTTTTCACTTCTTCTCCAATTTTTGTTAGAAGTGCCATTTCCTTGGATTGCCATTCCTAAGGGACATGCCATTACAGTTATCAGCATATGTCTGTTTCATTTTAAAAGCATTTTCTTTTTCTTCAACCAATATGCAAATTAAATCAGATCAATGGCCTAACAAATTGGGTCAATAATAAAGCAAATCTTGCATTGTGGTTTTGAATATCTGCCATTCGTTGGGACTGACCGGCTGGATGCAATGGGATGCGAAAGTAAAGAGATTATTTTGTAATTACAAGCATGAGCCCAGCATAAACATGGTTCTAAAGATGAATCTCAAAAGATATTGGCAAAGGAGTGTTGATTTCTAACTCAGGGAGGATATATGCTGCTCTCAAAGGTATTCTGATAGAAGAACTAAACAAATAGCCATGTCATGTGGAGGTCTACAGAGTGAGCTCTCTATTTCCAATTTCACATATGTTCTGGGACTTGAACTTAGGTTACCAGGCTTGTACGGGAAGTGTCTTTCCTAATGAATCCTTCTTGCTGGCCTGGGTTTCTTTTTTAACTTCAAACGATAGAGTGAACCTGTGAAAACTGTTTCCAAATGAAACAACCACACAAGTTTCCAGTTCAAAATTTGACCCTTACCTCTTCAATGTCTGTCCTTAGATTCAGTTTCCTTCTAACATTATCCCAATGTTGTTGGTCTTCATCCTTCAACTGCAACGTGTTTCGCCTTCCCGAGGTGTTTTCAATTTTGTCTAGTTCTTTATTAATCATACGCAAATATCTGAGTAAAAGTGAAACATAGGAATGTAAATTGGATGTTTCCCTCAGGATACCTGTCACTCTGAAACTCTGGTATAGCAACATGCATTTTGGTATACTCTGAGATGAATGTATGGATGAGAGGAGCCAGATAATGAATAACTGGCTTTCAATTAAGATGATCAAAAAGAAAAACCTACAACTCCTCCCTTTACCTTCTAAGGCTGTGGCTTGATCTCTGAATAGTAAGGTGTGATTAGTAGCTGAAGGAAAAATGCCCAGTTGGTAGAGGAATGGTATGTTTTCATGCATCCGATAAAGTTGTAGCAATTTGACCATTGCGGCTTTAAAATAATTTCATTTAAACTTAAGTTTGATATATGTTAAAGACAGTCTCTCTCCTTCTAGTACTGCAGACCTGGCTTTCACAAGTTCAGTGATTTGTATTTTGGATTTCTTCAGTAACAGTTTAACTTACCTCTTGGGCTCCTGTTGGCTTCAGTTTCTCAGGTACAAACTTACCTTCCCAGTCTTAGCATTAAGGTTCCCAATCCTTGTACCTCTTGGTGTAATTATTATAATTTAATATAATTTGTTTTTTTTTTAAAAAAATGTGCATTGATGTTTTGTCTGCATGTAAGTCTGTGAACCACATGCATGCTGTGGAGGGCATCAGAACCTTTAGAACTGGAATTCAGATGGTTGTGACGCACCATGTAGGTTCTTGGAAATCAGACCCTAGTCCACTGGAAGAATAGCCCATGATCTTAGCTGCTGGGCTATCTCTTCAGCCCCACTTGATATACCATTTTTTTGTTCTCCATGTTGAAAATGCTGAGGGGCTTAAATGTATCTAGTACCTTCACATCAATTCTTTCTAGCGTTTTTGTCGTTTGAGGGGGTTCTAAAATTTGCCCATGAAATATACACAAACTCTGAATCTACCTGAGTTTCAGTAATCGGTCTTGATGCGGGCCAGGTTTTTTCCCTTCTTGTAACAACCACTGCTGAAACTCAGCAGCAGCAGTGTCGTCACAGGCCCGTCTCTCTTCGTTCAGTTTGTTCATTTGACTTTCTATGATTTTCTGCAAGAAAACAATTATTAGTTATTATATACTTGACAGAAATAAATCTATCCTTTGATATATGTTCTTTAAATTTAATTTTAAGTAGAAGTTCTGACTTGCTAACCCGCTTTTTAGCCTTGCATGAACCTATCCCACAAATAAACTTATTCTGTGTAAAAATCAAATGGCCTCTCTGTCGTCTACAGATTCTTTAGATACTTTATTCCTGGAATATTTTAAGGAAATATTGTGCAAAGGGCCTAGCTTTTCACAAATTTTTAATGGTCCCAAATAAACTCAAATATTTAACTTACTTGTTCTCTGATATAGTTTCGTTCAAAATCAATTTTTAAAGTAGTAAGATATTGTCTGTATTTGTTCAACTCTTTTAAGGAACATACAACCTACAATTCAAAAATAAAAACATAAAATTTTAAAAATTATAACATGTTTATAGAAAAGAATAACAACATTCATTTTAGTAACAATTTTAGGATGAACTGTAATAATCTATGTTTTTGTGACGTTTTTGTAGTCAGTATCTCTAAACAGTTGGTGACCAACCAGGAAATTTCTAAATACTTCATTAACATAGTTCCAAGTCAAAATTACTTCTAGAGACATGAAAGTAAATGTCTGTTTACATACCAAAAGTTGTTTGGTAATTCTCTTTTCCTATCATTGACACACTGTCAACTATTAAGTAGCTTTTACAAGAAAAGAAAAGCCACCCAAACACTAAGCATTTTATTGACTTTCTTCTGTGATGTCTGCTAGTGGTCAACTAGAAGTTGGCACAGGTACTGAAGTGCCGAGCAAGTGCCTAGACTTTTGCTGTTCAGAAGAAAGCCTCAACGCACTTTATTATTGCCGGTGATGTATCCTCCCTGTCTTAGTTTCTTGAGGATGTCTTTTCGTTTGAAGTAGGATTTTAGGTGTGGATCGTGAAGACTTTTGTAGGTGGTTTCCATGAGTTTGCAGTAAGGATCATTAAGGTTAAAACCAAAGGAAGGCTGATAAAGCTGCCAAAAGAAACATATTTGAAATTATTGCAAGTGCAAAATTCATGAAATCATACTTTTAAACACCAGTTTATTGAAATAATTATGTTCATTGAAAGTAAAATATACAAGCAGAAACTAAAGTGAAGGAATGTGATGGGCTGATCTGGGTAAATATGACTTCCATCTTCCCTCTCTTCTCCCAGCCTAATTTTTACATTAGTAGTGACATGTGGAATCTTGTTTATGAACTTTGTGTTTGATTTACCTATAGCCTCAACCTTAGTTCAATTCCTGTGTACATAGGTCAGGATAGACTGTCATCCAAGAGAGGAAAGTACATGGTAAGTTTCAGGAGCCAGATGAAACAAGGCACAGATGCAGAAATCAGCATGTTGTAAATGTGTAGACCAGAAAGACCATATCCTGTCAGGTTGAGGCCTTGGCTGGAGAAAGTCTGGATGGAGGGACTGCAGCTCGTTCTGGGGCGTTCTATCATTAATGTGAGTTTAAGGACTTTAAAACATTGCAGTTCATTTAATTCCATCTGTGTGAAACTGAAGGTGATATTCAAAGTGCAATCATATGTTCAAATTTAACAACTTAAAAGGTAAAGAAAGCCACTTATGCAGCATTAAAACATAGTTTACCTTTTCACTTAGATTTGTTGTGTAGAATATATTAGTACTTCCTGGCATAATGGGCAGTTTGGCCCCAAGAGGCAAATCCAATAGACTAGATGGTCCAATACTTGGAATGATAGCATTCTTTTTCTTCTGTGAAAAAGAAAATGGAAACGTTTGTCTTTTCTACTAGGAAGTGTTCTTTTAGTTTACTTCAGATGTGTTACACTTCAACAAGATAGCACAAGCCAGGTTGCTAGGTACCTGGGTGGAAGGAACTGCCCAGCCGCAAACCAAGGCCTTACCTCCTCACTTCCCAAGCCACTACCCTACTTCTGGGGCCTTCCCAAGGCTACTATAAGTCGGGGGCATCTTGAGATACCCGTTGCCCTCCCTGTCCCTCCACATTCTGTGCTGTCCCCGCCCCGCAGCCCAGACTCTTTCCCATGATTCTACCTGCTGGCCTGAAACCTGCCCTGACCAAGGAAGAAAGGCAATGAACAAATAAATGCACTGTGTGGAGGGGCCAGCACTCACGGTTCTACAAGTCTCTTTGTCTGATTTTAGGTTGTCGGAAGTTGCTTTGGAGGCAGCAGCCTCTACAGCCTTTAAACAGTTGCTTAGGTACAAGTCCATGGCTACCCGTCAGCCCCCAAGGGCTGGGGGCTGAGGGAGTGGACTGTCTCCCGGTCTCCCTTCCTGCGACCGTCCCCTCTGGTGTCTGGAACAAGACTGAGCCAAGGCCCTAGATACCCTGGTAACAGGACCTCAGGGACGCACACGTCACAATGCTTCTTTGCTGGCGTCCTCAGTAGGCGCCCTCAAGGCCTTACCCAATGGGTGTCGCCCTTTAGGCACGTCACACCAGCAGAGCCGCAGACATCACCCAATAGAAGTTTCCACAATAAATGTGGCTCCAACAGAAGTAGCTCTAGCAGATGCCACTTCAACAGTTGCCGGTTTCTAAAATCATTGCCAAGAAAGATGTCGCCTCAACAGACACCGCCCAACAGACAACCCCTCCATGGACTGTCCCAATAGACATTGTACCAGCCGATGTCGCTCCAGCGGATGTAGTCCCATTCGATGTCGCATTAATAGACGTCATCCTTAGGTGGGGGCGAAGACCTAGTTGCCTCTCTAGGAGCGCATGCGCATTACCGAAGCCTAGCAGCTTGAATGATTTGAGTCCGGAAAGCATCCTGAAAGGCCCTTAAAGAGTACCACAGGTGGGGTTCCACAGCTCTCTGAAAAGAATGTCCCTTACCAAATGAACCAAAGCTATTATTTCTACTCAACAAGCATCCATATTCGTGAACAATTGGGCAATTTTAATTAGGGTCATTTTCCTGTCTTCCCCTGTCTACCCCCTTTATAATCACTGTGATTTTCCTTTGCCCCTAGGTATGTGAACTCCAGTCGATTTGGGACACAGGTTTTGTTGAAACGGACATTTCAGGCTAAGAGATATCTGAGACAATTTATTGAACTGTTCTAGATGCCAGCCAAGGTGAGAGAATCAATTGTACAAATTCACAAACTTAGCAGCAGCTCTTCAACCAGGTCCTCTACCCGTCACTTCGAGAGAAGTGAATCTCACTCAGATTCTGACAGCTCTTACTCAGGGAATGAGTGTCACCCTGTAGGCTGCAGGAACCCCCGCCCACAAGGGTCGGGGTGGTCGTAGGGGCCCACATGGATCGGGGTCGAGGCAGGGCACAACAAGGAAAGAGGCAGACCTAGCTCCAACCAAACGCTGCCACAAGAAGATGGCTGCACTGGAGTGTGAAGATCCAGGGCTGAGCTTAAGAAGGAAAAGAAGGCAGCCTATTTCCAGCATGGGTACCCACGCCGCCTGCGCCTTGAACCTTTGGTGCTGCAAATAAGTAACCTGGAAAGTGGTGGAGATCCAGGTTGTGGGCACCTCTACTGACATCACAAAGCACTATCTACGGCTGACCTGTGCCCCAGACCCACCAATTGTGAGACCTGTGGCTGTTTTGAAGAAGTCTCTGTGCATGGTCAAGTCTTACTGGAAGGAGAAGCAAGACTATGCCTTTGCCTGTGAGCAGATGAAGTCTATTTGGCAGGACCTGACGGTGCAAGGCATCCCCCCACACACACCCCCGAGTTCACTGTGGAGGTGTTTGAGACACTTGCCCACATTGCCTTGGAGAAGGGTGACCATGAAGAACTCAACCAGTGCCAGTCGCAACTCAAGTCGCTGTATGCGAAAAACTTGGCAGGCAATGTGGGTGAATTTATGGCATACCGAATCCCCTACTATATCTTCACCAAGAACTCTGGGAACATCACTACGGAGCTGGCATACCTCACAAAGGAGCAGAAAGTTGACCCCTGTGTATCCCACGTATTGACACTGAGGGCAGCCTGGGACCCAGGCATCTACCACCACTTCTTCTGTCTCTATTGCCATGCACCTTGCATGTCTTGCTACCTTGAGGACAAGTTTGCAGACCGGGAGCACAAGTCTGCCATCAAGGCCATGATCAGAACCTTCTGCCCTACTCTGCCCATCTCCTACCTGCAGGCCGAGCTGGCCTTCGAGGGCAAGGCCCCCTGCCAGGCCTCCCTAGAGCCCTTGGGCCTGGCCTACACGGGCCCAGACAACTCCAGCGTGGACTGTTGCCTCAGCCTGGTGCATCTGCCAGCCTTCTGAGCACCCATCGAGAACGGGCAGGGTTAGGGCTGTGGCCCAGCTCCGCCTTTGTGGATTTTGTTTTTGAGCCATGGTCATGAGCTGTAATTTAATTTGTGGAAAATGGGCTCCGGGACGACTCAGCATCCCTACCCCCGTTTCCCACCGAGAATCTGTACGGAGATTTTTCTGTTTTTATTTTTTGTCTCAGAGGGGATAATTGGGAGTATAGTGGAGGAGGGCAAGGTGGGAACTCCAGGTTCTGTGTCCACCTCTTACCTCCACTAATGCTGTCTCTGTGTTTTCTCTCTCTTCTGAGCTAGTACTTCAATACCTGACCCTGCCGTGCTGGCCCATCTCATGTTGGGGGGTCAGCAGAAAGAAGACAGGCCATCCAGCCCTCACCCACCGGCAGCGGGCCACCAGTCAGACACAGCTATTGCCTCGTCTGCCTCTTCATAGACTCTTGTTGTCCAGTCATTGGGGCCTCAGTGTTTGGGGTGAAGGGAGCTGCTTAAAGACTATGCCCCACCTTCAACCCCTCACCCCATAAACGCTAGCCAGCACCACCAGCACCACCAGCACCACCAGGCCAGTGCCACACCGTACTGAGAACTCCAGGGCCTTCAGGGGACTATGCTAGCCAGGCTGCCTTGTCTTACTCAAGTTGTATTAAGTTGTCTCCGTGTCCCCTCCTCCCTCTGCCCCAATGTTTCTTCTGATTTTTTCCCCTTCTCTCCCTTCTTCTTTTTCCCTCCCTGATCCCTGGTTCAACACAGGTTAAATGGTTACAACCACCAAGAACAGCAGCAGCAGGGGAGTGGAGCCAGTCATAGTCTAGAAGACAAGCTGTGTGTTATGCAGAGGGCGAAGCCAGAGAAGTCCTCTTGGAGGAGTCCAGAAGATCATGAGTGAGTCCCAGATAACTGAACATTGAGTTATTTACTGTATTGGAGTTTGGTTTTGCTTTGTTCAAATTGCGATGGTGCCCTGGTTCTTCCCTCTTGAAGGAAGTGTTTAGCTTAATTTTGATTTTTTACAGGAGTCCACAGTTGAGACTTTGAACTTTCAAAAGAGATTTGGGGTATTTTAAAGAGACTGATTTTTTAATGTGTTTGAGTTTGTAAAGACAGTGAGACTTTTATAGTTATTTATGTGTTTAATGTGAGATCTTGGGGATGAATGAGAAAGGAAAGATTGTGACTTAGCGGTGATGTGTTTGTGTATCAAGCTGAAAGGGGGTCAGTTGTGATGAACAGTTTTATGTCAACTTTATACAAGCTAAAGTCTAACTCTAAGACGGACATAAACCCCTCTGGCTAGCCCACTCCTCCACTTTACTCTACCTTCCCTCCCTGTAATGGATGTTGATCTTTCTCAGCCCCATGCTACTGTCAGTAGGTCAGCTAGAACACACCTTTGATACTGGGTAGAAATCCCATATGAAACCCTGCTACCACTCTGCTGTGGCTTCTCTACCTCCAGACCATTTCTCCCCACCATCTGCTATTTCATTCAGGTAGAGCCCAGCTTTTGTGTCCCTATGTTGCCACTCTCTATCACTCCAATGCTTGTCATCATTTGATCATTACTGGGCTAAATTCCCTGAGCCTGGCAGGATAGTCAGTCTGCTTTGTTTTGTTTTTATTTATCTATATATTTTTCTCCTCTCTCCTCTCTTCCTCCCCTCTTCCCTTCTACCCTCTCCCATGATTACCCAAGCTCCCAATTTACTCAGGAGACATTGTCTTTTTCTACTTCACATGTAGGTTAGATCCATGTACATTTCTATTAGGATCCTCTTTTCTGTCTAGGTTCTCTGGGGTTGTGAATTGTAGGCTTTTTTTTTTCTTTACTTTATGTCTAAAAGTCACTTATGAGTGAGTCCATATTATGTTTGTCTTTCTGGGTCTGGGTTTCCTCACTCAATAAGATGTTTTTTAGATCCATTCATTTGAAATCAAATCTGGACATAAAAGCAGAATTCAGTACTACTTACATGGAGGAGGGGGACAATCAGGAGGGGGAAGAAAGGACAACGGGGACTACTGGAATGGAATATGAGCAAAGTACAGCTATATACACACATAAATATGCACATACATTTATGAACATGGAATAATGAAAAATTTGCATAGTAAATAAATAAATTAAAAGTTGAGTTTCTTAGTTCCTTTATATTTTCTTTTCCTGTATTTTCCAGAACAGCTCAGTACTAATGTCTATAATGTTATTAATATTCCTTAAAAAATTGCTGGCGTGCCCCCCGAGCGGCCTGCCCAAGATCCCTGGGTAGTGGGCTGGCAGAGCAGCCGCGAGCCAGGCATAGCCGGCTGCCAGAGTGGTGCAGATTCCCCGCGGCAAGTGGCAGAGCAGTGGCTCATCCCAGACAGGCTGGTGCTGGCATGCGGCCGGGAGAGTCACCCAAGCAGGTGGGTGAGCAGGCGGCGGATAAAAGGCTTACAAGACATAGTAAATAGACATAAAGCTGAACATTTATTACTTAAAGGAGAGAGAGAGACAGAAAGACAGAGACACGTGTACACACGCCAAAAGAAAAAAACAGAAAGAGGCCAAGATGGCAACGAGAGGTCAGAAGTCGCTGGGAGTGGGCGTGGCTTGCCCCTTAAAGGGTCCAGAGATCAAAAGGAATAACAGTTATGATATTTAATATATATATATATGTAATGAATATGTGGAAAATAGTGGAGTGTCAGAGCCAGTGCAGCTTCTAGGGCTTCCATTCAAAAGTGCCACAAAATAGATGCTTTCCAAAACAAAAGAATTTATATTCTCAGTGTTGGAAACTAGATATCTTAAAGTGGTGGCAGTTTCCCCTACCCCCATCTTCTGGAATGGGTCATGGTCTGGTTAACTGTATAGCTTCCTTTGGGGAGCATTGAGGACATTCTCCTCTGTAATGACTTTCCATACTAGAGAGTTTACACTTCCTGAAACCCAACCACTGTGATCTCCACAACCTATCTGATCAGATGATTTATCAGAAGTGTGAGGTCCCTTTTCAGGTGTTGTTACTTGTTCCTATAGGACCTAGCTAATCCAGGTAAGAGCGAGGCAAAGGCCATGGTGGTGGTTTTCCTCTTAGTTACTCTATCCTCATTAACTTTGGCCTCCAAATATGACTGTTGTGTAATCAGCTCAGTTACATCAGTCTTGAAGAGTGAAAACTAGTTTAAAATGTACTTGTTGCAGTGGGGCATGGTGGCACATGCCTTTAACCTGAGCAATAGAGGCAGAGGCAGACAGATTCCTGTGAGTTTAAGGTTAGCTAATGTTAATTAGTGAGAACTAGTGTTAAAAGTAAAACAGCCTTCTCCCAAACAAACAAAAATACCATCCAAAATACCAATCAAATCAAAAATCATACCTTTTTTTAATCAGAAATAAATTTACATACCTATAGCTCTTTATATCTCGTTTTCACACTTGTTGACTCCTTTAATTTTTAGACCATGAAAGCCTGAACACATTTGATTATTTAAAAAAAATTTTGACAATTTCATACTTGTATTGTGGAATTTTGATCATTTTTATGCCCTGCTGTCTCCTGTAGAAATTCTTCTTCCCACAAGCCCTCTTCCCACTTTAGTGCCTCCTCCTCTGTGATTCACTAAGTTAAATTATAGTTGCTTTACTTAAACATAGATGGAACATTATTTACTGGACTGTGGGTGACCGATCAGCGACTACACCACTAAGAAAACTGACACCCCCAGCAGCCATCAACTGTCAATAGACCCTCAGAGAGGGGCGAGACCTCATGGAACCTTCCTCCATCCATGATTAAATGGTCACAGTTTTGTCCAGATAAACATAGCTGCTTTATGAGTACAAGAGCTATGTCGTGTCTCCCCTTTTCATGTTCTCTTTGATGATCTTCCTGGAGCCATGGATGGTAAGATACAGATGTCTCTCTTGCCAACCCTAAAATGGCTCCCTTAATTAAGATATATACTTCCCTGCTCCCACATCCACCCCTCCTTCACCCCAACCACCCCATTCCCTCACGATCTCCCCATCCTCCCCTTTTCCCTTCTCTCCCCCCCATCTCCCCTTATCCCCACCTCACCCCCACCCCTGTGCTCCCAACCCCTGCCCGGCAATTTTGTCAACTTCCAATATCCAGGAGGATAACTATATGTTTTCCTTTAGGTTCACCTTCTTATTTAGCTTCTCTAGGATCACGAATTATAGGCTCAATGTCCTTTATTTATGGCTAGAATCCATTTATGAGTGAGTACATACCATAGTCCTCTTTTTGGGTCTGGGTTACCTCACTCAGTAAAGTGTTTTCTATTTCCATCCATTTGCATGCAAAATTCAAGAGGGGTTCCCAGGTGTCCAAGGAGATGTCCCCAGCTTGTTCCTTGAGCAACGGAGGAAAGGGTGCCTGAACTGGCCTTCTCATATAGCCACACCGATGAATATCTTGCATATTACCATAGAACCTTCATCTGGTGGTGGATGGAAGATAGAGACAGAGACCCACAATGGAGCACTGGACTGAGCTCCCAAGGTCCTAATGAGGAGCAGAAGGAGGGAGAACATGAGCAAGGAAGTCAGGACCGTGAGGGGTGTCTTCACCCACTGAGACAGTGGGACAGATATAATGGGAGATCACCAAGGCCAGTTAGAATGGGACTGATGGAACATGTGATCGAGCCGGACCCTCTGAATGTGACTGACGGTGGAGACTGACTGAGAAGCCAAGGACAGTGGCACTGGTCTTTGATTCTACTGCATGGACGGGCTTTGTGGGAGCCTTGTCTGTTTGGATGCTCACCTTCCTGGACCTGGGGGGACGGGGAGGACCTTGGACTTCCCATAGGGTAGGGAACCCTGACTGCTCTTTGGCCTGGAGAATTAGGGGGAGGAGTGGGGGGAGGGGAGGGGAGGGAAGTTGGAGGAGGTGGAAATTTTTAATAAAAAAATAAATAAAAAAGATACAGATGTCTCATTTAGGGCAAAGCACTTCACCATCACTTATTGTCAGCATTTCGTAGAGTTATGGTTTTCTACATTAACTGCCACCTGCTGCAGTAAGAAGTCTCTCTGATGAAGTCTGGGGAAAGCACCAATCTCAAATGGCAACCAGAAGCTGGACATCTCATCAGTTTTAAATCTTTTACATAACAGATTTCCCTGGCGGGCTTTAAAAGCTTAAATTATCAACTATTAGTAATATCTCTTTAGTCTCTAACAAATTGTTTTGTGACATTGTACAAAGTCAAGTTAATATCGTCTCACTTCACTTTTAAAATAAACAACTCATTATATTTGTTTAAATCTTATGAATTAAAAGTAATTTGAACTAAATTTATGGTTGTTAACTTACAGGCTGACTTACAGTAAGCATACCATATAGCTTATATCTTCAGTTCTCTCACAAAATATCAAATCATATAACTACATGGTAAGACCTTAGTGCTGAAGATACCACATGGTTTAACTGAAGAACACAGAGAGAAATCAGTACTGCACTGACTGTCAACTTTCTTACCTTCAGGAAAGCTTCCATAGTCATTGAAGTTGCTTTCCAGGCTGATGGAGAAGAAAAGACATCAGTGTCTTACTCAGCATTGAATACTATAATATTGACTTGCCAAGCAAAATGTACCACTGGTACAGTAGAGGCAAGACTGTTAACGGGGTAACTAGACACTTTCTGGTCGTATTTGAGGTTTGTTCTGCAGGATAGAATGCCATGCCTGATCTTATAATACTGGTCAAAAGTCCACGTTTTGGGTGGTCAAATTATTGTTATTAGTAATAACAATAAAATTATTATTGTTATTTTGCTAAATCGTCACATTGTCAAAATGCCATCTAAACATTTATGTTTGTATCCAGAGTCATGGGCTTTTCTCAACTTTGGACAGAGACTCATAACTTGTCAAGGCACTGAGAATAAGAGACTGTGAGTACAGCAGCTGGGATTACCTGCAGAAGGCCTGCACAAGATCAGACCAATCAAAATTCTGGTGTAGACAAGGGAGGTGCTGCTCTCCAAGGCCCACCCATTACTGAGGAACTATTGGAAGCTGATAACTGCTGAGGGAGGGATGGTCATTCTTCCTTGAGGATATGGCCACTAGTAGGTTTCCTATGCCAGTAGATGACACCACATCCATGTACATGTGAAATACTAATTGGAGTTAGTGGGTTATAGGAGGAGGAGGAGGAGGAAGAAGAAGATGTGGAGTATGTGTGGGGAACTGGAAGGGGGAAATGGGATTGATATGATAATTGTATGTGCCAGGAGAAAAGACCTGTATTTTGATCTTAGTCACAAATTAAGTAAGATATTCACCTGTGCAGGGCAAGTTACAGGCCTAAGAAATTAACCCAGTACCTTATCTCCCTGTGAGACCTGAAGGCCCCAGGCTTCAGAAGCAATTAGCATTTCCTTTGTTAGTTAACAGTCACAGACCCTCAGCATTCTCTTTATCTCTTTCTCTCAGCCAGAGATGACTCCAGACCTGACATTCCAGCATCCTGCCCTCCCCCTGCCTGTTTGCTATATAAATGCGCCTGAGAACAATAAAGTTGGCAGCTTGATCAGAAATTCAGACTTGCTGTCCATTTCTTGTGTTTCTTGTCCCTTCATTCCTCTCCTCCAGGGCAAATTCAGTTCTATTTGTGTCCCGCTGGTCGGGACATGTATACATGTATGAAAGTCTCAAAGAATAATATAATATCAAATAATATATGCAGAATAGCTAGACAATCAGACAAAATGATGTATAAACAATTACATAGACACTTGAATAAGAAACTCAAACAACACACAGCATGATTCCATTTAATCAGAGCCCACTCAGTTGAAACAAGACAGAAAATTTTATCTCAAATACATAGAGTTTAAATTAAACATTGAGTGAAATCCTGTGATGGCAAACAGTTGAAAAGTAAGCTTGTGTAGACATGAATTAAAGAAATATTTGTAGGAAATAATCATCCATTGAGCTAAAATTTTGTGTCTCTTATTTGGTGGGGAGAAATGTGATGACATTTTGAGGTCAGGGTCTTGGATTCAAGCTTGGACCAGTTTTTAAATGTCTCATAACTCAGAAGGGAGAGTCTCAGACGTATCACATGGGTCCTACTGAAAGTATAACATTTCTCAGAAGGTATTCAGCTTGCCAGTGACCCTCTTTCATTATCAGGAATGGGACCCAGTCCCACAATAGCAACTCCCAAGTGTGCTTTTTCCTGAGAATCTCTAAGAAAAGGACCTTCTCAGCCCATAGAAGTGAAACTTGTTTCATTTCAGAGCGAAAGACGTCCAACTGGGTCAGGCCAGACTGACATTAAAGGAAACTTTACAAACTGAAACTGAGAGAAGAGAAATGAGGAAATTCACTGTCCTGGTGGGATAAAAGCCAAATTTCCCATGTTATCAAATTGGGAAGTATGTTAAGAGATGGATCAGTGACAGCCAAATACCACTCATGCTCCATCCCTGTCCAAGGGGCAAACGTTGGAGGAGAGAAAGTCTAGCAGATAGTGGGTGCATAGGGAAGCCTCTAATGCCCAGGTGTGCAGCACCAGCAGACCACAGGTCAGGAGGCAGCTGAGGGCCTGTGCAGGTGGGTCTGTAAGCACTTGACTCATTCAGTCAGATGCCTGTTTATTTTCTTAGCTACCCTATTTCATTTCGGTGCTCTTTCCCAGGAGCACGTGGAAGAATCAAAAGTTATCAACAAGTGCTCCACAAGTGTTCCCATTGATTTGAATAGCAGAACAAAAATGAACTAAGAGAGCTGATAAGGAGGCAAAGCAGGGAGGCAAAGGGATTCTAAAACTGGAACATGACAGCAGAAAAATATTTGAAGATTAAATTATTCAAAAGAAATCCTACACAAATGATAGTCACTGGGGTTTTACTCAAATGAGGATTTTAGAGTTTTTACTTTTTGTCCTATTTTGGTTTCTGTTGTGACAAAATACTGACTACAAAATGGGCTTGGGAAGGAAAGGGTTTATTTTATCTTATCATGAAGGCAGAAACTCAAGGCAGGATCCTGGAGGCAAGAGCTGAAACAGGGACCATGAAAGGGAGCTGCTTACTGTCTTGCTTCCTATGGCTCACTCAGCTTGCTTTTTAAATACAACCCAAAACTATTTGCCCAAGGATGGCACCAACCCTAGTGATCTGGACTTTCCTGCTGTGTGGACTATGGTTGTGTACCCTGTAAAGATTTGTCGCTTGTACTGATTTAATAAACCACTGATTGGCCAGTAGCCAGGCAGGAAGAAATTTAATATCAACTTGCCACAAATTAGAATCACCGGAGTAGGAAGGTCCTCAATTGTGAAGGAGTAGAGGACGAGAGTTACCCAACATTTCTGAAGTTCTCTTGTGCATGTACTTAGAAATCTCAGGAAAAATATAAACTGGAGAGTTTATTTTCTGAACTTCTATAGCATGGCAATACCTGATAAAGTCTTTTTACTCTAAGCAGAATGGATTTGAGATGATGTCTTTTTTTCATTTGATGAAAGCATCTGTTTTTATCTCCTGTGGTGGGAAATTTGTAGCCAATTCTGAATGTTTAGTTGTCATATTTAAAATTTACTTATAATCAGGTATATTGGTGCACATCTTTAATCCTAGGAGGTCGAGGCAGGCAGATCTCTGTGAGTTTGAGGCCAGCTTGCTCTACATAGTGAGATTCAGGACAGGTTGAGCAATGTAAAGAGACCCTGTCTCAAAAATCAACAACAAAAGCATCACTTGTAAGAGTGTATATAGCCCATTAATAAAGATGGCTCATATAGTTTTTACTTAATTTTTATAGGATTCTAAATACTATTTTTTTAAAGATGATAATGGAACCTTTCCAAAATTGTAGTGAGGGGCTGCGGGCAGGCCTGCTTTTCATCCTGCACAGCTCCCGCACAGCTAGCTTAGCCCTGAAAATAACAACACACAAATTGTATTCATTTAAACACTGCCTGGCCCATTATCTCTAGAGAGTTAGTTACTGGCTAACTCTCACATCTTGATTAACCCATTTCTAATAATCTGTGTAGCACCACGAGGTGGTGGCTTACCGGAAAAGATTCAGCATGTCTGACCTGGTGGCTGGCTCCATGGCGTCTGCCCCATTGCCCTCTTCCCAGCATTCTGTTCTGTTTACTCCGCCTACCTAATTTTCTGTCCTATCAAAGGGCCAAGGCAGTCTCTTTATTGACCAATGAAAATAACACAATAGACAGATAACCCTCCTTCATCACAAAATGGATTGTATTTTGGAAGTAAACTAAAAATTTAGTTAATTACGACAAGTTGTCACTGTCATTTGCTTATTAAACAGCAAAAAAATGTAAAATATATTTAACCACTTGTCCATTAAAATGAGTTTCATGATGACAATATAATTCAGCAGCAATGCTCCAAATAGAGATATTTCTAACAGAATTTCCCTGAATTCAACGCAACACATATACAGAAGGACTTCCCACACCAAGTGGCTAGGCAGCAAGCGAAAGCTTCACCCAATGGGAAAATATATAAACAGCATTTATGTAAGATCTACTCACAGGTGTGAAATGTCTCACTTAGTAAAAGGATAAGGCAAAACTCTTTTAAACCCAGTTTAAAAAAATCATTACTAAGAATAAGAACAGATCAGTTATTGAAAATAACATTATTGTATACAGAGAATCTGGCATTACTTTATCTTAGTGTATTGAATTTTGACTTGAAAAAGGTCAATAACTTGATTACAACTAACTTAGTTATACCTGTGTTACTTTTCTTCTCTTTATTTTCTTTAGAAAGCAGACAGAAAATCTCTATCTCAAAAACAGAATATAACCTGATCATCAATAACATAAAAAGCAAAATGTTTAGCTGGTTACACAGAACTAAAATAATATTCCTTCCCTTCCAGGGCTAAATAGCAGAGGAACAGACACCCTGCAGGTGAGATCTCCTTTGCAATATCACTAGGATCCAACACTTCTTACTCTTCTAATTCATAGTGAGGTCAAACTGTATTTCCCATATTTGCTTGTGTATCTGAAAGAAAGGGGAAAGGATAATGATAAAAGAAATACTGAGTCCTGGGTCATCTACCTGCCTATCTGCCAATCTGGAATATAGAGGGAAGAGAGCAGATTAGTACATTGGAAGACTAGAAAAGCCATTTATTATTCCCTGTGACCCAGGAATGGGGTATGGATAGTGTATGGAGATTTCTACGTTTAAAAAAAAAGGTTAGAGGGTAGAGAGATGGCTCAGGGGTTAAGAGCACCTTGTTGCTTTTCTAGAGGACCTGGGTTTTATTCCCAGCATCCATATAGAGGCTCGGGACTGCCTATGACTACAGCCCCAGGGGTTTCTGACGGCCTTCTCTGCCTTCAGTGGACACTGCATTCATGTGATGCATAGAAGACATACATGCAGGTAAAATATTCATACATATAAAAATAATAAATTAATAAAGTGTTCAAAACTGTTTTTAAAAGTATTTTGTTTTCTCTTGTGTATGTGTTTCTCTGTATGTGTACCTTGTGCATGTGGTGCCCATGGAGGCCAGAAGAGGGTGTCTGATTCCTTGGAATTGTAGTTACAGGCAATTGTGAGCCACCCAGTCTAGTTGCTAAGATGTAAAAGTCAGTTCTCTACAAAAGCAGCAAGTGCCCTTGGTAGCCGAGCCATCTCTGTAGTTCTAGTCTAAGGGAATTCTATCATTTTGCCAATAGCACTTCTCAAAGAGTAAGCTAGTTTCCATTTTTTAAATACAAGTTAAATTAACACACTTATAGGTTCTGAGCCCTAGACACAACTCACAGGAAACAAAACCTGACAGTTTGGAAATGAAAGGCTGATTAGCACTTCAGTGAACATGGGAGGTTGTAGGTCCAGACCCTTATTACAAATCGTCGTTGGGTATACTTAGCCCCTTAATTGCCATTGCTTGCCCACTTCTTTGTCTGACGTAACTTCCTTGTGACCATCAGGTAATGGAACATACTAACTCAGTGGACCACTAGCTTCCACCAATCTAAAAGCTAAGAATGTCGTCAGATAGTATCTGAGGTCTATAGCAAAGGTTTCCCTGCTTTTCGATAACTTGCCTACCTGACGTTTCTGGTATATAAGTCTTCATTTATGACTATCTTTGTTCTGTTACTATAAAACTTCACGATGCTACTGCCAGGATTAAATATGTAGTTTGGGAATATACTCAGCTTGTGTTTCTGGGTCATGGCCTCTCGTATTTGGCTCTAGATCATGGTTCTCAACCTTCCTAACGCTGCAATCCTTTAATTCAGTTCCTCATGCTGTACTGACCCCCAATCACAAAACCATTTGGTGCTACTTCATAACTGTAATTTTGCTACTGTTATGAATTGTGATGTAAATATCTGATCTGTATCCCCCAAATGGGTCATGAAACATGTTAAGAACCGCTGCTCTAGAATAAGTAATCTTATATCGCCTTTGTGGCAAGAACTGTGTTTCTTGCATAAGCAGTCATGACACCCTAACTTATGGTCCCCCCAAAAAATCCACTTTCACTGGAACGGTTACCTCAATTGGAGCCAAGTACAAGCATGAACATTTTCTTTCAAACTGCCATGCACAGCTTCCCAATCATGTCCTAGAGATCCTTCCATTCTAATAAACATCCTACCAGAGTGGGTTATGCACCAGCTTCATTTCTTGATTGACAGGACATAGCGCTCTAAGATGTTTTACTTACCCTGATTTGTTTTTTGTCTCATTTTAATACTATCTTCCCTTGATAGCCCCATGTTCCTCCCTTTTAATTAGGAATGTTTACTCAGCACCACTGTGTATTTGAAGTGTGTGGTTTTATTTTTACAGGGGCTTACACTAAGGGAAAACCTTAGCATAAAATCTTAGGGACTTTGAAGTTCAGAATTTTAAAATGTTTGTCTTAGTTCCCTTTCCTGTTACTATGATAAAATATTCTGACAAAGGCAATGGAGAAAGGGTTTATTTGGCTCAAAGTCTCAGGTTATAGCCCATCATGGCAGGACAGTCACAGTAAAGAGCAGAGCACAGTGGATTAATGTTAGTGTTTATTTAGCTTTTTCCTAAGTCCAGTGGAATGGTGCTGTCCACAGTAGGTTGGCCTGCCCACATCAATTAACCTAATTAGAATAATCCTCCACAAATCTCACAAGACCCTACTGCTAGATAAAGAGCTATAGGCAATTAATGTCTGCTGAGAAAGGGAAAATCGTTTTTCTCTAGGGGAAAGCCCCCCGATAAGTTATTCAATTCCAGGGGGTCAGACCTAAATAACTATACATGCAGGCAACACTAAACAGATTCAGCAGGCAATATATATATATATATATATATATATATATATATGTTTATGTATATATGCATAACAATAATTAAAGAAGATCTCATGTATTTGAAAGGGAGTTTGGGGGATATGGAAAGAGTTAGATGTGGGAGAGGAAAGGAAGGAAATGATGTAAATACAATACTCCTGTATGAAAATCTCAAAAAATTTAAACAAAGATAATCTCCCATATACATGTTCACAAGTCAACTTAATGTAGAGAATCCTTCCTTGAGACTCCCTTCGTGGGTGATTCTATATTATGTCAAATTGACAATTAAAAGGAAAAGTCCTTAATCCCAGCACTTGGGAGGCAGAGGCAGAGGGAGGTAGATCTCTCTGAGTTCTACTTAGCAAGTTCCAGGCCAATCAGACCTGCATACTGAGTCTTTGCCCCCCCCCAAAACAAACAACCAAACAATGAAAAAGAAAAACCAGCAAACAACCATAAAACCTAACCATTACAGTATTGTAACTATCAAGACTTTGGGGAATCTTGACAATGTAGTTCGCATTATGAGATGGGTATAAGACTTTGGGGACCAGGAATTGATTGTTATGTTCTGAATCTGAAATGTCCACTACAGGTTAATGCACTGACTATGTGTTCCCTAGTTAGCTGCTCTGTTATGAGAAACTGGAACTTTAACAGATGGGGCTTGCTGGTAGAAACAGGTGATAAAGGAAAGGACCTTCTGGTTCCAGTGTCTTTCTTAGTTTCACGGTCCACCACAGTGTGAACAGCCTCAGCCTCATGCTCCTGCCACTATGGACCAATGGCCCCATCTTGCCTTCCCTGCCATGATGGATAGAAATGCTCGATAGCCAGAAAGTAAAATAACTCTTTCCTCTCTTTGAGTACTTTGGATGGAGAAATACAAAAGTGACTGATATAAGGCAGCATGGTCCTTTGAGATTCCTCATTATTAAAGGTTAAACCCACTCAGAAGTCACCACACACCCTCACCCCTGAGCAGTGGAATCTTTCTCTCAAATTCTGGTATTGGTCCATACCCTTCAACCTTGAGTAGCAGACCACCCCTCTGGAACACTGATAGTGGTCCCACCCCATCTGCCTTGGGACTATCCCTTTGGAACTCTGGTTGGTAGACTCATCCCCCTCAGCCTTGGGCAATGGATCCTCCCTTTGGAACTCTGGAAGTTGTTCTACCTCTCCATCTCTGGTCAGTGGACTCTCCCTCTGGAATCTTGAACCCCCATCTTCCCTTGACAGTGGACCCTTCCTTTGGAACCCTAGTAATAGTCTCACCCTCTCAGTCCTGGACAGTGAGCACTTCCTCTGCAACCCTGGTAATAGTATCACCCCCTCAGTCATGGACAGTGGATCCTCCCTTTGGAACCCTGATGGTGGTCCCTCCCTCCAACCCTGGGAAGTGAAACCTCTGAAACTCTGGTAGTGATTCCGTACCCTCAACCTTGGGTAGTCTCCCAGTGCTGTCAAGTGTTGCTCTTGGTTGTATCTCTCTGTCTTGACCACTGGATCCCTTTGTTAGTTTTTCTGTTGTTGGATCTTTTTATTACTCTATTTACTCTTTACTCTTTGGGGGCCCACCAACAAGCTCCCAAATAAATACACAGAGACTTATTCTTTCTTATGAATTTCTGGCCTCAGCTTGGCTTATTTCATCCCTCACTCTTGAGGCCTGGACCTGGCATTTGGCGCTCTGATAATGTACCTACACCCCTAACCCTTGGAATAACACTTTACTTTAAATCCTGGAAGAGTTACAACACCCTCAAAGCTAGTGATTGAGTCTTCCTTCTGAACTCAGGTAGTGGTCTCCGTCCATCCTGTGAGGCTGATTCCCTCTCTGGAATCTAAGAAGTGGTCTCAGTCTATTCAACTTGGGCAATGGCTCCTCTGTCTGGAACCATGGCAATTGCTTCACCTGCTTAGCTCTGGCCAGTGGCTCTTCCTGCTGTAGTTTTGTCTGTTCTCAAAACCTCTTTGTTTTGTGCTGTGGCCCTGCCTTCTGGAACTCATGCGGCAATCCCTGAGCCTGGGGTATCAGATCATATCTCAATGGCCACGGCCTCTAGAACTCTCTCAGTGTGCTCACCCCTCATCCCTGGTCTATGGCTCCTTACTTTCAACTAAGGCATTTTTCCCATTCCAGTATTCAAAATTTGTGGTCCTGCCATTTGTAATCCTGTTAGTAGTCACAATCCCCCAGACCTTGGCAGTAGCCCTGTCCCCTGGAAACCACCCCCTCAGACCTGGGTAGTGGCATCTGACTTTACAAGTTATAGTGTTTTCTTCACATGAGCCCAGGGCAATGACCCTGCTCTCTGAAACTCAAACAACGGCCTTGTTCCTGTGCTATTAAATGTGGCCCTGAATTCTACTGACCCAGGTGTTGGTTGTATTTCCTCAGGATTGTCCAGTGGATCCTCACTCTGAAACCCTAGCAGCAGTCAAAGAAAATAACCTTTCTTCCTATGTCTAATAACTTGGTCCCCATTTCTGCCAGGACCTCAGGGAAAGCACCATTTAACAACATTCATCTTTTAAATAATCCCTTTTTGGCAATTGTGTTAGTCACTCTGCATCACTGTGGTAAAATATCTGAGATAAACAATGTAGTAAGAGAAGGATTCTTTTGGCTCATGGTTTCAAACATCTTGGCTCATAGTTGTTTTGCCCCATCAGTGTGGGCCTGTGATGAGTATTGTGGACAGAGAGGATATAATAGATCAGAGATGCTCATCTCATAGCATTTGCAAAGCTGAGTGAGCAAGAAAAGAAGACCCTGGGAACAAGACATACCCTTTAACGGCTCACTGCCAGTGACCTACTCCTCTAACTAGGTTCCATCTCCAACAGCTCATTCAGTCATACCCTCATCAGTAGATTAACTACATTGATGAAGATAGCATCTTCGAGTCCAGTCTCAGTGGCGCCGCCAACTGGGGACCAACGTGAACCTTCTGTTCAGACTCTTACCCAAATTACAATAGCAGTGTAGGCTTTTGCTGTGAACTTTTTATAGTCTTCAAACTCTACCTAATCTCAAAGCTCTTTCCACATTTAAAATTACTTATTACTGTAGTATCCATACTCCCAATGCCAAAATCTATGCTAGTGTCCTAAAGCTGCCACAAGAAATATAGCAGTACACAATGGGTGACCTAAAATAATAGAAATTCCTTGCATCACAGTTCTGGAGTATGCAAGTCAGGAATCAAGATGTCAAGTAGGCCACAATCTTTATGAAACCTGTAAGGGGGAAACAATGTCTTTCCCTAGCATCCGCTGGCTTGTCAGCAATCTTTTTGTTTCATTTTTAACTGCTGTATAACTACAGTTGTTTGTCACATGAAACTCTGCCTATATATGTCTGTATTCGAGGAGCCCTCTTCTTATCAAGAGATCACTAATAGTGGTTTGGGAACTCACCCTTCTCCAATAGTAATCAATTATACCTGCATTGTTCAGAGGTACCAAAGTTCTGAGGCTCTGCTTGATTTTCAACATATAAAAGTTCCTGATCGGGTGTGGTGAACTGCCAACCATAGGGAAATCAAACAAAGCAGGAGTAGGCTGAGGAGGGCATCATATCTATGGAGTCAGACCCGGAACCATGTGCAAACAGACATTTCCAAAAAACCACTCAGAGGCTTAATATTACTTATAACTGCTCACCCGAGAGCTCAGACCTGTTACTAACTCTTACACTTAAATTAACCCATAATTCTTATCTATGTTTAGCCAGGTGGCCCGGTAACTTTTCTCAGTATGATGTGCCCATCTTGCTCTCTGCGTCTGCCGGTGACCTCTGATTCTGCACTTCTCCTTCCCATCATCCTTAGTTTGGTCGCTCTGCCTATGCTTCCTGCCTGGCTACTGGTCAATCGGCATTTTATTAACCTATTAGGTGACTAATCTTTATAGTGTACAAGAGGGTTAATTTACAGCAGTGAAGGAGGCTGGATTTTGTTTTGGAGGCTGGATTTTTTAATTCAATTTTTTAATTAATTAATTCTTTTCTCATATATGACATCCTAACCACAGTTTCCCCTCTCTTCTCTCCTCCTAGTCCCTCCTTCCTCCCCTCTCCATCAGATCCACTCTTCCTTCTTCCCCTTCAGAGAAAGGCAGGCCTCCCATTAATATCGACGAAACACAGCACGACAAGTTGCCATAAAACTAGGTTCTACCCCCATATTAAGGCTGTACAAGACAAACCAGCAGGAGGAAATGGGTCCCAAAAACAGGCCAAAGAGTCAGGAACAGCCCTTGTTCCCACTGTTAGTAATCCCACAGGAACCCCAAGCTACACAACCATAACATTTACAGAGGACCTAGCTCAGATCCATACAGGCTCCTTTTTTGTCCATTCAGTCTCTGTGAACCCCTGTGAGCCCTGCTTAGTTGATTCTGTGGGCTGTTTTCTTGTGGTTTCTTGACCCTTCTGGCTCCTACAATCCTTCTTCCCCTTCTTCAGCAGAACTCCCCTAGCTCAGTCTGGCATTTGGCTGTGGGTCTTTGCATCTGTTTCCACCAGTTGCTGAATGAAGCCTCTCTGATGACCACTGGACTAGGCACCAACCTATGAGCAGAACAGAATATAATGGAAAAATGTAGGCAGACATGGTGCTGGAGAAGTAGGTGAGAGTCCTACATCTTACAGGCAACAGAAAGTGGTCTGAGATACTGGGCAGTATCTTGAGCATATATGAGACCTCAAAACCTGCCTCCACAGTGACACACTTCCTCCAACACCACCACATCGAGTCTACAAGAACACATCTTCTAATAGTGTCACTCCCTTTGGGGGCCATTCTCTTTCAAACCACCACACTGGTCATGTTTAGTTCTATACTGAATTTCTGAAGTAGCCAGTCCCTGGTTCCTGGTTCTCCAGGAAGTCTCAGGCATGGGCTCCCTCTCATGGCTTTAGCCTCAAGTGGATCAGACATTGGCTGACCACTCCTACCAGTTCTGTGCCACCTTTACTCTAGCACATTTTGCAGGCAGGACCAATTGTAGATTGAAGGTTTTGTGGCTAGACTGGTGTTCCAATTCCTCCACTGGAAGCCTTGCCTGGTTACAGGAAGTAGGCTGTTCAGGTTCCATATCCCCCATTAAGAGTCTTTGATAGGGTCCCCCTCATAGATTCCTGGGAGTTTCCATTGCTCTAGATTTCTATCTCATCCCTGAAAGGCCCTCTCACCCCCAAGTTCCAGTCATTTCTCTCCGTATTCTCTCCCTGACCCCCTCAATCCCTCCTATTCTTATCCCCACCTGGCCCCAGTTCACTCATGAAATAACCTTGGGAAGTTTTAGGGAGGGAGTTTGAGCAGGGGAAGAGAGCATGAGTGAGAACGGTGTCAGGTCTCTGAGCCTGGGCGGAGTGAGCGAGCCTTGCTTGTACATAGGAGAAGGCTAGGGATCTGCCATGGGTTTTCAAAGCCCAAGCAATGGGGGGAGGGAAGCATCCATGTAAAAGAGGGAGGCTTTCTTAGGGTGCTGAGGTCCAAGAAAGGTGAGAAAATTTTCTACACCCGCAGCCATCCTGGCATCACATCAGCGAGAAAATTACCGAGACAGTGGGTAGAACTTTAACGAAGTCTGAAAATTGTGTTTATATAGGAAAGCATCTTTTGCTCACCTTAAATAGTGAAGGATTTGGTGATAGTGACTTCAAACTGAAAGCCAGAAAGAATGATCTGAGCCTCACTTAACAACTGTTTTTGCACATTTCAAAATAGAAGAGAACTAAAACCCAAAGGAAATAAGGCAAAAATATATTTCTAGAGACTTGGGGGTGTGTTTGCAATTTTTGTTATGATGATACTCACAATTTTATATGTAATTTTAAAATTTCTAAAATAAAAACATTACAAACTAGCAGGAGTGCATGCTTACTGTAGAAAAAATAAAACAGTAAATAGCTCATGAATTCTTGTTCAAAGATAGTAACACTGGGTATATTTCCTTAATAATAAAAAGTTAGTGAACAAAATCAACTATGATTTATGCTGTAAACCTTTGAAAGGAGGGTGATTATTTTAAGCTACAGAGAGGTAAGTCATTTTCCTTTTTTATTGTTAGAGGAAATACAATCACTGAGACTGGTGTTCTGCTGCTTGGTCATTTGTCAGTCACCGTTTGAGTCACTAGAGGGCACACTCTTACCAAATGCCATGAAAGTTCTGAAAACAGTCCTGTCACAGTTTTTTGAAGAAACCTTTCAAATAGATTCCCATCCATCTTCTAACACACCAGCATGCTATTCTGACATTTTTTAAAATGTATTTTGTGCCTGTTTCTTTTTATGTGGGCTCTATTGTCGCTCACATCATGACTGTCAAATACTGCATTTTCCCATTTAAATCTATCTCTTCCTTTGTTACAAGCAATGACATATGCTGTCTTGAAGTTTTCTACGTTCTCCTCATAATTTTCTCATGCTTGCATGGAAGCAGAATCGTCCCAACTGCCTTACCAGTCCCAGATATTTTACCTTCCCATCGTAGCTATGAAACTTTATTTTATATATTTAAATCTGTGAGTTTGACAGTTCCCAATAAAGAAATAAGAAAGATGCTCCTGGTTTTAAAGCCAAATCAGTCTTGTTGTTGGGGTGTGTGCAGGAGCTAAGTAGTGGGAGAAAGTTTTTATGGGTAGCAGTCTTCCTTTGGGAGTCTTGGCCATGACACAAGCCCCTTGACAGATCTGAGTCATGGTGACACTTTGGTGCTATAGTACCTACGGCATCCAGATGCCAGTTTGCTGAAATCCTAGGATTTCTCAAGTATTTGATCTGAATTCCACTAGGTTTTAAAACTCTGAACCTATAGCAAAGGTTTTAAAACTAGGTTTTAAAACTCTGAACCTATAGCAAAAGTACCTACTAAAATGGAGACCCACCTTATTTTTCAAACTTTGGGATACTATTGCTATCTCAGCACTGAGTTTTCAGATTCTTTTATAGTTCACTGACTAATGATAATTGCTGATTATTCCCCGAATACCCTTGGTGTGGCCAGCACTTGGTGTGTATACTGATTTCATAATATGGTGAAAATGCTTGTTGTTCCAGTTTTACAGAAGAGGAAGAGACACCTGGGTTTTGCTCTTTTAAAAAATAATATGATGATGGGATGTCCCGGGCAGCTCGCGGAGCAGCTGCTAATGGCTGTGGGTCCCCGCAAGATCTCCAGGGTGCTGAGCCTGGGCTGTGGGCTCAGCTGGGCAAAGGCAGTTCCTGTGCTTTGAGAGCCTGCCTGACAGGCAGGCCCTGAATCACTTCAGCCACATTCCTGGCCAGCAAGAGACAGTGATCTTCTAGCAGACATCCATTGGAGGAGGGGTGAGTTTGCTCCTGGCCCGAGGTCTTCGGCTAGGAGGAATTCAGACTTTCCCCACCCCCCTCGACTTTCTGGTTGCACTGCAGTGGTGGCTATACCCTGCAGAGCTCTCCCGAATCCCATCCCAGCATTCATCCAGGTACACCTCCCTCTCTTTCTCCCCTCCCCCTGGGGCCAAAAGATCTCCCCAAAGCTGCTCCCTGGCACTCTGAGCCTGGGCTGTGGGCTCAGCTGGGCAGGGGCAGTTCCTGTGCTTTGAGACCCTGCCTAACAGGCAGGCCCTGAATCACCTCAGCCACATTCCTGGCCAGCAAGAGACAGTGATCTTCTAGCAGACATCCATTGGAGGAGGGGTGAGTTTGCTCCTGGCCCGAGGTCTTCGACTAGGAGGAATTCAGACTGTCCCCACATCTCTCGACTTTCTGGTCGCCCTGCAGTGGTGGATATACCCTGCGGAGCTCTAACGAATCCCATCCCAGCCCTCATCCAGGTACACCTCCCTCTCTTTCTCCCCTCTCTCTGGGGCCACAAGATCTTCCCAGAGCTGCTCCCTGGCACTCTGAGCCTGGGCTGTGGGCTCAGCCAGGCAGGGGCAGTTCCTGTGCTTTGAAAGCCTGCCTGACAGGCAGGCCCTGAATCACTTCAGCCACATTCCTGGCCAGCAAGAGACAGTGATCTTCTAGCAGACATCCATTGGAGGAGGGGTGAGTTTGCTCCTGGCCCGAGGGCTTCGGCTAGGAGGAATTCAGACTTTCCCCACCCCCCTCGACTTTCTGGTCGCCCTGCAGTGGTGGCTCCACCCTGCAGAGCTCTCCCGAATCCCATCCCAGCCTTCATCCAGGCACACCTTCCTCTCTTCCCCCTTCCCCCCTGGGGTCACAAGATCTCCCCAGAGCAGCTCTCTTGCGTGCTGGGCCTGGGCTGTGAGTGCAACCCGGCAGGAGGGAGTGCCTGTGTTTCAATAGACTGCCTGAGGAAAGGTAGACCTTCTGTCAGTGAAGTCCCTGCCCAACAAGGGAACCTGACCTGGTAGCAGAAGATCCAATATAGAGCAGTTGAAGGAAAAGATGGGCAGACGCCAAGGCAAGAACTCCTCCAACAATCTAAAAAACAACATGAAATCACCAGATCCCAACGACCCTACAATAGAAGGACTTGAACCTCTTAATTCAGAAGAATTGGAAAAAAATGCCATGATGAAAGCAATAGAGTCCCGTAAACAGAATATGAATAATTCCCTTAAAGAACTGGATGAGAAGTACAACAAAAGGATTGAAGAAATGAGTAAAGAAATGGATGAGAAGTATAACAAAAAGTTTGAAGAAATGAGTAAATCCATGAATGATACACTGGGAAACCAAGAAAAAACAATCAAACAGGTAATGGAAACAGTTCAAGAATTGAAAACTGAAATGGAGGCAATGAAGAAAACACAAAACAAGAACCGGCTGGATATGGAAAATCTAGGTAAACGAACAGAGACTACAGAATCAAGCATAACCAATAGGATACAAGAGATGGAAGAACGAATCTCAGAGTCTGAAGATACCATAGAGAAAATAAATGCTCAGATCAAAGAAAACAGCAAATCCAACAAATTCTCATCACAAAACATTCAAGAAATCTGGGACACAATAAAAAATCCAAATCTAAGAATAATAGGGATTGAAGAAGGAGAAGAACTGCAGATCAAAGGCCCAGAAAATATATTCAACAAAATTATAGAAGAAAACTTTCCCAACAAAAAGAATGATATTCCTATGAAGGTTCAAGAAGCATACAGAACACTGAATAGACTTGATCAAAAAGAAACATCCCCTCGCCATATAATAATCAAAACATAAAACATACAGATTAAAGAAAGAATATTAAGAGCTGCAAAGGAAAAAGGTCAAGTAACTTATAAAGGTAAACCTATCAGACTTACACCGTACTTCTCTATGGAAACCATGAAAGCCAGAAGGTCCTGGATAGAGGTACTGCAGAAACTAAGAGACCATGGATGCAAACCCAGACTACTATACCCAGCCAAGCTATCATTCACTATCAATGGAGAAAACAAAATATTCCAGGATAAGAACAAATTTAAACAATTTGTAGCCACAAACCTAGCCTTACAGAAAGTAATAGAAGGAAAATCGCAACCTAAGCAATCCAACATTGCCAACACTGCCTACAATAACTCAGACATCTAGCGACCCTTCACGAGCTTAACTCAAAGAAGGGACACATACAAACTCTATTAAACAAACAAACAAAAAATCATAATAACCGGAGTCAACAATCACTGGTCATTAATATCACTTAATATTAATGGACTCAATTCACCTATAAAAAGGCACAGACTAAGAGATTGGATATGAAAACAGGATCCAACATTCTGCTGTTTACAAGAAACACACCTCAACCACAAAGACAGACATCTACTCAGAGTAAAGGGTTGGGAAAAGGTTTTTCAAGCAAACGGACCTAAGAAACAAGCAGGCGTGGCCATTCTAATTTCCAACAAAAGTGACTTCAAACTAAAATCAATCAGAAGAGATGGAGACGGACATTTTATACTCATAACAGGAACAATTCACCAGGAGGAAGTCTCAATCCTGAATATCTATGCCCCTAATATAAAGCCTCCTACTTATGTAAAAGAAACACTTCTAGAACTCAAGGCAGTCATCAATCCACAGACACTAATAGTAGGAGACTTCAACACTCCTCTCTCACCAATGGACAGGTCAATCAGACAGAAACCTAACAGAGAAATAAGAGAATTATTGGAGGTATTGAATCAAATGGACTTAACAGATATCTATAGAACATTCCACACAAATAGGAAAGAATATACCTTCTTCTCTGCTGCTCATGGAATCTTCTCAAAAATTGACCACATACTGGGTAACAAAGCAAACTTCCACAGATACAAAAAATATTAGTAACCACCTGTGTCTTGTCAGACCACCATGGATTAAAGTAAGAATTCAACAACAGTGCTACCCCCAGGAAGCCAACAAATTCATGGAAGTTGAACAGTCAACTACTGAATCACCCCTGGGTCAAGGAAGAAATAAAGAAAGAAATTAAAGTCTTCCTTGAATTTAATGAAAATAAAGACACAACATACTCAAACCTATGGGACACTGTGAAAGCAGTGCTAAGAGGAAAGTTCATAGCACTAAGTGCCCACCTAAAGAAAACAGAGAAAGCACACATTGGAGACTTAACAACACACTTGAAAGCTCTAGAAAAAAAAGAAGCTGATACACCCAGGAGGTCTAGAAGACTGGAAATAATCAAACTGAGGGCTGAAATCAACAAAATAGAAACACAGAAAACAATCCAAAGAATCAATGAATCAAAAAGCTGGTTCTTGGAGAAAATCAACAAGATTGACAAACCCCTATCTAAATTAATCAAATGTCAGAGAGAGAACATGCAAATTATAAGATCAGAAATGAAAAGGGGAGCATAACCACAGACACAGAGGAAATTCAGAGAATCATTAGATCTTACTACGAAAATTTATATGCCACAAAGTTGGAAAATGTAAAAGAAATGGACATTATTTTAGATAAGTACCATATACCAAAGTTGAAACAAGACCAGGTGAACAATCTAAATAGACCTGTCAGTTGTGAAGAATTAAAAGCTGTTATCAAAAATCTCCCTACCAAAAAAAGTCCTGGACCAGATGGTTTCAATGCAGAATTCTACCAGAACTTCCAGGAAGAGCTAATACCTATACTCCTTAATGTATTTCACAATATAGAAACAGAAGAATCATTGCCAAACTCTTTTTATGAAGCTACGGTTACTCTGATACCAAAACCACACAAAGACACAACCAAGAAAGAGAATTACAGACCAATCTCACTCATGAACATTGATGCAAAAATACTCAATAAAATACTGGCAAACTGAATCCAAGAATACATTAGAAAAATCATCCATTATGATCAAGTGGGCTTCATCCCAGAGATGCAAGGTTGGTTCAACATACGCAAATCTATCAATGTAATCCATCATATAAATAAACTGAAAGAAAAAAACCATATGATCATTTCATTGGATGCTGAAAAAGCATTTGACAAAATTCAACACCCCTTTATGATAAGGGTGTTGGAGAGATTGTGTTTACGAAGATCATACCTGAATATAATAAAAGCAATATATAGCAAGCCGACAGCTAACATCAAATTGAATGGAGAGAAACTCAAAGCCATTCCACTAAAATCAGGAACACGACAAGGCTGTCCACTCTCTCCATACCTCTTCAATATAGTGCTTGAAGTTCTAGCAATAGCAATAAGACAACATAAGGGGATCAAGGGGATTCGAATTGGAAAGGATGAAGTTAAACTTTCGTTATTTGCAGACGATATGATAGTGTACATAAGCGACCCCAAAAACTCTACCAAAGAACTCCTACAGTTGATAAACACCTTTAGTAATGTGGCAGGATACAAGATCAACTCCAAAAAATTGGTTGCCCTCCTATACACAAAGGACTAAGAAGCAGGGAGGGAAATCAGAGAAACATCACCTTTCATGATAGCCACAAATAGCATAAAATATCTTGGGGTTACTCTAACCAAGGAAGTGAAAGACCTATTTGACAAGAACTTTAAGTCTTTGAAGAAAGAAATTGAGGAGGATACCAGAAAATGGAAAGACCTCCCCTGCTCTTGGATTGGGAGAATCAACATAGTAAAAATGGCAATTCTACCAAAAGCAATCTATAGATTCAATGCAATCCCCATCAAAATCCCACCAAACTTCTTCACAGACCTTGAGAGAACAATAGTCAAGTTTATATGGCAAAACAAAAAACCCAGGATAGCCAAAACAATCTTATACAATAAAGGAACTTCTGGAGGCATTACCATCCCTGACTTCAAACTCTATTACAGAGCAACAGTGTTGAAAACAGCTTGGTAATAGCATAAGAACAGAGAAGTCGACCTATGGAATCGAATAGAAGACCCGGGTATTAACCCACAAACTTATGAACACCTGATTTTTGACAAGGGAGCTAGAGGTATACAGCGGAAGAAGGATATCATCTTTAAGAAATGATGCTGGCATAACTGGATGTCAACCTGTAGAAAAATGAAAATAGATCCATATCTATCACCATGCACAAAACTCAAATCCAAATGGATTAAAGACATCGACAATAATCTGTTCACTTTGAACCTGATAGAAGAGAAAGTGGGAAGTAGTCTACAAGATATAGGCACAGGAGACCACTTCCTAAGCAGAATCCCAAGAGTGCAGATAATAAGAGAAACAATGAATAGATGGGACCTACTGAAACTGAGAAGCTTCTGTAAAGCAAAGGACACTGTCAGTAAGACAAAAAGGCTACCTTCCGACTGGGAGAAGATCTTCACAAACCCCTCATCAGGCAAAGGTCTGATCTCCAAAATATACAAATAACTCAAGAAACTAGACACTAAAACCCTAATTAACCCAATTAAAAAATGGGGTACTGATCTGAACAGAGAATTCACAACAGATGAACTTTGAATGGCCAAAAGGCACTTCAGGTCATGCTCAACCTCCTTAGCAATCAGGGAAATGCAAATCAAAACAACTTTGAGATATCATCTTACACCTGTCAGAATAGCCAAACTCAAAAACACCACTGATAGCCTATGCTGGAGAGGATGTGGAATGAGGGGAACACTCATCCATTGTTGGTGGGAATGCAAACTTGTGCAGCCACTGTGGAAATCAGTGTGGCGGTTTCTCAGGAAACTGGGAGTCAACCTCCCTCAGGACCCAGCAATTCCACTCTTGGGAATATACCCTAGAGATTCCCTAACATACTACAAAAGCATTTGTTCAACTATGTTCATAGCAGCACTATTTGTAATAGCCAGAACCTGGAAGCAGCCTAGTTGCCCCTCAATAGAAGAATGGTTAAAAAAGGTGTAGAACATATACACATTAGAGTTTTACTCAGCGGTAAAAAACAATGACATCTTGAATTTTGCATGCAAATGGATGGAAATAGAAAACGCTTTACTTAGTGAGGTAAGCCAGACCCCAAAAGAGGAACACGGTATGTATTCACTCATAAGTGGATTTTAAGCCTAATTAAAGGTCTTTGAGCCTATTATTCGAGATCCTAGAGAAGCTAAATAAGAAGATAAACCTGATGAAGATTATTTAGCTATCCGCCAGGAGGTAGGAAATAGACAAGAGTCCCAGGTAACCTCGGGTGCATGGCGGGGGGGTGAGTGGGAGGGTTGTTGGAAGGGGAGAGGGTTAGAGAGAAGGGAGTAGGGGAGGAATGGGGAAAGCTCGGTGGACCGGGATGGGGGGGAGGGAGGAAGGATGAATATGGGATCAGGGAAGAATATATTTCAACTAAGGGAGTCATTTTAGGGTTTACAGGAGACTTGATTATATATGGGATCCTAGGTCCAAGGAGAGATCCCCAGATTGTTCTCTGAACAGAGGAGAGGGTGCCTGAACCGGCCTTGGCCAATAACCATACTGATGAATATTTTGCTTATCATCATAGATCCTTCATCTGGCGATGGATGGCGATACAGACGGAGACCCACATTGGAGCACCGGACTGAGCCCCCCAAGGTCCAAATGAGGAGCAGAAGGACGAAAAAATGAAAAAGGAAATAAGGACTGCGTGGGATGCTATCACCCACTGATACAAGGGGACGGATCTAATGAGAGCTTACCAAGGCCATTTGGACTGGGACTGAACGAGGATGTGATCCAACCAGATTCTCTGAATGTGGCTGGCCCGAAGTCTTTCTGAAAAGCCATTGACAATGACACTGGGACTTGTTTCCTCTGCATATACTGGATTTTGGGGATCCAGTATGTTTGGATACTCACCTTCCTGGACCTGGAGGGAGGGGGGAGGAACTTGAACTACCCACAGGGCAGGAAACCCTGACTGCTCTTAGGGATGAAGAGGGAGGAGGAGAGGGAGTCGGGGGAGTGGGAGGGTGTTGGGAGGAGGGGTGGAAATGAAAACTTTTATAATTTAATAAAATTACTTTCAAAAAAAAAAAGATCTCCAAGGTGGCAGTGCCATGCGGCCAGGGGATTCAGGGTCCCCAGGGGAGTCAGGGTCCCCGGGCGAGCCGCAGAGTCAGGCGGCTGGATGCAGTGGACGGAAGAATAAATGGACATAAGGCTATATATAAAGGTAGACATTTATTACTTAAAAAAGGGAGACATAGACAAACACAGAGAGAACAAAGACACACATACATATGACACAAAACAAACACACACACACACACACACACACACACACACACACACACACACGCACGCACACGCGCACACACACGAGAGAGAAGATGGTGGCGGAGGCGGGGGAGGTGGGGTCAGAAGTGACTGGGGTGGGTGTGGTTAGTTCTTAAAGTGACAGCAGAAGACTAACACTAGGAATCTTCATTTAATTGATTACTTAAATTAGGGGATTCGAACAGTGGGTCCATGCTGCTGATGGGGAAAGAGAAGAAGAGTTAGGGTGAATAAAGGTGATGGTAAAAGTCTTGTGATGGCTATCCTTGGTTGTCAACTTGACAGTATCTGGAATGAACTAAACTCCAGGATGACACACCTTCAACCTGGGCCACACCTTCTGCTGGAAGCCTATATAAGGACAATGGAAGAAGGGTCATTCATTCTTCACCTGCTTGCCTTCGCCTTGTCAGCACATCCACTCCTTCACTAGCATTGGAGCCTGCTTCACTGGGATTCCAGCATGTACTGAAGACCAGCTGAGCTACCCAGCTTTGTGGACCAAGCACCTACTAGATTCTTGGACTTTCCTTTCACAACTAGACAACGTTGAGCTACAACCTGTCAGTCATTCCATAAGTTCTGTGACTCTAGAGAACCATGGCTAATACAAGTCTCTTATTCCAAAGTGAGAGTGGAGACACAGGGTTCTGAGCGCTGACACCAGAGCTGACTTAAAGGGTTGACAGAATCATTTCAACTTTCAGCTGCCCGTCTTGAGGCCAAGAAGGCAGTTAATGGAGGATATCAGGAATATTAGGTAAGAGAGGTTCTATCACAAGGTACTGGCTAGCTTAAAATGACAGAGATGTATTCACTTCACAGATCTGAAAGCAGCATGTCTGAAATCAAGGTGATCCGGGGCATGTTTCCACCTAGAACTGTGGTAGAGCCTTCTCTTGCCTCTTTTTAGCCTGGGGAGGTGGCTGTTGATCCATGGATTTCATGGCTTTCCATTGCAGCATTCCAGTCATGGCCAATGTTTTCATATAGCTTCTTTCCTGTGTGTTCACAAGGCCGTATCCTCTCAGCATCATTTCCATAAATGACAACACTCATACTGGATTAAGGGCTGACCCTGCTCTCATATGACTCCAGTGCAACTCGTTCTAACTTCCCTGTTTACCACTCATTCTAAAGACGCTCACATTTTGATGTATTGGAAGGCTGTGACTGTTAGAGTAAGAACCCTATATATTCTCCACGCGCCTGTTTTTTGTGCTTGTTCCCGAGAACGTGGCACTATTTTGAAGCTGTCAAGCCCCTAGGATGTGGGGTCTAGCCAGTCAAAATAGCTCATGACACGCAGATCTTTGAAGGTCATACCTATCCCTAGTTTCTGTTCCTTGTCTGCCACCATGTGAATTCTTGTTTCTGTCAGCTTCTACCACCACAGACAGAGCCACTCTCCGGTGTCTTCCTCATTAATAGGAACTAAAACTGTGAGCCAGAATAAACCCTTCCTCTTGGAAATTGCTCTTGTCAGAAATTTGGGTCAGCGGTGCTAAAGTAACCAACATAAACATCAATATGCAATGGGGAGCACAATTTAAATCACAATAGGAGTTCATTGTAGTAATTTGAATCAGAGATAAGGGGAGTTTGAGTTTTAGTGACTACAAGAGCGGTGGTAGAGATAATCAATCTAGTTTGAATATGTATCAAGTTAGAACCCAGCATCTTAGATGATGAATCAGGAACATACCTACAAGAAAGAGAATAATCAAAAATGTCTCTAAGGTGTTTGGCTGGAGGAACTAGGAGGGAAAAGTTAGCAACAGTGACTAGGAGGGGAAAAGTTAGCAAGTTTAACAAGTGGTAAAAAAAAGTTTAAAAAGTTTAACAAGTGATAAATGGAGGAGAAGATTTAGGGAAACTCATAGTTCGATTTTGAGCAAATGACATTTGAAATGTCAAACAAGCAGTTACTTCTATGAGGCTGGGCTTGAGGAAACAAATGGGTCTAGAGTGAACCAGGTCTAGGAGAACCGAGAGCTTGTTTGTGATTTGGGCCATAAAGCTCTAGTCACAATTGATTGCTGGGTGTACATACACTGAGGCTGAGGAGTTGAATTGTTCTCAGTTCAGAATGTTCCAGGTAAAAATGATTGGAGGAGGGGAATGGAGAGAGCCAAGAATGGAAGCCAAGAGTAGTTATAATTATGGCCACAGGATTCGATTCATATAAACATGGAAGTAAGGGTAAGAGGATGCTGTTGGGAGTGAAGTGTGATTAATAAAAGCTCAGGGTCAGAAATTGGGGTTCAACCTGAAGATTCGAAAAGCAAAACAGCCAGCTATTGGCTCTTACCTTGACCTCAGCTTGAAACGGCCATCCTGCCTCCAGAAATCTCAGAAGGAGACTGCATCTGAGAGCTGTTCCCCTCCCTCGTCTAACATTCCTCTCTAGGGATCAAAGGCGTGCACCACTGGGATTAAAGGCATGAACCACCTGATTTCTATGGCAAGTAGGGTGGCTTCTGGGATTAAAGGTGTGTGTCGGCATGCCTATTAGGATTAAAGCTGCATGCCACTGTGGCTACTGGGATTTAAAGGTGTGTGTTATCATAATCTGGCCTGTAAAGCTGACCAGTGAGACTCCTATACTCTCAGATCTTTCGGCAGTCTTTATTTATTAAAATACATTTGAAATGACACTACAAGGGAACAAAAAGATTGTTATATGTGGGAGATTGTAGATGGAATAAGGAAGAAAAAGAGCAGGATGCTTAAATTGTGGTTCTTGATGGGTAGTGATGGTACATGCCATTAATCCCAGTACTAGGGATGCAGAAACAAGCAGATCTCCATGAGCTCAAGGCTAGCAGGGATGTTAGTAGCTAACACTAGCCAGAGGACAACTTTTTGTAGTATAGGAATTCAAATAACTGAGGGGCATGATGTTACATGGATTATATTTTTTGAAATAAAGACTATCTATATGAGTGTAGACTCCATCCAGATATTGAAACCACTAAGAATGATGTCTGTAGTAGTAAAAACAAAAAGTGAACCATAAACAAAAGTCATCAGGGTTTCCCTGTTCAGGAGGAGGGTGGATAACAGTGAAAGGAAGAGGGTAGACAGCAGCAGTGAGATGCAGTAGAGGGTATAGTAAGGAAAGAAAGTGATATAATGAGCTAATGCAAGGGATTCTGAACTTGAATTAAAGAGAAGGGCATTGTGACATGTGTTCTACCTGTGAGCCTGCTAAAAACACAAATAGCCTTTATGTTGAAGTTGAGGGGCTTTTCAGAGAAAGGGACAGAAAGCTAAGCTTTTAAGAAGTTGAATAAAATTAGAGAAATTCATTTCTTTGTGAGTGATAATGGATGCTTTAAGGCGTGTGAACTTTTTTCAATGAGTGAAGTTAATAAATGCGTTTAGAGCATGTCAAATCCTGACAGCATATTCTGGAGGCAGATGGTCAATTCTAACAGGTGGCATCATCTTGAGGCTGGTGCCTTCTGTAGCAAACAATGTTTGATGATGGAGGAGGTAGAATGGTGCTGTCCCCAGGAACATGTGACCTTCTTAAGCCGTGTGTCAAGAGAAGACTTGATAGGTCACACGGGCTGTGTCGAGCTGTCCTGTCAATTCTATTGAGCAGTTGGAATCTTTCCCTGTCCTATCATTCCGTGTCCCTTCCATACCATCCTGTCCAGCCCTTTTCTTCCTGTGTGTGGGAAGAACAGGGTCTTAAATATTGTCCAAGCTGGTGAACTCCTGTGCTCCAGAGGACCTCCAGCTCCAGTCTCTCAAGTAGCTGGGACTGCAAGCCAGAATCCTCATGCCCGGCTAGTCGCTTTTGTTCACTTAGTCTATTCATGACTTTAAAATTGTATATTCGTATTTGTTTTGTAGAAATGATACATGATCATTATCAAATATTTAAGGAATGGAGGAAAGCATAATGAAAAATTATGAGAAACTCAAATAACTCATTAACACAGGGTGAGCACTGTCTCAGACATACCTATGCATTTTTTACACTTGTAACTACTTTGTAGGACCCCAAGCTTCTTTAAAAGTGTTTTTCTATTATTGCAAACAATTTCAATGCTATAGATTTATTCCAATCTTCTTCACAAACAAGGAAATTAAATTCTAGAGAAAGAATAAGATCCATTCAAGGTCACTCATTCAGGCGATTAAGCCCGAATTTATTGACTTCTCAGTTACCACCCTCCACCCTGACACACACACACATACACACACACTAGGGTTGGCACCTAGGGACCACACCTTCTTAGCAGGTGCTGTGTTGTTGAGCAGCTCCAGTGTCCTCTTCTCTGATGTCTACATCCTCAGTTCTTTCACCATATAGATCGCTGGGTAGTTAATTTTGCCTTTGCCTCATCTAATCATTTATTTTCCAGGCCAAAAAAAATATCATATATATAGAGGTGAACAAATGATGCAGAATCTTGGATGACCTTGCAAGGCTTCCATTCTATACAATGCAAAGAAAGTATGAGCTTCTTTCCTTAAGTTTCTCCAGTGTGACAAAGGCCCACATAATGGTGTATTTGTTTATAATTCCAAATCCTTTAGTAATGTTAGGGAAACAAAGCATTAATTATTCAATTTAAAAATCATACCACCAGTGCATCGAAATAGCAAATGAGTACTTGAAAAATAAGTATTAACAAAATTCATGATGTAGAGGATACTTTTCTATTATTTTAGGTCCTCTCAAATTAGTTTTATTGCATCTATTTAAATTTTTGTGTGCGGATGGTTCTTTTGCCTGCATGTATAGTTGTGTGCCACATGCATGCAATGCCTGTGGAGGCCAGAAGAGAGCATCAGATCTCCTGGAACTGGAGTTACAGATGGCTGTGAACCACCCTGTAGGGTGTTGGAAATGGAGCCTGAGTCCTCTTGTCTCTGTTTTCTTTGAGCTGGGGCCATGGGCATTTATGGGGAACATTAGCTCCTTATGTGGGTGCTTGGATCCAAACTCTTTTCCTCATACCTGGATCAAGTTAATGTTAATGACTGAGACATTTTTCTAGCCCTGAAATTTGGTTTTTAGTAATAGAGCAATTGTGTGATGAATGCAAGAATTCAGACAGTACATGATCTTCTATACAATGTAAAGAATAAAAGTTCTTTATACTTCCCAACTCCAGACCATAGGAGGAATCACTCATACTGGTGTAAATGTTTCCAAGTTCTTTTCTGTGTATTTACCACCTCTCTCTCTCTCTCTCTCTCTCTCTCTCTCTCTCTCTCTCTCTCTCTCTCTCTCTCTCTTACACACACACACACACACACACACACACACACACACACACACACACACAATAAAGGAGCTCTGCTTGTTTATTGTTTTAAGCCCAGAGTGGTTGGAAGTTTACAGTTGAAAGTGAAACAATTCAGCCGTATGTCAGTTCCTCTCTGGATTTAGTACCCAATGCTTGAAATGTGAGCAGATGCTGAGGGCTATTAATGAAGTTCTTGAAGGGAGGCCCATTTGCGTATATTGTAGATGTGAGGCCAAAGTTGAATGTAGTGGCCAACTGAACAGCTGGCATGAAGAACATGTTTGCAAGTTGATGGGCTGTGGGAAGCATATTCTCTAGGGCAAAGTACAACATTTGGCAGTGTACTGTTATTCAGAAAAATGGAAGCAACACATAAAATTTTATAACCATTTAAACGCAGTTGCAAATGGAATAAATATAAAGAAACATCTGAAAAATACACTGATGGAGTCTAAATAAGTCTGTGTTTTCTATTTTATTAAAAAATGTGTGTGTTCATAACCATGTGTGAATGCAGGCACACCCATGCCGTGGCATGCATATGCAGGCCAGAAATCGAGTCTGGTGTGTTGGTTTTTTTCACTTCGTGGGATCTGGGCACCAAACTCAGATCATCAGGCTTCTGCAGAAGTCCTTCTCTCTGCTGAGCCATCTCACAGCCCTTACATTTTCCTTTAGGTTTTTCGTTAGCACATACTATCTATGTATAATAATGGGCTTCATTTATGTCATTCTCATACATGCACATAATGCATAATCATATTAGATATCATTTATCCTTTCTTGCCCTCATGAATCCTTTTCTATTTCCAAGCATCCTCTTTTCTACTTTCATATTCTGTGTGTGTGTGTGTGTGTGTGTGTGTGTGTGTGTGTGTGTGTGTGCATGCGTATGTCCCAAAGGAGTTTGTTAGGGTTATTTATAGAAACCTGGGCACCTTACTGGGGTCCACATCACTGGAAAAAATGTCTTTCCCCTCCTTATCAACCACTACCTGACTATAAATCCCAAGGGAGGGGTTGGGCCCTGGAGCCTCTCCCCTTCCCACGACTCATGGATAATAGACCTGGTAATCACATTTGCCATGGACTCTAGAGTGGAGCAGCCATGTCATTTCTGGGAGAGAGTGGTCCCCACTGCTTCTCCCACTTCCTCTGGTTCTTGCATCTTTCTCTTCTTTCTTCAGCAGCGTACTGTCATTCTCACAGAGGCATGAATACAGACGTCCAGTTTAGGGCTGGACATTCAACAAAGATTAGTTTTTTGTTTTTTGTTTTTTAAAAATCATGCCTGAAATTAAAATACTCTAAGATTTTCTCCCTTTTTTGAGTCACTGGAGACAAAGCATACCCCTCAGTAATGTATGTTTGATTAATGCCAAGTTCTCCGGTTATTTAATGCCAACCAGCTTACTCTTCATTACAAAGCACCACATGTGGTCTTCTGTCAGCTGAGTCACACTGCCACAGTCATGATCCCTGTCACACCAACAATCAGATATTTGCTGTAATACCCTCCTAATCAGCTAGCACATGAAGTCTCAATGAAGCTGTTATAACCAGACTTGAAATAATTAACCTTTTCTCATTTAAAAGGCCTAACAGAGAATGGTCTCAGTGACAGGTGTAAAATTCCATTTCTTGGAGGAAATTACCAAGCTAGCAGATGCTCCTTCTGACTAAATGAGACATTTCAATGAAAAACAAGTTCATCTTTTATTGTGAATATCGCACGGGCAGTAAGGCAACGGAGTTCTCTGAAACAATTCATGACTTTGATCTTCTGATTGGTAGTATTTGTTTTGCAAATATGGATTATAAATATCCACCTGCTTCTGTTCTCCACCAGTGAACTGCAAGAACACTTGAATTCTGATGCTTGGGGTCCTAGAAGTCTGGGACTGCATCACGGTATTGAAAAAGTGAAGCAGGTTATGTGCCACATCCTTGAATTGAAAATAGAGATTGAGAAAAATAATTATATTGCCTCTGTCAACGAGAAGAATTGAGATCAAGAGGGAGAAGCTTTTTTTTTTTAATACTGTAGTGCAAAGATAAGAAATCTTTGATCTATTATTTGGATGTGACCCTAGGCTTAGCATGGTAAAACCTGAAGCAATTTTCTGAGGTACTTACCCATTTCTCACTATACACAGCTTTACATGTAAACAAGACAGTGTGTGGAATTAAGTCCAGTGTGGATACTGTGTGAGTTCAGCAGAGATATCTGAGTGTAAAAAGGTTGGCAGAGAGAGCGGGGAGAAAGGGAGAGATAGGGAGATGGAGAAAAGGAAAGAGGGAGGGAAGTAAGAGAAAGAGAGAGGAGACAGGGAGGAAGGGAGAAAATAAGGGATGGAAGGAAGAAAGGAGGGAAGGAGAGGAAAGAGGGAGAGAGGGATGGAGGGAGGGGGAAAAGGAGGGAGAGGAAAGAGGGAGTGAGATCAATCGATCTAGCTTTCTTGGGGAAGAGGTAGAGATAACTGCACCATCTTGTTGAGTTTGGGAGGAAGTTAATGAAGGCATGGGGTTGACTATTTGGCATACACCAAGCTTGCTGAATATCAGTTGGGGACTGACATGAAGGCAGCAAAACTAGAAGAAGGTAGAGGTAAAAGCTCCTGAGAGCTGTGGCTGAGGAGATCGTCAGGCAGGAAATAATGACTGTTGTTATTACACCCCCTGCCCCATTTATTCTCCCTTTCTCTCCTTTTATCCTGTTTGATTTCTCTTTGTTTCACCCTCTTCCTGGGATCTAAGTGCCAGAGATGGGATTTAGAGAGGCTGTGAACTCCTCAGAAGCGCAGTGCAGGAAAGGACTCACTTGTCCTTTATAAGAAGTCTCTCTCCACTGTCAAGGTCAAAACCCCAAAGTCTGAGAGTTGCTCCTCCTCTCTCCTCTGCCTTTTCTTGAACCCAAGACCCCTCAACCGACACCTACAGAGCCCTCTCTTTTGAAGATTTTCTCCTTCTTTAAGCCTCTTCCTTTCCCTTAGTGTTTTCTTCATTATTTAGATATAAACTAAGTTTGCATTGTGCACTTTTATATATTAGATGAAGTTTTGCTTTTATTAGAAAAGCAACTTGCTTTAATTCTTGCCCATAAAAGTTTGCTTTGGCCATGCGGTGGTAGTGGACGCCTTTAATTCCAGCACTTGGGAGACAGAAGCAGGTGGATCTCTGTGAGTTTAAGGCCAGCCTGGTCTATAAGAGCGAGTTCCAGGACAGGCTCCAAAGCTACAGAGAAGCCCTGTCTTGAAAAATAGATTAGCGTCACTATTCTTTTGTTTTAACCTGCTGTTGGCCAGTTTTTCTTAGCATCTCTTTCCCTTCTGTTGGGATTTTGCCTTTTGCAGCTTGACTGAAAAATAATACCATTATGAAAACTGCCAATCATTATGCTCACTGAGTCGGGCATCACTGCGTCACTATACATTAACTTATTTAATAGCAATTCCCATCCCAGAAAGCTGGTGTGGGTGAGTAAGTGAGCTCACTCTTAAGTAAATGGGATGGGTACAACCAATACCTTTGAAAAAGCAAAGTACGGGGTACACCGGTGAAAAATCTGACTGCATGCACAAACATAGCTGGGAACATGGTGTTACAATTCTCATGATGCTGCAGAATAATAATGCTCTAGAAGCAACAGATGAAGGAAGACATAAGAAATAAGCTGTCCCCACTCCAGCCAAAGAATAAGATAAGGTAATGTTTTATTTTGTTTTGTTTTGTTTTGAGACAAGGTCTTATTGTGTAGCCTATGCTGGGCAGAAGTTAGTACATAGCCCAGGCTGGCCTGAAACACATGATCTTCATGCCTCAGCCTCCCAAGATCAGGTCAGGGATTATACATGTGTGCCTTATGTAATATGTGACTGATTTTGAACATGGGAAGATGATCTCCAGGAAGGCTGACTATGGCAGCAAGGGCACACATATTTGGACTTCAATCCTTGCTAGCTGTACACTCACAAGCCAAATGACTTTGGATAAATTCTTTATTCTGACACCCTATTTTCTCATCTGTGTAATGGCGGAGCTAATAGAGCTGAGGTCAGATATTCCATCTAATAACACATGGAGATTATATGTGAAAATTATTCCCACCATGCCTGCCATCCAATAAGTGTTGCTCTCATTATCATCCACCTTTCAGTTACTCTTCAAAGCAAATCTATCTGCTCTTAGTTTCCAGTTGAGCAAGCTGAGGCTTAGAGGAGCTAGATGGTTTGCCTGGGGAACAGAGGCAGCTACAAGGAGAGAATTTGAGCTGAGATCTTTCCCAGAGCCTGTGATCTTTCTAGCACTCCACAGTGTTGCTCGGAAATGAGAAGCACAAAGTCAATGAAAATATAATAGCAGGAACCAACCTCAGACATGGTCCTTAGCCCGTGTGGTGCTCTCCCTGCTCATCCCCTTGGCTTTCAAATGCAGGAAAGAAGCTGTTTGTTGTTTCTGGTTTCAAGGGTCTCCATTTTTGTTTCTTCTCCAAGGCTAGCTTCCTCTTTGCACTAAATTAGTATTATTTTGATGAAACAAAGGTGTTTCTGATGTTTCAGCCTTTTCATCTTCCACTAAACATCGACAGCTTGGCAGCTTTTTCTTTTCAGGTGAATTCTGGCTGTCCCAAATACAAGGGCCTTGGATGTTAGTACTTCCTGGAGCCTCAGTGCCTTTGAGAGGATTGCATGCCGGGTTGGAGCATAGCCAGGCTTCTGCATGTATGCCTGGTTAGAGCATATCCAGGCTTCTGCATGCATGCCGGGTTAGAGCATATCCAGGCTTCTGCATGCATGCCGGGTTAGAGCATATCCAGGCTTCTGGACTGCACACTTTGAGATTCGCACCCTCTCTTCCCCAGTGCTCTGTACTCACAGCCTTGGCTTGATCTTTTTGGCATCTGGCATTGCTGGCACTTGCCTTAGAACTCTTGACAGCTTTGGTGGTGCTGCTGCTTCTGCTGCTGCTGCTGCTGGTATGTGTGTGTGTGTGTGTGTGTGTGTGTGTGTGTGTGTGTGTGTGTGCTGGTTTGGTTTTTAATAGCATACCCTTTTAGCTGCTGCTCACACACATCCTGCTTAGTACTAGTGGAATAAGATGTTTCTAGAGTTTGACTTTTCTTACCCAGCAGAGGAGTGAAAGGGGCATGTTTATCTCATTCATTTTAAAGGGGACAAAGATTTGGTAAGATTAATAACTCTGAAATATTATTGAAATCATGAGTGAGAATCATCATAAACAACACAGCTTGAATTTATTTGACAGAACATTATTGAATGTGAATTATGAAGGAAGTGTTGTGCTGAATACTGCAGGAATACAGAGATCTGCTTTCTGTTCTTATGGAGAAAATGGATTAGTACAGAGCTAAAAAACCAACCAACCAAGCAAACAAACCTTTAACTTCTTTTAAAGTTTCAAATTCCATAAAGACAACCCCCATTACAAAAATTTTGGCAAATGCCTGTAGGAACAAAGAAAGACTCACAGGGGCAGTGATATATAATCTTGCTCTGATACAAACCAGGTACCCAATAAATGTTTATTAAATGAGCATCAGACAGGTAAAATATGACAAGGACATGTAAGTTGATGGAATGATGGGAACAAATGTTGCAGATACAAGAATGGCAGCAGGGATACTGAGAATATGAAGTGATGTAGGCCAGAATAGATGAAGTATAGATGATGTACATCCAAAAGGCATAAAGATGAGGAAGATCCTGGTCTAGGATGCCAGGCTGAAGATTCTTTGATAGTTAGGTGACGAGGAGTTATTGAAGATTATTGCACATGGGAAGGATGACATGGCACCCCTTGCTGGGGGACAGTTTTCTTCAGGATTGTTACCCCTTCTAGGTTATTCATACTCCCATAGATGGTTACACACTCACGCACATACAGCCATCAATAACTGGACTCAGTGAGTTCTTTTTAAAAAAGGACATGAAGTTGGATTGTGGACATGATGGGGGAGTTTGGGAGGAGATAGAAGGAGAAGAATTGGGGTGGATCTAATCAAAATGCATTTTATATATGTATAAAATGCTCATAGAATAAAAACAAAGTATATTAAAACAGTGAAAGATGATGTGGATTTATTTTCTAAAGTGCCTCCAATGACAGAACTAATGGCCAGTAGATTAAAAAAAAATAGTTGGGGAAAGGTCAAGGAAGTGAATTTGAAGACAAAGACTGTTTTACTTAGTGATTAGATTCACTCAAATTCTTGATACAAAATATTTTTGGTAGACTTGTTGGCTGGAAGCTGGATTTCAAGGATTTAAAGGAATGGTCATATGAGTGGAGGGGAGATGAACAAAGTGCAGCAATCCTCAGACCAAAGAAGAGGTCTCTAAGAAAAGCTTAGGGACGTCTGCGCCTGATGGCACATCCTGTAATACCAGCACTTGAAGGGAGGCTAAAGCAGAGGGGTCAAGAATTCAAGGCCTGCTGGGCTGCATGAGACTCTGTCTCAAAAAATGACCTATGGAGCCTTGAGCATCTTTGAAGCTGGAGAAGAAATGACCTGAGGAGAGGGAGACATTGAACATGACTTGCTGATTCATTGTGATAATGGAAGCCAAGATGAGAGTCAGTGGAGAATTTTCTTTAGAAAGGAGAATCTTTTCTTTGCCAGAGTTGGGGCCAAAGGAACAGAGATGAACAGAAATGACTGGATTTCTGCTAATAAGCCACGGGAAGGGAACATGTAGGGGAAGCCTTGCTGTCTCAGTGAGTGTTCTGAATATACTTCTCAATGCTTTCCTGTTATCAGTGTTAATTCCTCAAGATTCATAGCCTAATTCTTTTTAGCTTCAGTCAGAAACAACCTGACTGATTCACTCAGACCTTTAAATTTTTTTTTAAAATGTGTATGGCTACTTTGCCTGCATATACTGTCTACACCTTGTGTGCCTTGGAGGCCAGAAAAGGGCATCAGATTCTACAGAACTAGAGTTACAGATGCTTGTGACTCACCAGATACCACGTTGGTGCTGGGACTCAGACCCGTGGCCATTAGAAGAGCAGATAGTGCTCCTAACCAGTGAGCCATCTCTGTAGGCTCTCGCTTAGACCTTCTTGTAGTGAATTGGTACCATTTTTTGGTAAGCTCCAAACACAGTATAAGTGATTTTCCCTCCGAGAACAGGCTACAGTTTCACCAATCAACTGAACAGTCATTGCTTGAAAGGAATCAATGGCAGTTCCAGGACAGGTTGAGTCAATTTCGCACTTCCACGCTTTTGTGTGCTACAATCTTACAGTCTAGGGGTTTCCACGCCTGGGAGGGGAGAATAAAAACATGACCTTCAGTGCAGTAGCCTCCTTTGTTTTCTCAAAGCAAAGTGTGTGTATCCCTAAAGCCCTTCCTCAGTGTTCAGTGGGCAAGAGATCTTTTCAACTTTTTCAGAACAAAAAGGAGTTCAAGCAGTTTTTTAAACAATAGGAATCTCAGGGTTTTTTTTTTTCTTTCTCTTTTGCATCCATCTAGATTCTAGACAAACATGCCAGTTTCTCAGTGTCTGTTTTTCCTCTAGACCAAGGAAGGTCTCTGGGTTCTAAACAGTTAGCCAGAGTCTGAGTTTCGCCTCATACAAAGGCTATAGCCCCCACATGGTTGGAAAACTAATTTCGGTTGTTCTACTTTAAACGAGCCGAGAATGACCCAGTAAAAGGACTGAAGTGGGTTTGAGAGGGCTGAGGGTCAGTCACCCCACAGCATTAGGAGTGGCCACACTGGGCCATTTTCTTTCTGCAGAAGAATGGGGACTTTTTGAATGCAATACAGTTTCCCATCCACTTAACTGTGTTATTTAAATAAATTGCTTTGCTCTTGAGAGACCTTAGACTCTTTGGTGCAGGGAGAAGCTGGTAGATTGGAGTAAGGAGAAGCTGCCAATGAGGAATCTAATTGAGTTTCAGTGTGGGAATATTAGGAGTCAGGAACAACCTTGTCATTGCATGGCATGGATATTACTCTAAAGAGGAACTCTATGGGGAGCTCAAAGATGAAAGCCATAAATTGGCTAGAAGTAGGGGATTTCAAGGAGAGTTTTCACTCAAGACAGGAACATCAAAGCACTCTGGGGACTTCTCAGACGCTAACCTCATGGCACTTCGTACCCCTTGAGATACTGTCAAGTTGGCATTACTCATTGGTTCTTTTCAAACATGTTCAGGTCTTCCTCTTTTGTGGCCCCAGCTAACAAGAGGTTGTTGCCAACAGACTAATTTCCTAAACACATTTAATTAGAGAAGCTGTTCTGTTGCCAACAATTACCTAGTGCTTTCCAAAACCAAATGTAAAGGACACGGGGATGTTTGTTTTCACTTTACTGTTGGTTTTTTTGAGACAGGGTCTCACTCTGCAGCCCAGAATGTCCTTGAATTTGAGATTCTCTTGACTCAGCATCCTGAGTGCCAGGATTATAACTGTGATACAGCTGTGCCCAGTGAGTTGGTGGACTTTGTATTGTTTGCTGCCATCTGTATTACTTCCTTCCTTTTTTCATGCAAGATGAGGCAGAGAGGAGCTCATTATCCTGGTCCTCACAGCTCTGTGACCTTGACTGCATTACCTAACTTCTCCAAGCATTAGTTTTTCTGGGCAAAAAGGAGGTCATAATGGTACTCACCTGAGGATTGTCAGGAATGTTTAGTGAAGCAATACATTTGGAGTAATTAACACAATAGACACACAGAATAGGCACTAAAAGAAGTAGCATTGTTTAATGATACAATAGCAGCCATTGAAAGACAATACAAAGTAAATTGGATGTGTGTGCACTTGAGGGTTGTTTCATTTTATTTGTCCCCAATAAAGGGGTTCTGAAGAAATAATATCTAACTAAGTATGGGAATATATAAAGCTGGCTTTTATTTTCTTTACATTTGAGGATGTTATAATTTAGATCTTATATCAAGAACAAGTCCTGACTTTAATGAAATCTATTCTTTGACAATTTCATATGTATACACCAATGAACTTGCCAAAGTCAATGGGGAAAGCCCATAAGGTCTCAACTCTACACAGAGAACTACAGGCATCTGAGGAATGCTAAGATTGGGAGAAATAGTCTTCTTTAGGGAAAAGCACACCATTTGGTTGTCCAATACCAAATGATCATTCCTGAAAACATATACACATTTAACATACAGACTGAGTGTGTTACATTTAGGAATTTATATGTATATGTACGAATATGCATTTAAGAATAATTAATTAATGAAAACAGAGCCTATGAATTTAGAAGAGAGCAAGGAGGGGTATGTGGGAGAGTTTGGAGGGAAAAAGAGGAAGGGAGAAATGTTGTACTTATAATCTCAAAAATAAGACAAACAACAAAGAAAAAAGCCTGAAGAAACAGAAATTTCCCCAATAATCTCACACTAAAAGAAGGAAAACACTGAAGCCTTGTAGTAGACAGAGAAGGAACTTGTCTTCCAGAAAGCAGATTTCACAGTCCTATCAACTTGTCAGATCATACTACCTTGACAGAGGAGAGTGAAGCTCAGACAATGACGAGCAATGATGTTATACATCCCTGGCCCTCTATTTAGACTATAATCTCACTTTGGGATCCTGAAGGTGGAACCTCATTGTCCCTCTTCCTGATGTGGCCACATTGAAAACTCCTTTTTCTATTTTTGACAAGAAGAAAAATGAGGAGGAATAGGAGGAGGAGAAAAATAGCAGCAGTAACAGCAGTAACAACAATAACCACCCAGTGATGGGTCCAGGAGTCATGGTTGTTTGTTGCCTACCAAATCTTGTTCATGCTCATTAAAGGTAGTCCAGTTCCTGAGATATCACCATTTCATTGTCATGTCCATGAAAAACATTTATAATTCCTGTACCTTTCTTTTAGTTCTACCATTTTTCCTATCCCTCTTCCACAATGTTTTTTGAGCCTCAGAGGGAGTAGTCAAAATGTCCTGTTTAGGGCTAAGCACACTTATTCTCAGCAAATATAGCAGCCATACATCTTTGTATTTACTGCTGTATTGATAGTAGCATCCTCCCCATGGTTATAAACATACAGATTTAGAAGGCAGCTTAGAGTCATGCCAATTTACCTAGACAGCAGTATTAAACTTCTCCCTGGGGCTTAATATCTCCTAAAGATCTCCCTTGCTTTAAGCAGAGACTGCTCCTTTGTTACTGCCTGCCCAGACCCGAATAAGCACACAGAAAGCATATTAATTCCAATAGTGTTTGTTCAATAATTTAGGTGCTTTTTATAATATAATTTATTCCTACCTAGCTCTTATATCTTAAATTAAACCATTTCTGTTAATCTGTGTATTGTCACAAGGCTGTGGCTTACCGAAAAGGTTCCAGCATTGTTTTCTTTCTCTTTGACAGCTACATAGGGTCTCCTTGACTCTTCCTACTCTTTCTTTAATCTTGTTCAGCATGGCTATACTCTTCCTTGTCATAGGCTGGAGAGGCTTGCTTTATTAACCAATAAGAGAAACACATATACAGAAAGATATCCCACATTATCTCCTCTTTTTTTCTCTAAATAAAAGAGAGGTTTTAACTTGAACATAGTAAAATTATATATAACAAAACAAATAATATCAAGCAAGTATTACAATTACAATATTTATATCTACTTTATCTTTTATCATAACTAAGGAAAACTATAAATATAACTATCTAGCCTTCAACTCCAACTTCAGAAGGATATAATATTATCTAAGTAAACAGGAAGTGCATTGTAAGCAACTTCCAAAACTCTAGAATTGACAGAGACATCTCACTGCCTGGACAGTCCCCCAAAGTTCTTCTGTACCATTGGGGCATCCACCTTCAGCCTACAGGCCCATATTATCTGGCAGACTTTTCCATAAAGCAGGAAATTTCAAAGACAGTTCCGCCTATATTGGCAGTTTGTGAGTCACTTTTTTTGTATCCTGCAGAATGTCTTGCAGACTCTTTCATGAAGCAGGAACCCAGAAGACTGTCTCACCTTTGTTAGAGTTCAGCAGTCATTTTTCTGTAGGTCCTGCATGTCCAATTCATACAGAATACCATCAAGAATTCCAGGCAAGAACAGTTTCTTATCCAAATGGCTAACAAACTCCATAGTGAGAATCTTCGATGCCCATCTTCCTTTGGAAGTAATTGGTGTTGCCTGGAACAGACATGTCTCACTGTTAAGAAAAGTCTAGGTTCTTAAAACCCTTTAAATGCCATATTTTGTAGGTCTTTGAAAGATTTGAAGAATATCTATCCATCTGAAATATATCTTTGTACAACTAGAAAACCTAACTAACATGACTACAGTTTGACTATTATAGATGACTATTTATTAATCTACATTTCTTAATTATACATTACATTTTTAAATGAGCTGCACAAACACAATATCTTAAACAAGAGCAGAAATACATATACACAGTGTAACAAAATTTGTATCAATAGACCAAGATCCATACAAATACAAAGTGTTTATCTCTATATCATATCTCCCCCCTTTTTATAAAAAAATTGACTGTGACCATTTAACCATTTAAAATCAGCTCCCTTTAAATGAAAACAAACATTTATAAATAGTCATTTTGAGGAATTTTGGCGTAAGTGCTGTGGGAACTCCTTCAACAAATAGCCTTTAAGATATCAGCCTACTTTGGGCATGGTCTCATGTACTATAAACGCAGATAAAAAATATGTGTGAGACTCTTGGCTGCTGGATTTGGTTCCAGTTCCCAGAACACACAGAGAACTATGGATTACTACGCTTTCTGTAAGTTTATCTACAAATAAATATATTCCATTCCAGGCTATTGTGGAACTCTTTTGTATGCCAACAAAATGAAACCCACCATCTAGAGCATGGATCCACATAAGACCTAAAATAACTTTTAAAACAAAGAGCTGGTAGACCCACAAAAATGGGAGTCAATTGGAGCATCTTGGTAACTGCATTTTTTTCAGATAAACTGTTTGCTGGCTGAAAGCAGCAGTGCAGCTTCTTAAGAGAAGACTTTCTCATTTGTGCTGGTTGCTCAAACAACTGTTGGCAGCATGAATGGTTCTTGTTCTTATGGGAGGTCCTGCTATGGAGCATGTAAATGGGTTTTGTGAACAGAGTGATACAAGCTGCTTTATGGCAATATAGATCTGCTGTGTCCTTGGAGCTGGGGTGGTGAACATGGCTCACAGACCTGTTGGTAAACATACCTCTGCCATATTGAAAAGCTGCGAGAGGCAGAGAGAACATCCAGGGCGGCATCAATCATGCAGCTTACCATTTAAAAAGTGATTCTGGCCAGAAAATGATTACAGATACACAATAAAGACAGATTCAGAAATAAACATCTAAAGGGGTCATAGTGTGGTTTTAAAAAGGTATGTAGGCTTAGAAGAGAGAAAAAAGAGCATAGCAAGTTATAAAAGGAAACAATTTTAAAAAATAAAACAAAATCTTTAAAGAGATAATAAAAATAATATAAAAGAAAAAAAATAATATAAAAGAGTACAGCCATAGATTAAAGAAAAATAAGCCATGTAAATATGGAATATACACAGAGAGTCTGGATTTGATTTTTTTGACTGAAGAGAGACATTTGATTTTGGTGCCTGCTAAATAAACCAACGTATATATTTCAATGGTATCTTGACTTCAAAATTTGAGTCTAAGGATATTTTGCTTTGGAAAAGGGGTTCTGCTTTTATTTCCACAGAAGATAAGAACCTGTGGATTCTTTCCAGGTTAATATGGTTTAATGAAACAAGACCCCCCCCCCCAAAAAGGCCTCTGTAAACTTTAAAAATACATTGCTCAACAAACAGCCAGAAGCAGTTTGGAGAAAACTCTGCCCAAATTTCCAAAATGATTGTATATAAATGTTTGTTTTCATTTGAAAAGGACTGCTTATAAGTGAATAATGGTCATAGCCAACTTCTAAAACATATAAATGAATAAGGGGATAGGATATATAGATATGAATACTTTACATTGGTATGGACGTTGGTCTATTGATACAAAGTTAAGGTCTATTTGCTACACTGTGTATATGTATTTCTGCTCTTGTTTAAGGCATTGTGTTTGTGCAACTCATTTAAAATATAATGTATAGTTAAAATACAGATAAATAGTCATCTGTAATAATCAAACATTATATTCATGTTACTTATGTTTTCCAGATGTACAGAGATATATTTCAGATAGATGATTTTCAAACACTTCAAAGAACTGTAAAATATGGCATTTAGATAACTTAGGATTCTGTCGACGTGAGACATGATTGCTCCTGACAGCACTGATCTATTCCCGACAGAATAGTGGGCACCAAAGATAACCCACTTGAAGCTTGTTTTCTTCTTGGCAAAACTGGCCTTTGGATAAAGAACTGCCCTGAGAAAATGCATGGTGTCCATACTGGACAAGCAGGATACAAGCAAAAAGACTGCCAAACCTTACAAGACAGGAAGAGACAGATTTTCTAATTTTCCTGCCTCTGAAAATGGTCTGTCAGTTACTCTAGGTCTTAGCAAAAGTTGGTTGTCTCAATGTTGTAAATGAGACTTTGGGTGATTGCTCAAGTAGTCAGTTGTCTCTGTCATTTCTTGTACCTTGTATAAGTTGTTTGCACTTCCTACTGATTCAAGTAATATCATTTTCCTTCTCAGGTTTTTGATGGGGTTGAAGAATAGGCAGTCATAGTTACTTTGCTTTCATAACTTAACCAAGCCATTTTTAATATAAGACTTAGTCTCCTTAGTATAGGATAACTATTATAACATTTCACATTTATTTCTTGCTTGATGTTATTCATGCTGTGATGTGGGATTCTCATTTGTATGCTGTGATTACCATTAATGAATAAAGAAAAATGAATTGGTCTGATAGGGTAGAACAGAGCTAGGTGGGGAAAACTAAACTGAATGCTGGGAGGAAGGAAGTGGAGTCAAAGAAGAAGCCATGTAGCCCCACCAAAGATAGATGCCTAAACTTTTCCTGGTAAGCCACAGCCTCATGGCGATACACAGAAATGGGTTAAATAGAAACCAATAGAAATGGGTTAAATTAATATGTAAGAATTATCCAATAAGAAGCTAGAACTAATGGATCAAGCAGTGATTTAATTAATATAGTTTCTGTGTGGTTTTTTCTGGAGCTGTCAGGCGGTCAGGAAACAAAAAAGTGGTCTTCTTACTACAACAATGCTGGTTGTAATTCTAACTTTTATATGTAATTTTGCTTCTTCTTTTCTCTGGACAATATTTGATATTTGTTCTTACTGTATATCATTTTGTATTAGGCTTATAACTCTCTTATTTAGACAATAGGGAGAGGTGCTGTGGAAACTCCTTCAACCAATAGCCTTTACAGTACCAACCTACTTTGGACATGGTCTCATGTACTATAAATGCAGACAAAAACTCTGTGCAGGTCTCTTGACTGCTGTATTCAATTCCAGTTTCCAGAGAACACAGAGGACTGTGGATTGCTACCTTTTCTATGAGTTTATCCCCAAATAAATATATTCCATTGTGGGCTATTGTGGAACTCTTTTGTGTACCAACAATTTTCTCCAAACTGCTTCTTGCTGTTTGTTGGGCAAAGTATTTTTAAAGTTTACAGAGTCTTTTGGAGGGGGATTTTGTTTCATCAAAACATATTAGCATGGAAAGAATCCACAGATTCTCATCTTCTGTGGAAATAAAACAACCTCTTTTTCAAAGCAACATATCCTTAGACCCAAATTTTGAAGTCAAGATACCTTTATATTGGTTTTGCTTAGCAGCCCCCAGAATCAAATGTCTCTCTTCAGTCAAGAAAAAAAAATCAAAGTTAATGCAATAATATACATAATTTAGACTCTCTATGCATATTCCATCTTTATATGGCTTATTTTTATTACTCCATTAATCTATGACTATCTGTACTCTTTTATATTACTTTTACTGTCTCTTTAAAGACTTTGTTTTGTTTTTAAAAGTATTTATTTCTTTTTATAACTGTCTCTCTCCCAAGCCTACAGACATTTATCTAACACTGTGATTCATTCAGAGGTTTATTTTTGTCTGAGTCTGTCTTTATTGCATATCTGTAATCATTTTCTCACCAGGAGCACCTTTTTTTATAGTTGCTAAGCAGGCATGGCTAGGATCAACTCTGTTGCTCTGCCAGTTTGTTCAACCCAATCCAACATGGCAGAGGCATGTCCACTATCTCTGTGAGTCATGCTCATTGCCCCAACTCCAGGGACACATTGAGTTTATGTCGCCATTAAACAGTTTGTAACATTATGCTCACTGACCCCATTTAAGTGCTGTGTATCCACACCAGCATGAACCAGGAAGCTGGCTCTAAAAGGAGCAAAGCAGTTTTGCTGCTAATGCTGAGTTAGGAAGCCTTCTCTTAAAGGAATTTCACCTCTGCTTACTTCTAACAGACAGAGTACACCCAAGAAAATGCTGCACCAAGAAGCCATGCTTAGCTCTGTTCTTTTCTGTCTAGAATTACTTCCTAAGTTCTCCCAGATTTTAAGTGGATGTAGTTGGCCCACAATTGTAACATGAGAACCTGCTTGTTGGGACTTCTGTACCACCCGGTCCCCTAGCCATTTATTCCCACAGAAAATCACACAGAGATTATATATTAATAATAAGCTGATTGGCCCATTAGCTCAGACTTCTTATTAGCTCTTGTAGCTTTTATTAACCCATTATTCTTATCTAAGTTAACCACATGGCTCAGTACCTTTTTCAGCGGGGCTGGTCACATCCTGCTTCTTCAGTGATCTGGGCAGGACTTAGGAGGAACAGGCTTCCTCCTTCCCAGCATTCTCCTGTTCTCATGTTCTCATCACCCTGCCTCTACTTCCTGTTTGGTTGACCTGCCTATACTTTCTGCCTGTCCAATCAGCGTTTATTTAAAACATTATTGACTGAATACATACAATTCTCCCACATCACTTCCCCCTCTTTTTTTTAAACAAAGGAAAATTTCCATAGTCCATTTTTTGGGAATGTGGGTGTAGTATTCCAGGCTACTTCCAGCTGGTTGGGGGCACTGATAATCTTATGGGGACTTAAAGAAAATTTAGAATTATGATCAAGTCCTGACTGGAGTATCCTGTGAGTCTCAGGCAGCAGTCTTGAACCTGTTATGGATGTAGAACTCTACCATCTTGAACCTGTTATGGATGTAGAACTCTGCCATCTGGGCCATCTGTTCCTACTGGAGATTTCTCAGGTGGTCTTCCTTGATCAAACCTGATTTTTCTTAATTCAGAATGAATCTGCAGCTTCTCGTTTCCTGTGGAAACAAAAGCAAAATCTCTTCTCCAAAGTAACATACCTTTTGACTTCAGTTTTGAAGTCAAGGTATTTTCAAAATACTTATCCTGGATTAATTCTGCAACATTTGTAAGCAAATATCTTTGAGCAGCTGTTGCTCCTTCCTCAACATTCAAACAATTCAAAGAAAGCATAATAACATACAGTATCAAGATTCTCTGTGTATTTTTCATCTTTATGTGACTTTATTTTAACCTCTATTTCTTTTATTTTTACTTTCAACTTTTGGCATTTTGAGACAGGGTTTCTGTGTATCTTTGTCCTGGAATTCACTCTGTAGACCAGGCTGTCCTTGAACTCATAGAGATCTGCTTGTCTTTGCCTCCCAAATGCTGGGATTAAAAGCATCTGCTGACAAACCTTGAATTCACAGAGATCTGTCTGCCTCTGCCTCCCAAACTTTGGGATTTAAGGCGTGTGCCACCACACCTTGAAGTCACAGAGGTCAGTCTACCTCTGTCTCCCAAGTGTTGGGATTAAAGGTGTGTACCACCACAGCCAACTACTCTCTTTCTTTTTTATTTTAAGGAGTTTAACCTTTTTCTTTACTCTCCCAAGCCAGGATATATTTTTAACATACAGTAAACCATTTAGAGGTATTTTTTTCTTTGAATTTCCCTTTACTGTATATCTCTCTTTTTCTGACTATACAAGTCTTTAATTTACCAAGCAAGATGGGTAGAATTAAAGGCAAGGCTTTGACTGCTGGATCCAGCCCATTTCTTAGTTTTCTGTGATTTCAGCTTCATGGTGGAGGTACTGGTTGTAGCCATGTTTATTTCCACAACTCTATGGCATTTCAAGGTCCCTGCCAGCAAGCAAGCTGCAGCAGTGTGCTCACAAACCACGCTGAAATGCTCCATAGTCGGACTGCCTGCCTGAAAGAGTCAGAGTTTGCCCTGGCAGGATGGCCCAGAAAGCCGGAATTTTAAAACAGTGCAGCCTTTTTCCTGCTATGGCTGAAAACCACAAAGCATGCAGTCAGCTTTTATCAATACCATTTAAGTGTTTTGTGGCAGGACCACTTAAAGAGTTGCAGGGTTTTGCAGCTAAAGCTGAGTCAGAAAGCCTCCCTTAAATGAGACTGCTTGCCTCTAGCAAGCAGAGCAGATCCAAGAAATTGCTACTACCTAGAAACCATGTGCAATGTTGTCATTTTGTTCTAGAATTACTTCCCAAGCTCTGTCAGGATTTATGTGGATGCAGTTATCCCTTTGTGGTCACCATTCTGTAACATTAGGCCCTGATCAGTTCTCCATTCTGTAGCATGTAGGGCTGGAGAATTGTTTGTATTCTGTCAATCATGTTTTATATAAACACTGATTGGCCAGGCAGGAAATATAGGCAGATCAACCAGACAGGAAGTAGATCAGGGCTATGAGAACAGGATTATTCTGGGAAGAAGGAAGCTCTTTCCCCAGTCCTGCCCAGATCAAAGAAGCAATATGTGATCTGCCCCACTGATAAAGGTACTGAGACATGTAGCTAACATATACTAGAATAATGGGCTAGTATAAGTTATAAGAGCTAATACGAAGCCTGAGCTAATGGGCCAATCAGTTTATATCTAATGTAGACTCTCTGTGTGTGTTTTTTTTGACTTGCCAGCTGTGGGAACTGGGCAGGACAGAAACCCCAACAAGCCCAGCCCTCATGTTACACACGTTGGTACCATATTTAGGCAGAGACTGCTCATTTGTTCCTGCTGCTAAGACCCGTATAATCATGCAGAAACTATATTAATTACAATACTGTTTGGCCAATAGCTTAGGTTTATTTATTCCTACCTAGCTCTTATATCTTAAATTAACACATTTCTATTAATCTATGTACACCATAAGGCTGTGGCTTACCAGAAAAGTTCCATTGGTGGAGTCTTTCTCTTTGGTAGCTACATAGCGTCTCCTTGTCTCCACCTACTCTCTCTCTCTCTCTCTCTCTCTCTCTCTCTCTCTCTCTCTCTTCTAACCTGGTTATATACTGCCCTGCCATCAGCCAAAACAACTTTATTCATTAACCAACAAGAGCGACACATGTACAGAAGGATATCCCATATCACCCCACTTTTGAGACAAGGTCTCACTATGTTGTCCTGCTTGGCCTAGAACTAACTATGTAAACCATGTTGACTTTGACTTCACAGGTAGATATTCATCTGCCTCTGCTTCCTGAGTGCTGGGATTAAACTCAATCATGAGTTTTTAACTGGGTTTATAAGACCTGTCATGATTTCCTTCTTACTGAGCAAGTCTCAAAACCAATATGAAAGCAGATGTTTATGCCAGGAGCAAGACTATTGTGAACTATGTTTGTTACCTATAACAAATAACATGACTGTTAATATTGGTGACTTTATGTGGTTTTGTAATGAATGTATTAAGTGTACCTGGCTAAGATGTGCACATCTTATTTATTTTTGACTCAGTGCTTTTTGATGGGTGCATCTGAAAAATTAGCAGCTATCTGTACTTTAATAATGGAGTCACTTTGATTTGTATCCTCAGAAATTTATGCTCAGGAAGATAGGAATGGGGTCTGGAATCCATAAACACTACTGGTAAGAGACACCATGACTTCAAGAGACAGAAGGAAAAAATAATGTATTGGTGAAACTCAGCATTCCCTGATACCACTCCTGGACATCCCAGATGTCAAACTAACTGAAACTAGTTTGTCTACTGAGATCCATTTGCTCCTCTGTACTCTCTCGTTGACATAGATTGCTTGCTTGGTTTCTTTCTTCCCTCTTACCTTTGTTTATCTATCTATCTATCTATCTATCTATCTATCTATCTATCTATCTATCATCTATCTATCTATTTACTTTTACATTTTTATAGGATCTCATGTAGGCCAGGCTGACCTCGAGCTCACTATGTATCTGAGGTTGACTTTGAATTCTCAATCCTCTAGTCTCCATCTGTTCTACCACACTTGAAAGACATGGCTTTGGAACAATTGAACACCTCTATTTCTCTCCTACAGGGCAGGGATTAGTCTTTCAGCCAGGGTTGCCCTCTTTTTCTGACATGGACTCTCTTCCATGGCATCATACTTTATTACCATAATTGTCTCCCAACTTCTGATTAGATATAAATACGACAGAAGCAATCATGTTTCATATTCAACTTGTAATTGGATTCAATATGGTGATTATGCATCCTGATCAAAGGGCATTTCCACAGGATAATAAGAGCTCTCGATATCAGTCAGCTTGAGATGTTTTTGCTTCTTTCTTATAGTGACATGTTCTGCTCCAATATTCCTTTCCCTAAAGGGAGAACATGACTTCAGTATCTACTGCTGATTTTGCATTGACTTTTTCCACAAAAAGGATATGTACACATATGCAATGTCATTTGTTATAACTGTAATTATCTGACCCATATATAACAATAAGGGTTTTTGGGGGGTTTGTTTTAATGAGATAATATGCACACGTAACTTAGAATGGAAGCTAGAGAGTTGTACAATTCACCAATCTCATTGCTTTTTTTTTTTAAAGGAAAACAAGATCTAAAGAATGGAGAAAGAAAAAGTTTTGGATTCAAAGGCAAGGATTTAAGAATTACTCAAATCGGTCTCTCTTACATTAATCCAGTCCAATTGTCAATTGTTTCCAGTGTGGTTGTTTTGTGCTATACGACCTAGTAAGTACAACTGAAAACATGTCCTACTGTTCCATACAATGCCCTGTGTTATTGCCACTTTATTGGCTTGGGATCATTTCTGTAAATTCTTATTATGTTAACTCTTATCAATGTTTCATTATTCTGTGCTGGGCATGGGGCTCAGAGCATGTTAGGCGAGTGCTCTGCCACTGAGATACACCCCCAGCTCATGTTTTGTCCCATCATATCACTGCATGTATGCCCCCATATTCTGGCAATTATTCAGCCTTAATTCTTTTCTCATTATTGCTCTTCTAACCCTACATAAAATTCAAGGTTAGAAAGGGGCTAAACACATGCCATATTGCTATGGTGATCACCATATACATTAACCATTTTTTATTTGACCTGACTTTTCTGTAGTTAAAAAAATCATATCAGCATTTGAGGAGACATTTAGAGATATAGGTGAAAGTTATTCATTTTCAAGTTAAGGGAAATTAAAGCTTCGAGATGTTAGCTTATTGTTAAAGGCCAGGGATATGATTCAGACAGAGCTGGGGTTAGGGGTCAAGTCCCTGATGTACGTAAGTGCTTGTCCATCTGTAGCACACTGTACAACCTCTTAGAGTCTCATTTTTAAAATGTAAGTTACAAACTATTTTGTTCTTTTATCTATCATAAAGTATTCCATTTTATTATTTTTATTTGTTTAGCTATCTCACTATTAGGGCGTTGAATTACGTCCCTCAAAAATGACATTCAGGAGCTGTGATGCAGATGTATTTGTTGGGGCTGGGCTCCACATGGTCCATTGAGCTCTGCATTGTATCCAGTTATGGGTGTTCTGTGATGGTCTCCTTTTGCTGTAAAGAAAGGAGGGGTGGTAACTTCATTTATCTGTGGGTATAAGAGTGAGATTCAGAATGTAGTAAGAAGTTATGCTGGTCTAGGAATATAGTGGTAGTATATTCTAATCTAAGGTCCATGGCTTCTCTATCTGCGAGAAGATGGCTAGGTTCTCCAGTACCGGACGTAAATTCCCTTCTATGGAGTGGGCGTTAAGCCCAATTTGACAGTTTCTGGTTGCAACTAACACATAAGTGCCACTTCTTGCACCTTTATGCATACCTTGCCAGGTTCACAGATGTTACATCGGGCCAGACTGTTGAATTGCTTCCCTCCCTTGGCATCTTGTATAGCATTTTCATTCAGATCCAGCTCAGTCTTATGGACTGACATAAGTCATATGTCATAAGACAAAAGTCATATGGACATCCAAGTCATATGGACTAAGGGTGTGGTACCCTTAGCAATAGGGGCTCACGCTCAACCTCTGAGGAGTAACCAAAGGCAGAATCATTAACATATATGGAAACATCACAAAAGGGGTGGGGCAGAAAGACTGTACTAGAATACCAGGGCCTCTGTCATGTAACAGTCTCTCCTAGAAATGGCTGCATAAACAAGATCAGAACAATTTCAATATCACTGGACATGTTAATGTGGAAGACAAAAAATTTTACAGGGTCCCATTCATAGACAAGGAACTACAGGCAACTCATTTACTGCTGGGAAAAGGAGACTTAGCCTTTCCCAGGGATGAGACCTTTTATTGGTTGTCCAGTACAGAGTGGTCAGCCTTGAAACCATATACACAAAAACAACAAAGCCAGACACATCAGGTTCTAAATTTATATGTTTCTGCATACATACATACATACATACATACATACATACATACATACATATATTTAAACATATATAATCAAAGAAAACAGGTTATCAACTTGAGAGTGGGGAATATAAGAAGGGTTCAAGAGAGAATAACTGGGTGAGGTTGATGGGAGGAAAGGAAAGGAGAGATGATGTAATTCTATTTCAATCAAAAAACATTTAAAAATAAATTAAAAGGACATTATTATAAATTTGCTTTCCATATTACCTTATAATACAATATTCTTTGGGAAATAAGGTCTTTTAAGGGGTAATTAAGTTTCAGTGGGGGCTATTTGATGGGTCTTTTTCGTTCTTTTTTAAAAATTGTTTTTATTGAGCTATATACTTTTTCAGCTCCCCTCCCTGCCTCTCCCTTCCCCTTCATCCCTCTCTTATGGTCCCCATGCTCCAAATTTACTCAGGAGATCTTGTCTTTTTCTACTTCCCATGTACATTAGATCCATGTATGTCTCCCTTATGATCCTTTTTGATGTCTAGGTTCTCTAGAATTGTGAATTGTAGGCTGTTTGTTTTTTGCTTTAGGTCTAAATGCCATGTATGAGTGAGTACATATGATATTTGTCTTTCTGGGTCTGTGTTACCTCACTCGATATGATGTTTTCTAGATCCATCCATTATCCTGCAAATTTCAAGATGTCATTTTTTTTGCTGTGTAGTACTCCATTGTGTAAATGTACCATATTTTCCTTATCCATTCTTTGGTCAAGGGGCATTTAGGTTGTTTCCAGGTTCTAGCTATGACAAACAATGCTGTTATGAACATAGTTGAGCACATGTCCTTGTGGTATGATGAGCATCCTTTGGGTATATACCCAAAGCTATTATTGCTAGGTCTTGAGATAGTTTGTTTCCTAATTTTCTGAGCAATCACCATACTGAAATTCAAAGTAGTTGTATCAGTTTGCACTCTCACCAGCAATGAAGCAGTGTTCCCTTTACCCCATATCCTCTTCAGCATAAGCTGTCATCAGTGTTTTTGATCTTGGCCATTCTTACAGATGTAAGATGGAATTTCAGAGTTGTTTTGATTTGCATTTCTCTGATTGCTAAGGATGTTGAACATTTCATTATGTAACTTTCACCATTATAGATTCCTGTGTTGAGATTTCTCTGTTCAGGTCTGTACTCCATTTTTCTATTGGATTAATTGTTCTTTTGATGACCAATGTCTTGAGTTCTTTGTAAATTTTGGAGATCATCCCTCTATCTGATGTGGTGTTGGTGAAGATTTTTTCCCATTCTGTGGGCTGCCATTTTGTCTTGTTGACCTTGTCCTTTGCTTTCCAGAAGTTTTTCAGTTTCAGGAGGTCCAATTTAATAATCGTTTCTCTCAGTGTCTGTGCTATTGGGGTTATGATGTAGGTGGGTGTTGCTTTCATTGGTTAATTAATAAAGAAAACTGCTTGGCGTGATAGGTCAGAACATAGGTAGGCGGGAAAGATAGAACAGAATTGTGGGAGAAAGAAAGCAGAGGCAGGCAGACGCTATAGCTCTCCTCTCCAAGATGGACGCAGGTTAAGATCCTTCCTGGTAAGCCACCATATCATGATGCTACACACATTAATAGAAATGGGTTAATCAAGATGTGAGAGTTAGCCAATAAGAGGCTAAAGATAATGAGCCAGGCAGTGCTTAAAAGAATACAGTTTCTGTGTAATTATTTCAGGGAAAGCTAGCTGGGATTTGGGCAGGAACACAGCCTGCTGCTCCTTTTGCAACAGGGTTATATTTAGGAAGTGGCACCATTTCTTGAATATGTTTTCTTTCTTCCTTTTATTTTATTTTATTTTTTGCTTCTGTATCAAAAATCAAGTGTGTGGATTGATATCTGGGTCTTCAATTCGGTTTCATTGGTCCTCCTGTCTGATTTTATGCCAATATCGGGCTGCTATTAGTACTGTAGCTCTGTAGTAGAGCTTGAAGGCAGGGAATGGGCCTTTTTCTAATATGACTGCTATCTGTATCCAAAAGGGAAATTTGGACTCAATGACAGACATCTAAGATAACACAAGGACACATCACACATATAATAGCAGCAAATATTAGAAACTGGAAGAAGTAAGGAAGAAGCCTTTCTTAAAGCCACCAGAAAATACATACTTGCTGAGTCTTGATTCTGGACTTCCAGATTACAGAACTGTGAGATAATGAATTTCTGTTGTTTGAAGGGAACCAATTCATGTAATTTTGCTATGATACCTAGGAAACTAATACACCAATCATAATCAATACTATTATAACTCCAAAGGAAGATCCAAATAGTTCTATAAAAGTTTGCCAAAAGAGTCAGAGGTCTAGAAAACAAGACTGTCTGTTTTAGAGACAAGTTGATTTGAAGAATTGGGTAGTATGATTATGAAGGCTGAGAAGTTATATGCTGCTCTCTGTGAATTTATGAACCAGGAAGCCAGTGATATGATTCAATCAGGGCTCTCAAGACCTGAGGACCAGTAAACTGGATGGCCTTGTGTACTTTGCTAAATGTGATCGTTTTTACTTATTCTGCAACTATCCATACAGACATTCCTAGAAAAGATATTTTACCAGTTAGCTTACCATCCTTTAGCCTTTTCAAATTGACACATAAAAATTAACTATTCTATTTCCCACTGAGTCTGTCAGATGATTTTTGTTGCAGATACTTCTTCTAGGATTTGAGAATTTTTAAAAAGTGCTTTTGGGGGGGCTACATTGTGTGTGTGTGTGTGTGTGTGTGTGTGTGTGTGTGTGTGTGTGCTGGCCAACAGTCTACCTCCAGGTATAGTTATAGTTTTTGAGAATTGTGTTAAATCCTTACTTGTACGAAACTCTCCAGACCTTCCTTTGCTCCCTCTTCTGCTTTCAGACCAATGAATCTGAGCCCTGCTATCCTGAGGCTCAGGCTTTATATTATTGCCATGGTGATACAGCTCTCGTGGCAATCTCATAGGACAGTGACAAGATCCAGGACTGACTTTTGCTAATCACTAAAACTAAAAAACTCCTATTATTAACTCTCCTCTCCTCCCTTCTGACATTGATGACAGTAATTGTCAAATAAACATGGAGTGTTAACATATACTGGGAAATCTCCTGACCAGACTTCATGACAGATGTTTAGAAATTTTCATAAATAGGGATCTTTGCCTTTAATCCTCTTAATGAGGTTTTCCCAGATATGTGTTTGTAGTGCTGCTGAGAGTTAGATGGCTGACAGTGTACTGCAAAGACTGTGCTGAGGTCAAGGATAAGAAATGTGATATTGAGCTATGATTAAAACAAGTAGAAATTAGTCTAACTTCACAGGATGACATTACCAATGGGTATCATGGGGCAGAAGGAAAACATGATAGGCTTTGGTATTTCTTAGAATTAAGTCTGAATTCTATGTGATTTTATAAATATGATATGAATTCCCCCACTTTTAGAGTTTTTTTTTAAAGATACAATATTAAAAATGCTCTAAAAAAGAAAGAAGACCATTACAACCAAATGAACTCACTAACAAGTTGTCAAATATATTGTTGCATATTATAAAGACAATTATAGCCTTCTTCAAGCATATTATGCTCCGTGGCCCAGACCTGATGCTCTAAAAAGGTCCACTATACACTCATTCAACACAATTAGTAATGAGATTTCAAAAAATCTAGATGTAGTGAAAATAAAACTCGCTTCTGAAATGGCGAGCATTGATAGAGACTCAGATTACAGAGGTTAATTAATATATCTGACATAAGGATTCCAAAGTGGCCTTTTTAGGGAAGTCATGGGTGGTATTTCCATTTATTAAACATAAATTAGAATCTGCCAGAAATTTGCTAGACTTCTCATAGACTTCACAATTTTTAAAACAATGCCTAGTTAGTCCCTCAAATGAGTGCTCAGTGCACATTAGCTGTGTGTTATGGTTGATTTTATGTACCAGCTTTGTTCGGCCATAGTGCGCAGATATTTAGGTAAACCTCATTCTGAGTGTGTCTATGAAAGTATTTTTGAATGAGATTAACATTTCCATTGGAAGAATTTGTGTAAAGAACAATGTCCTCCACAGTGTGGGCATGCCTTACCATTCCTTTAAAGGCTTTCAGAGAAAAGAAACTCAGTTCCCCAGAGAGAAAGAATTCTGTCTTTCAGCTATTTTTAATTTGAAGTAACACCCTATCAAATCTTCCTAGGATGCCTTAGTAGGTAGTTAATGAAGGTACAATGAAGGAAAATATAGAAATTTTGAGAGATGTGAAACTAGTTATCATATATAAACTAAATTAATAATTCAAAAGATAGTTTAAGAACTATTGTTCCAAACATGGACCCTCAGACATGGGTCTGAGCTAGATCCTCTGAATATGCCTTATGGTTGTTTAGCTTGATGTTCTTGTGGAACTTCCAACAATGAGAGTGTGGGGTGTCTCTTACTCTTTTGCCTGTGCTTGAGAACCCTTTCCTCCTACTGGGTTGCCTTGTCCAGCCTTGATGTGACAGTTTGTGCCTACTCTCATTGCATTTTGTTAGGCTATGTTCAGTGAATATCCCTGGGAGGGGTGTTCTTTATTTTTGAAGGGAAACAGAAGAGGGATTGATCTGGGGGAAAGGGGAGGTGCAGGGAGGGATAGGGAAGAGTGGGTGAGGAGAAACTGCACTCAGGATGTAATGTATGAGAGAAGAATAAAGGTTTTAAAAAAAGAATTATTGTTCCTTACCCAGATTGGACCTAATAGCAACCTGCTTTAGATGGTGTTAGTGTATCACGATTGCTGGCCCTTTTTTCTGCTAGGCACAAAGTAGGACTCCATTTTGTTCTGTCTTGAAGTTAAATATCACAGGGCTGTCACTGGCAGATGAAATGTGAAAATGCCTTTAAGTGGAACATTTGTTAATTCTCAGCTCCCTGGAGCACATCTCCTCTACCTTTCTTAATAGGGGTATATTATCTGCCATAAATGGACTACAGCTTCCCAAACAGGCACCCAGATCTGCAGTTGTTGGTGTGGGGGAAAAAGTGGTAATGTACTTCAGTCTTGAAATCACGTGGTACTGCAGTCTAACCTGACCTGTCTTGATTTATATGTCCTAAAATGTGGAGGCAAAGTGTCTCTTAATCTAATACTTAGTGGTGTCTTTGAGGACACAGTATAAAAGTGAGGATAAAGTTAATGTGACTGATTTTTAACAACTTGCTAGAATTTACAATCCCTAAATTAATGTTCTTGTCTTCAAAGTAGTCACTGTGGGATTATGTCATCATTTAAATGATGTTAAAAACAGTTATGGAATTCCTTTTACAACCAACCTCGAAATTGATTAATTTAGTCATTTTCTGTGTGCCAGGCACTGGGGATACAGAGATGAAAAGATCCATTCTTTTCCCTTCAGGAGCTCATAGAGAGCCAGTTGGAAATATGTAAGTGATGTAATGTATCTTAATATCTAGCAGGGTTACAGGTGAATAAAGGGTCAGCTCTGCCACAGAGATGCAGGAAAACCTTCACAGCGATGGGAGTAGGTGCTGTCTAGACAGGCAGATGGGGTAAAGAGGAGGCTATTTCAGTCAGCAGCCAAAGCCTGGAAGTTTGAAGTGATAAGGTCAATTTGGATAACTGCAAATGCTTTTGGAAATAAGCTAGAGAAGCAGGGAGGAGTATGTCTTTGAAGGTATATCTCTATGGCCCACTGAGAGACTTGCCCTTTTATTTCTGAAAGAGAGGGTTAACAAATGGAGGGTTCTAAGCAGAGGAGCCACCTGATTTTATTTTGAAGGACATCAATAGGAAATACAGTTTATCATAACAGGAAAGCACACACACACACACACACACACATATATATACACACATACATATTCACACATATACACACTTATATATGCACACAATGTTCTCATTGCATTCTAAGAATTGTGGATCCCAATTCTTTATTTTTTTATTGAGCTCTACAGTTTTCTTTGCTCCCCTCCCTGCCTCTCCCCTCCCCTTCAACCCTCTCCCAAGGACCCCATGTTCCCAACTTACTCAGAAGATCTTGTCTTTTCCCAATCCCTTATTTATGGAATGAGTATTTCATGTACAATTGAAGATAGGCTAAACTTTTACTAAGTGAGAAGTCTGTGACCCTGCTACCCAGTTACCTTAGCTGGCAACCAATCAACTTCTAGATCTATGAAGTGAACCTGAGCTGAGCCTAGAACTCTCTAGCTAGGCCAAAACAAGACCAGAAGCACAAGGCTGGCCTGCACATTCAGAATAAAGAATGGCTGGGCTATGGTCTCCAGAATCAGTAAGTGATTTGCGCCTCAGCTTGGTTCTCAAAACCATGCACCCCAGACACTCTACAAGGTCACTGTGACCATGGCCCCAATCTGGTAAGAGACCTCACTCCCATCTTAGCCCTCCAACCCCTCCAGCTTTGGGCCTGTGCACCATAGCTGCTCCACATGGTCACTGCGGTTCCAGATGCATCAACACATTCAGTCTTAAAACTAATATGGAAACACAAATGACCAAGGGCTGCAAAAGCATTTGCAGAGGAGGTATTGCCAAGCTTAGTGTCAAGTATCTATGCATAGCTATAAAATAGCATGATATTGGTACAAACCGGACACACAGATCAGAGAGATAGAATAGAGACCCAGATATAAGTCCACGCCACAGTAGCTACCTGATTTTTATCAAAGGTGCAAAAAATACATATTGGGTAAAAGGCATCATTATCAACAAACATAGCTAGGAAACTTGGATGTCATTAAATAATAAAATAATGAAACCAGTCTCTTATTCTTCACATTACACATGATTAAAGTTTAAATGAATTAAGGACCTTATATAAGACTCAAATACCAGAAACAGCTTTCCCCAGCCAGAATGGTTCCCATCAAAATACCGATAGCAACAAATGCTGAAATGAATGTAGGGGAAAGGTTATACCATAACCTAATTAAAAATGGGGTACAGATATCAACAGAAATGTTTAACATCCTTAGTCATCAGGGAACTGTAAATCAAAACTACTTTGAGATTTCATCTTACACCTGTCAGAATTGCTAAAATCAATAAAACAAGTGACAGTTCATGTTGGAGAGGATGAGGAGTAAGGGGAAAACTCCTCCATTGCTGGTAGGAGTGCAAACTCTTATAGCCACTGTGGAAATCAGTGTGACGGCTTCCTTAGGAAAATGGGAATTGATTCAGCTATACCACTCTTGAGCGTGTATCTAAATGTCTCTTCATCCTACCACTTGCTCAACCATGTTCTTTGCTGTTCTATTCTTAGTAACCAGAAATTGAAAATAATCTAGATGTACCACAACAGGAAATGTGGTATATTATTATACAATGGAGTATTACTCAGCTGCTAAGAAAATGACATCATACAATTTGCAGGCAAATGGATGGAATTAGAAAAAAAAAACCATTCGGAGTGAGGTATCTCAGACCCAGAAAGAGAAATACAGTATGTATTTGCTTGTACAGGAATATTAGCTGTTAAGTAAAGGATAACCAAGCTACAATCCAAAGAACCACAGAGGGTAAGTATAGAGTAAGGAACTGGGAGGAACAGATAGATTTCATTGGAAAAGGGAAATGGGATAGGTACAGGTGAATGAGAAGAATCTGGACTTGGAGGATCAAGTGGTGAGGTGGGGGAGAGGGGATAGTGGGAAGGAATATGGAAAGAGATGACAAAACATGTAGTACTTGAGGGAGGAATTTGGAAACCTAATACAGTTATATATACATATATGAAGGTGTTCTAAATGAAATTGCCAAATAATAAGGGACACAACGGTCCTAGCTGGCTATTTCTTGTCACCAAATGGTGCTTCCAGTATTGGGATTAGGTTATATTGAATTGAGTTGTTGACCAAAGGGGCCCCATGAGAATCCCTAAACAATCCAGGCTGTTGTCATGACTATAGGCTGCTCTCCACAAACTGAAGGCAAGGTACCTTTGCTGAAGACAATACCCACACAACTCATTGAACATGGATATGTCTAGATGGTGCCTACATAGAACTGTCACCCTTATATTCCAGTATCTTTGTCACAGGAAGATACTCTGTATGCTTTCCAAAGAAAACTGTAAACACCAAGCCAGCCACAAAACCTTTATCTATAATGCTGTATCATCTGCAATGTATGCTATAGCAATGAAGGCACAAAACTGTGAGAGTAACCAACCACTAACTGATCTGACTTAAGGCCCATTCCTCAAGATGGAACCCATACCTGACACTGCGTGGGTGACCAAGAAACTGAGACTAGATAGTACAGGAATCTAGGAGAAAATTCTAGTGGTATATTATTCGTGTTTTAATAAATAAAGCTTGCCTGAACATCAGAGGGCAAAGTAGCCACACTAGTTAGCCATACAGGCCAGGGAGTGGTGCGCACCTTTAGTTCCAGCATTAGAGAGAAATATAAGAAGAAGGAGACAGGTCTCAGGCTCAGTCTTCAGTCTGAAGATTCATTTCTGTCTGAGGTAGAGGTAAGAGCCAGAGGTTAGCTGTTTTGCTTTTCTGATCTTCGATTTGAACCCTAATATCTGTCTCCGGGTTTTTATTTTTTGTGCTCACAAAATCAAATGCTAGTCTAAAAAAAGAAAAAATGTAGTAGTGAAATGACTTCAAATGATATTCTGCTACACTCATAGATCAGTGTTTTATTCAGCCATAGGCAGAGACACTTCCTCCTGCAGAAAATGGAAATAAATATAGAGACCCATAACCAGACATTATTCAGAATGATAAACCTTGGGACACTCAGTCCTAAATGAGGTGTCTCCATCAAATGCCTCCCCCCAGATCCCAGAGAACTCTGAGAAAAGCAGGCATAGAGAGTGTAAGAGCCAGAGGAGATGGAGGACACCAAGAAAGCAAGGCCCACTAAACCAACATGTGCAAAGTTCATATGAACTCAGAGAGTTAGAAGCAGCATACGCAGGGCCAGCATAGGTCTGCACCAGGTCCTCTGCACTTTTATTATGGCTTTCTGTTTAATATTTTTACAGGATTGCTGAATGTGCAAATGAGTGGTCTCTGATTCTTGTGCCTTCTCTTGGACTTTTTTTCCTCCAGTTGGTTTGTCTTGTCCAACTATGATGTAAGAGTTTACATTTTATCTTATACTTTATTAATGTTTAAGAATGAATGAATGAATGAATGAATGAATGAATACCTAGCCACTAGAGTAAAGGTTAACAAGCGAACTGTCATTTTATTTATACCTGCTGGGAGAGGGAAAGTCAATTTTCTGCAATGGAGTGACCCTGAGTATATCAGCCACTCAAGGGAAAGCCTCATTTTCAAGAATATTTGGTCAACATACAAAGGACTCCACATGTTTTTTCGTATGTGTGATTTCATCTGGTTATAATTTTGTGATTTTAAATTTCTTTTGGGCTATTGTTTTTATTATGTTTTCTTGGTTTGGGGGTGTTTTTGTTGTATTGGGTCTTTGTTTGTTTTTCATGAGGACAAACTTAGAGTTGGGTGGGTAGGGAGGGCGAGTGGATCTAGAAGTACTTGGGAAAGGGGAACAATATTGATCAAAGTATATTTAAATTTAAAAGATTGTTTTAAATAATAGCATAAAATGCTAGTGTCTTTGTTTACTTAGAGAGACATGAGTGTGATTTTTAAATGCCTCAAAATTTCTCACTCCTCTCAAAAATTCTATCCTGATGTTTTTCTCCAGTGGTTGTGGAAAACATGAATGTGTTACAGAACTATTTCTTTTGGGTTGGATATGATCATTGCCATCTTGAGTCAGAGCATCTTGCGGGGGAAAAAAAGGAGAGGCTCTTGGGCATCATGAGGATCATAAGTTTTTATGGGTTTCAGGAGCTTTTGTGAGGTGCCACCCTCTATAAGATTATAAGAGACAGAAAGAATTGACTCTTTGGTAGTATAGCTGAATGTACAGCATCCAGTGGGACCTTTCAGTGGTACAGTTTTCTGTGAGTCTTTCATGATGAAACTGCTCTGAACTTGCCCAGGTGATTGCTCAGAGGTGCAGTTTAATTCGCGTTGCCCCTAATTCTGTAAGCTCATAGACTAGGATCTTTTCTTTGTTTTCTGGTACCCTCTCTCTGTTTCTTTGTCTCTTCAGAAGTATTGCCACAAAGAGTCTCTTTACTCTTTTTTTTGATGATTTATGTTCTGAGTGTATTTTTAAAAACACCTTTCAAATGTTTAAAAGTAAAATCCATTTCAAATTATTTGAGACATAGCAACGGACCCCAGAGTGTCTTCAAAAAAAAAAACTGAATTGTAGAGCTAAGAAAAATCTCTGTAGGTGAGGAAAGCAAGGGCCTCAGTGAAGTCCACTCTCCTGATATGGGTCTTCTCCCATCTCGCAGAGTGTGCGCTTTGGCTTCACTTTCCCTGCTTTATGTGTGTGAGACTGGAAAATGGGGGACAACCCTAGAAAACCTGTCACAACACCACACTCTAGTGTGAGATCTCAGATTCTTGGAACCTACTTCCCGAACACCACAGGTGAGTAACTGCTTGGGGCAAGCAGCCCCAAATGTTCAAATTCAAATTTCACTCAGACTTTAGTTGCAACTAGTTTTTCTCCTTAAGCCTTCACATAATATGCTTTGATTCCTCTTATTTATATTTCAGATAATGTGTTGAGCTCTTTTCTTGTACCGAGCTTAAGAAGGAAAAATTATTCTTGAAATTTCAGGCAGAATGTTGCTTTGCAAGAGGATGTTCTTCTTCTTTGGAAATGCATGCTGAGTTTAGAGATGATCTCACATGATTCCTTCAACTTGCTTTTAAGTGGTTCAGAAAAAGTAAAATATGTACATCTACCAGTTATTTGTTTAGGTAAATCAAGTAGAGCAAAATGTTAATGACTTTAAGGTCTCCATAGAGGGTTGTGGGCATGAATTGTATAACCTTAACTTTTTTTGGAAAATTACAAGAATACTTTCCATGAAGAAAAATCCACAGCGTAGATGGCTCCAGCAGAGTTTTGCTATGTGTTCAAAGACTTAAGTTTTATATATAAGGTAAATTACAAGGTAAACATTTTCAGTCCACCTTTTATTAGGACTTTTTAAATGATATTTTCATTTTGAGGCACCCAAATATAAATCATAGAATAAAAAGAGTGAGTACATTCTCACTTTCTCGCGTTAGGAACAGAAACTTTCAGGGAGGGAGGGAGAGAGAGAGGGAGAGAGAGAGAGAGAGAGAGAGAGAGAGAGAGAGAGAGAGAGAGAGAGAGAGAGAGGATATTAAGAGAAGTGACACAGTGCTTTTTGAGAACCACGGTGTTTTCATGTGAGCACTTCAGGGTTATCTGCTTTGGTGTACAAGGCGATGCTTGTTTTTCCACACAAAATCTAGCAGAGGGGTTTATTTAGTTGTGCTTCACTTAAACCATGATGTAGATCCCTTTGAGTCTTAGCTTTATATAGGTTGATTTTCCCCTAAGACTCCTCATCTTTGGAAAGCCCTGAGCCTTGACTTCTGTGTATCCTGTTCCTTGAAACTGAGGAGCTGATGCTTAAAGGATGTACTGCCAATAAACACTTGCAGACTGAAATGATGCTCCTGTCAGTTTGACCTGCAATAACAAAGTGTCACTGGCTCGCCTTTCACAACAAACGTTTATTGAATACAGTTCTGCAGAGTAGTAGTCTGGAATCAGAATGAGAGGAATGGTGGGTGTTGGTGAGGGTCCTCCTCTGGGTTAGACTGCTAACTTTTTCTGTCTCCATCTACTATACAGAGAGATAGATAGCTCTCTCATAATGGTGCTTTCAATTTCGGAGGACTTCACCCTTGTAACACAATTACCTCCCAAAGACCCCACCTTTTAATACCATTACATTTAGAGAAAAGATTTCAGTATATAAATTTGGGGGAGACATAAATAAATATCTGGTCTGTAACAAGTGCCTATGGTGTTCTGATATTAAATTTACTTCTCTAGAATCAGATTTCCTCCTGAAAATTTGACCTGGCACTTCCCACTCTTTTAATCATGTAAATATTTTAAGGGAATGCTTTTTATTTTACCTAGTATATTTGGTTGCTTTGGGCAGGAGGGCTCATCCAAATAGCCCAGTCTGTCATTAAAGGAAATAGAAGTCCCTAGAAGCTTTTGAACCTAATCAAAGAGGCCCTTACATGGTTATGCTAATGGAAAAAAAATTGTGCACCCCAGTAAACCAATGGAAGCTATCTATTTAAGGTAAGAAACCCTTTCAAAGTCTCTCCATTTAAACCATTTACATGGCTCTCTAAACCATGATGCAGGCTCTCCTCATTATAATGGCTTTAAAAATGGCATTATAATGGCAGTACAGAAAGGTTTGGTTCTTTGTACTTATAAATTATAACAGCGATAGATGTAAAGCCACATCTGTCAGAGCAGTGCCTGCTTTGGGGACACAGGGTCCTTTGGAAATCTGATGAAAGCATACACACCGAAATGGGCATAGAATTTCAGTGAGTACCTGGACCTCCTATAGCCCACAGGTCACAAAGTTGTCACTTAGTCTATATCTAGGCCACTCAACCCTGGAAATTCGCAACCTCATAGGCAGGGGACAGAAGGCAATGGGCTGATGTAGTTTATACATGTGCTAGGCCTTCATGGGCACTGAAGCTCAGCAAACAAAAATGTTCGTGTGCAGAGTCTCAGTTTGAGAGGGATGTTTCCACCTTCCTGCTCTATTTACACTTGAGAAACACAAAGCAAATTGAAGTGACACCAATCTATAAGTAGTGATTTACTGTTGAATTTTCTTTCTTGAATTTCTATTTTGAAGGTAAGAGGAACAGAGTATGAAATTGAAGCTCCAGGCAGGTTGGAAGTTAATTCTTTAGCTGGTGACCTTTCAGTATTTCATGCATCTTATCCACTTTAACAAAGGAATGAGGAAAAATTTGGAAATGTTGTTATTGGCAAAATTTAATTTAAATCTTCGCTTACTTCCCAGCATTGTGAATGTCAATGATTATAATCTTTAAAAACTGGGCTCTAGATACACCCTGAGGTTTACCACTTCTAGTCTTGTTCCAGGAGATGTTCAGGAGATACAAGGTGATTTTATTGGTGGGAGTCCATAAGAATATCTCATTCATTCTCAATTCCCAATCATCACATCCCCCCAAATGAGATGAGATGGTTCTTTTGGGATGAAAGAATATGTTATCCACGCTGGTTTATAATGTCTAGGCTTAAAAGTTATCCTCCCATCCCAACCTCCCCGATAGTTGGCATGTGACCTCCTTGACTTCAGAGTCTGGCACCTTGTTTAATTTTTCTGCCATACTTTTAGTGGTTCTCAACTGACTTTAACATGATCAAAGATCCTTAGGCTCGTGTTCAAGGACTCTTTCAATTCCAAATTGCTTACTCTTCTTGATATTAAGTCCACTGAAATGCTCCTGATTTCAGTTTATCAATGCCTTAGGAGCAGTTTTCTTACAACTTGACTCAACCCTAACAAAGCTTTGTCTCTTCTATGTCTTAGCTCTGATTAGACTTATTTAATAAAGAGTACTGAGTACTTAACCATGCTCCAAGTACTTCACTAGATACTAGGAGCATGACAATAAACAAGACAGCCCACATCTAAGGCCTCAACAGCTTTACCTGTTAAAAAAAGTAGAGGCTAGATGACTAGTTAAGAAAACAATTGGGAATACAAATTATAACTAAGTGCTGCAATGGAAAAATTAGAGGAATCTACTTCAGAAACAGTGCTCAAATGTCAGAGACCAACTTCGACAAAAATACCACTTACCAGGGTAGGGGCATGAGGATTATAAAATAAGTAAAGAGAATGAAGATGCAAGTGAAAATAATGAAACAGAAAACATAGCATAAATCTGCTCCCACTGTTGGGAGTCTCACAAGAACACCACAGAAGCCCTGATGCAGACACATGCAGGCCCCATGCTTGCTGTTTCATTTGCTCTGAGGCCATGTGGGCCCTGCTTATTTGATTCAGTGGCCCATGTTCTCCTGGTGTCCTCCATCCCCTCTGACTTCTACAATTTTTCCTCCCCCTATTTCATGGAGTTCCCTGGGGGAGGGATCCAGTGGAGACTTAAAGATAAAGTTAATGTATCTTTAAAGAAATTCAGGAAAACACACACACACACACACACACACAGTGAAAGGAAATGAATAAAACTGTTCAAGACCTGACCTAAAATTGGAAATAGACTCAATAAAGAAAATCCAAATTGTGGGAATTTTGGAAATGAAAAAAATTATGAATTTGAAAAGGAAATTCAGATGTAAATTTTACCAACAGAATACAAGGTTTGGAAGAAAGAACCTTAGGCATTGAAGACACAACTGAAGAAATGGATATATCAGTCAACGAAACTGTTAAATCTTTAAAAAAAAAAACTGATACAAAGCTTCCAGAAATTCTGGGACACTGTGAAAAGACTAAACTGGAGAGTAATAGGTATAGAGTAAGAAGAAGAATTACAGCACAAAGGCATAGGAAATATTTTCAACAAAATCTTAGAAGATAACTTTTTTAGCCTAAAGGACATGCCTATAAAGGCACAAGAAAGCATACAGAGAACCAAATAGATTGGAGCAGAAATCAAAGTCCCCTCCACACATAATACTTAGAAAACAAAACAAAACAAACATGTAGAACAAAGAATATTAAAAGCTGCAAGGGAAAAAGACAAAGTAACATATAAAGGCAGACCTATTAGAATCACACCTGACTTCTTAATGGAGACTCTAAAGGCTAGAAAGTCATGGATAAAAGTACTGCAGACTATAGAAGACCACAGATACTTATTCAGACTGCTATACCCAGCAAAACTTTCAATCACCATGGATGATGAAAATAGGATGTTTCATGGTAAAGCAAAATTTAATCAATATCTATCTATAATCCCATCCCTATAGAAGGTCCTAGAAGGAAAACTCAAGAATAAGGAGGTTAATAACACCCATGAAAACACATGAAATAAGTAATCTCAAATCAGAAAAATTAAAAGGGAAAACACACCACCACCACCAACAGCAATAACAGCAGCAGCAACAACAAAGTAACAGGAATCAAGAACCATTGGTGATTGTTATCTCTCAACATCAATGATCTCAATTCCCCAATAAAAAGACATAGACTAACAGAATCTATGTGAAAACAGGATCCATCCTTCTGCTCCATTCTAGAAACATACTTAAACATCAAGGTTAGACATTACCTCAGAGTAAAGGGTTGGGAAAAGATATTTCAAGCAAATGAACCTAAGAAACAAGCTGAAGTAGCCATTTTAATATCTAATAAAATAGACTTCAAAAAAAACAACTAAAAGAGACAGGGAAAGAAAGATACTACATATTCATCAAAGGAAAAACCCACCAATATGACAATTCAATTTTTAACATCTTTGTCCCAAACACAAGGGCACCACATTTCTAAAAGAAACACTATTACAACTTAAATCACATATTGATTCCCACCCACTGATAGTGGGAAACTTCAACACTCCACTCTCACCAACAAACAGACATGTCATCTAGACAAAAACTAAATAGGGAAATACTGACACTAGCAAATGTTATAAAACAAATGGATGTAATAGATATTTACAGACCATTTCACCCAAACACAAAGAATATGCCTTCTTGGCACCTCATGGAACTTTCTTCAAAACTGACCATATTCTTGGTCACAAAGCAAGTCTCAACAGATACAAGAAAATTGAAATAACTCCCTGCATCCTATTAGATCATGAACTAAAGCTGAATATCAACAAGAGAAAGCCTACAACTCATGGAAACTGAACAACTCTCTAGTGTGGTGATATGTGTTTGTACTATAACAAATAAAGCTTGCCTGAGGATCAGAGTGTGGAGCTAGCCACTAGTTACCCATAGAGGCCAGACAATGGTGGCACACACCTTTAATCTCAGTATGCAGGAGGCAGAGGCAGAGGCAGACAGATCTTTGTGAGTTCAGAGCCAGCCTGAGCTATGCTAGATTGATCTAGTCTCAAAGAGAAACAGAGCCAGGCAGTAGTAGCTCACACCTTTAATTCCAGTACTTGGGAGTCACATACCTTTAATCTCAACACTAAGGAGGTAGAGCGGGAAGGGATATGGCTGGGTGGAGATAAAAATATAAAGTGGGAGGAGACAAGAGTTCAAGATATTCAGCCTGTGGGTTCCTAGAGACAGGATCATCCATTTGGTCTGAAGATTCAGTAGGGGAAAGAACTAATGGCTGGCTGCTCTGTTTCTCTGATCTTTCAGTATTTTCTCCTATGTCTGATTAGACGTTTTATTACTAAGACCAATTAGAAGCAAAGCAATGCTTAGTGAATGAAAAAATGGTTTAAAAAACAATAAAGAAATTTAAGACATTCTAGAATTCAATGGAAAGGAGTACAGAGCATACCCAAACTTACAGGACACTATGAAAACAGTATTAAGAAGAAATTTCATAGCACTAAGTGCCCACATAAAAAACAATACAGAGATTGCTGTGTGAAGACCCTTCCATATGTTGATCTTATTGGCTGATAATAAAAGTTTCTTTGACCTATAACAAAGCAGAATGTAGCTAGGTGGGAAAACTAAATTGAATACAGGGAGAAAAGAAGGGCAGAGTCAAGGGAGAGGTGAGTCAGCTGACTGAGAAGCAAGATGTCAGCAGATTAGTGATGCCATGGCCATGTGGCAATACATAGATTAATAGAAATCGGTTAATTTAAATGTAAGAGTTAGTTAGTAATAAGCCTAAACTATATATATTCTGTAATTAGCACGAAGCCTCGAGTGATTATTTAGAAAAGGTTGTGGGATGGGCAGGACATAAAAACCCCTGATTACAAGAGATCTCATACTGGCATTTCACAGCAGACTTTAAAGCTCTAGAACCAAAAGTAATCACACCTGTGGTGGTTTGAGAGAAAATGACCCCCAAAGGGAGCAGAACTATTGGAAAGCATGACTTTGCTGGAGTAGGGTGGTCTTGTTGGAAGAAATGTGTCACTGTGTGGCAGACTATACCTCTTAAACTGCAAGCAAGCCAGCCCAATTAATTGTTTTCCTTATAAGAGTTGCCCTAGTCATGGTGTCTATAGAAACCCTAAGTAAGACAAAAGGAATACAAATTGGAAAGGAAGAAGTCAAAGTACTGTTATTCATAGATGATATGATAGTATAAATAATTGGTCCTAAAAATTCCACCAGGGAAATCAATATGGTGGTTACACAGAAAATTGGGAATCGATGTATCCAAGATTCAGCTATACCACTCTTGGGCATATACACAAAAGGCAATCCAGCCTACCATCATGGTGGCTTTATTCATAATAGCCAGGAGCTGGGACCAACATAGATGTCCCTCAATTGAAGACTGAACAAAGAAAATGTGATATATTTACACAATGGTGTACTACTCAGTTGCTTAAAAAATGGCATCATGAAATTTGCACATACTTCCAAAACACAGGGAAGGGAGCAGAGTGAGGAAATACTGGACCAAAGCAAGACCAAAAGCCATCTGGGTAAACTCCAAATTCTGCATCTTCATGTCTCTTCAGATCTCCAACTCCTTTCATCTTTGTTTACTGCCGCATTCTTCTTTCTCTTGGGCTGTTCCACCCCGTGTCACCAGCTTTCCTTTGCAGGGATGCCATGGCTCTGGCATCTCCAACATCTTGGGGTCTCCAAGGCAATTCAGGTTTTAACTTCACAGCTTCATGCAATGGCCTCTCTAGGCCTCCATTCAGGGATACCCCTGACACATACATGACCACAGCGACTTTTCTTAGTTGCAGAGGAAGTTTCCATCTTTTTCTTCTATCCTTAACTCTAAATCCAGAACCATGTGGCCCAAGCTGCTCAACTTCATGTGGAAAAACAAAAAAAAAAAAAAAAAACCCAGGATAGCCAAAACAATCCTGTACAATAAAAGAACGTCTGGAGGCATCACAATCCCTGACTTCAAATTCTACTACAGAGCTACAGTACTGAAAACAGCCTGGTATTGGCATAAGAACAGACAAGAGGACCAATGGAACTGAATAGAAGACCCAGTTATTAATCCACACACCTTCAAACACCTGATTTTTGACAAAGAAGCAAAAAATATCAAATGGAAAAAAGAATGCATATTTAACAAATGGTGCTGGCATAACTGGATATTAACACGTAGAAGAATGAAAATAGACCCATATCTATCACCTTGCACAAAACTCAAGTCCAAATGGATCAAAGATTTCAACATAAAGCCAGCCACACTAAACCTTACAGAAGAGAAAGTGGGAAATACACTTGAACACATTGGCATTGAAGACTACTTCCTAAATATAACCCCAGCAGCAAAGACACTGAGAGAAACAATCAATAAATCAGACCTTCTGAAGCTGAAAAGCTTCTGTAAAGCAAAGAACATAGTCAACAAGACAAAACGACAAAATAGGAAAAGATCTTCACTAACCCCACATCAGACAGAGGTCTGATCTCCAAAATACACAAAGAACTGAAGAAATTGATCATCAAAAGAACAAATAATCTAATAAAAAATGAAGTACAGACCTAAACAGAGAATTCTCAACAGAGGCATCTAAAGTGGCTGAAAGACACTTGAGGAAATGTTCAACATCCTTAGTCATCAGAGAAATGCAAATCAAAACAACTCTGAGATTCCATCTTTCACCTGTAAGAAAGGCCAAGATCAAAAACACTGATGACAACTTATGCTGGAGGGGTTGTCGGGTAAAGGGAATATTTCTGCATTGTTGGGTGGGAATGAAAGATGGTACCGCCCCTTTGGATGTCAGTGTAGCGATTTCTCAGAAAATTAGGAAACAACCTTCCTCAAGATCCAGTAATACCACTTTTGGGTATATATCCAAAGGATGCTCAATCATGTCAAAAAAACATGTGCTCATCTATGTTCATAGCAGCTTTGTTTGTCATAGCCAGAACCTGGACACAACCTAAATGCCTCTTGACTAAAGAATGGATAAAGAAAATGTGGTAAATGTACACAATGGAGTACTACACAGCAAGAAAAAAAATGGCATCTTGAATTTTGCAGGAAAATGGATGGAGCTAGAAAACATCATTTTGAGTGGGGTAACCCAGACACAGAAAGACAAGTATCACATGTACTCACTCATAAGTGGTTTTTAAACATAAAGCAAAGAAATCAGCCCACAAATCTTAATCCCAGAGAATTTAGACAAATGAGGACCCTAAGAGAGACATATATCAATCTAATCTACATGGGAAGTAGAAAAAGATAACATCTCCTGAGTAAATTGGGAGCATGGGAACTTTGGGAGAGGGTTGAAAGGGGGAGGGGAGAGGCAGGGAGGGGAGCATAGAAAAATGTAGAGCTCAATAAAAGTAAAATAAAAAAGAATCAGGCTGGCCTTGGTCTCAGAGATCTGACTGCCTCTGTTTTCTGAGTGCGGAAATTAAAGACATGCTTTTCTTTAATGCCTCTTCACAAATTGGAAATTTATCTGAGTGGGATCTTGTCCTGAGGTCTCCACTTCCTTTAGTTCATTTCTTAATCTTTTTATCTCCTTGAACAGGGATTTAGTGCTAATCCACTTCCTGTTGCTACTTTCCTCCTCAGCTTGCTCCTTTTCATTATAAATCTTAATAAGCATGAATGTTAATAATCACACAGCAGAGTCTATACTACTATGTTTTGAGAGTTTCTCTGCCAAAGGAATTAATTCAAATCTCTTCACTTTAGTCTCAAGCAGATTTTTTTTGGACAAGGGCAAAAAACAGTCACTTTCTTCACCAAAGTTTCACAAAAACGATCACTAAGCAACGTATTAATATTCTTCTCCTCTGAAACCTTCCGAGCCAATCCCCCACAGTTCAAATCACCCTCAGCACCACTGCTTCTACTAGTATGGCCCATTAAACAGCATTTAAAGTGCTGTTTTAGAAATGAATTTTTCTAATTCATAGTCCCAAGGTCCATACAAAAACATGGTTTAGCCTATCACAATAATACCCCAGTCCCTGGTATCAACTTCTGTCTTCGGGTTTCTATTGTGAAGAGATACCATGACCATAGCAGATTTTGTAAATGATATCATTTAATTGGGGCGGTTCGTTTACAGTTCAGAGGTTTAGTCCTTTAGCCTCACGGTGAGAAACAAAGTAGCATGTAGGCAGTCATGATGATGGAGAAGAAACTGAGACTCCTACATCTTGATCCAAAGGTAACAGGAAGTAAACTGGGCATGACTTGAGCATATATGAGACCTCAAAGCCTGTCTCCCCATTGACACACTTCCTCTAACAAGACCACACCTACTCCAACAGGGACACATTTCTTAACTGTGCCACTCCCTTTGGGGGGCATTTTCTTTCAAACCACCACAATGGGGTATACAGAGTCTCAACTGGCCATCTCTTGTCACCACACCAGGCTTTCTGATAGGGGGACTGGTTGCACTCAGTTGAGTTGTTGGCCAAGGGGCGGTAGTTCTGTGGAAAACTCCAAACAACCCAGGCTGCTGTTAAGACAATGGATTACTAAGATAAGAGAAACATGAAAAGCAAGTCAGCCACAAAATGTTTGACCTACAATCTTTCCCATTCACAAGATATGCTAAGACAATGGGGGCACAGAACTTGTGGAGTAAGCCAACCAATGCCTGATTTGACTTAAGGCCTTCTCCACAAGATGGAAACCATATCCAGCACCACTTGGGTAACCATGGAACAGAGACTAGATAGCCTAGAGTCCTAGCGTAAAGCCTAACGCTATTCATCTACAATATAATGATAAAATGACTCCTCATGATATTCTGTTATACTTAGAGATCAGTATCTTATTCAGTCTTCACCAGAGAAGCTTCCTACTGCTGCAGACAGGAACAAATGCAGAGACCCACAGCCAGACTTGTAGTGGAGAGAGAGTCCTTAATCACACAGCTCTACATGGAAGGTCTCCACCAAATCCCTCCTTTTAGCACTCAGGAAAACCCGCGGAAGAGGAGGTACGATGGAAGACACCAAGAGAACAGAGCTCTCTGAGTCAACTATGCGAGGCTTGTAAGAACTCATAGAGAATGGAGTAGCAAGCACAAGGCCTACAAGTGTTTCCAGGAGGTCCTCTGAGTAGATATTACAGTTTTCAGCTTAGTATTTTTATGGGTTTCCCAAGTGTTTAAATAAGCAGATCTCTGATTTTTGTGCCTCCTCTAGGAACTCTTTCTTCCATTGGGTTGACTTGTTCAAATTTGATGTGATGATTTTTGTTTTATCTTGTTTAAGATAAAATATCTTGTTAAGATATTTAAGAAAGGCAGTGCTATAAAGTTTATCCACTGAGGAAAAATGAATGAAAATGATTCATACAACATATTATATATAAAAGTAAACTATGACAGGGAAAAGTGATTGCATGTTTTTTTAATTTTTATTTTGATACAGAATCTCTCTGTGTAACCTTACTGGCCCGGAACTCGCTATGTAAACCAGGCTGGCCAGAAACTCACAGATATCCACCCACCTCTGCCTCCTGAGTACTGGGCCTAAAGACGTGTGCCACCACATCCTGCTATAAGACCTCAATGTGAAAAGGAAGGCTTTTAAAAGTTAATGTGAGATGAGGTGCTCACAAGATCTGAAGCCTACACAAAGAGCTACAGATAACTAACAAATGCTGAGATCAGGAGAAATAATCTTCCCCAAGGAAGATACCACCAATAGGTTGTCCAATACCAAATGATCAGCCCTGAAAACGTACATACAAGTAACATTTTATGCACTGAGTAGATTGTATTTATGCATTTGGGAATATATGTATGTATGTGTACACACATGTGTGACAACAAATAAATAAAAAGAGGTCATGAATTTGAAAGAGAGCAAGGGGCAGGGTTCATGGGAGGGTTTAAGGGAGGAAAGGGAAGAAGTAAATTATACAAATATATTACAATCTCAAAACATACAAAAATTAATTTTCAATGTTAGTGTGCGCTGAAAGCATGTGGACATTTTTGGGGAGAAAGGGGACTGGTAGGGTGTGATTATGGGGACAAGGAAGGAGAATATAGGAGGGGGAACAGCAAAAACTCTATGAAAGTGCTCTAATGAAACCCATTACTTTGCATGCTAATTTAAAAAGCTACTAATGGATAAAGAAATTAATGTAGATGACTGCTTTTATAATTTCTGAGTAAACAAGGCCTTATAAAACAAGAACAAAGTAGCAAACGGGAGGGGAAATGTTGATCAATTTAACTACATCAAAATTAAGTGCTTTAGCTTATCAAGAGATACAGGCTTCCCAATAGACTAAGAAGGCTGCTCATAAAGGTTAGAGAGTGTTGTAAAACTTAGAAACCAGCAGTTAACTCATGTCCAAAGTATCTAGAGCGCACCTAAAAATCAACAGGAAAAAGAAAGGCAACCTGATTTTTAAAAATTTCAATTAAACATCCAAAAGAGAAAACACCTGACAATAATCACAAAAGATGCACAAATTGGATAGTAATTATGAAAATGCAAATTAAAAATATAATGAGAAACCATTACATACCCATTGGCAGGTAAAAAATTTTAAAATCAGGAGCTGTTGAGGCTAAGAGAGTGATAGACAAATTCTTGCTTTCAAAAGCAACTGGAAAGTTGGAAACCATGACAAAACAACCAATTTCAGCAGTCTAGAAATTAAACAAATGCATACAAATTTTGAAGCACATTTGTGTTAAAAAAAAACTGTTTACATTTGATTAAAACATCCATCAAGAACAACACTCTGGTTTAGGGATGCTTCTGTCTCATTATAGTCCTATTGGTGTGGGGGTTGCATTACATTGTGACTTGGAAGCTTCTCTGCCAAGGAGAAGGGGAGGACCAGCTTTTCTTTTGATAAAGGATCAATCACTTAGCATAACTGTCAAGGGAGTTGACTTGTGAGAAGCTGGCCCACTGAGGAAAGATCAACAACTTGTCTCTGCGAGCTTAAATTTGTGGTTATTGCTGTGTCTGTGCCAAACGCATTTCTTACTGAGACTGCTCATATATCAGTGGAGAGTCCGTGAGGTATCCAGCTAGTGACCCATTATTGACTTGTTTGGAGGTTGTGTGGATAGATGCAAAAGGGTCTGGCAGAAAGAAAAAACAGAGGCACATCTTGAGAGGAGATCAAACTGTGAAGCGGTCTCTCATAAAGTTACAGATCCCCAGAGGACACTGATTTAAGATATTTCAGCATCTCTGACCAGAGAGACACAGAGAGGAAAAACAGTGAGAGAGAGAAAGTTGGGCTTAAAAATCAAGAGGTGGATCTTGAAAAACAACTAAGCAGAGACAGTAGCAGGACATCAGATATCACATATTTGCACAGTGAGGACTGACATGTCGATTTAACAGATTAGGCTCAATCAATCAATCAACCAATAAGACAACAACCACAGCAATTGGGAGAAAAGTTTAATAATACAAAGTGATCACAAAATTGATCTAAAATGTCAAGTTTTCAAGAAAAAAAACCACAAAGCATATAAATAAGCAGAAAAATACAGTTCACACATATGGAAAATATACACATATGGAAATATGTGTATTTTCCACACATATGGAAACTACCTGAGTGGACACAACAGTTGAATTAATAGCGAAAGAATTCAAAACATCTGTTAATAAATATGTGCAAAAACTTAGAGGAAGCCTTGTTGAAATTATTAACTTCAAGAAAGAGAACAATTATTCAACAACTATAGTCTCCATAAGAGCCAGGGAATTATTTCTTAAAATCACTTTTTAAAATGTTATGTGTATGTTTGGGTGTCTTAGGGTTTCTATTACTTTTATAAAACTCCATGACAAAAGTAATGTGTGGGGGACGGGGAAAGGGGTTCATTTGGCTTACATGTCCCAACCACTGTCCATAATGAAGGAAAATTAGGACGGGAATTCAAGAAGGAAGCTGGAGGAAGGAACTGAAGCAG